>NC_137013.1:31738398-31843398 GCF_032717465.1 Coenobita brevimanus
CGCCATCGGGAAAGCCCTGGGACTGGCTGAATCAACAGTGAGAACAGTGTGGAAGAACCGTGATGCCATAAGGGCTCTAGTGAAGACATATGGTGCCTCTGACCTAGACAGCCGTTCACGGGTTGGAAATCATGCGATGATACTAATGGAGCAGTATCTTGCCACCTTCATAATGAGGAAGGAGAAGGAAGGTGTTCCACTGAATGGAAGATTTTTTTGGAACCAAGCCCAGCTCTTTTACAAGGCAGCATCTCGCAAGTTAAATGTGGACAAACCTTTCAAGGCATCAGTTGGATGGCTGGACCGTTTTCTCAAGCGCAAGGAACTCCGTCATGTCAAAGTGTCTGGTGAACGTGCCTCTTCCGACGAGCTGGCCATGAGAGACTAGCCTGTGATATTTAGAGCGCTTCTTGAAGAGGGACAATAAACCAAGGACCCTATCTACAACGTCAGTGAAACGTCGTTATACTTCAAGGCCATGCCCAAATCAACTTTCGTCGCTAAAAGACAGAAACAAGCCCCTGGTCACAAGCTCCAGAAGTGTAAGGTGATGGTAATGTTCGCTGTAAACCCGTCTGGGAGCCACAAGATGAGGCCAGTTGTTGTACACACAGCTTCACACCCAAGGTGTTACAAAAACCTCAGGAACATGGACGCAAGTGGCGTGTACTGGTACAAGTCTGCAAACGGTTGGATGACCAGGAACATTATGGCAGACTGGTTAACGAGGCGCTGTGTCCCTGATGCCAGGGCCAAGTGTTGGGAACTTGGCATTCCACTTAAGATGCACCAAGTCACCCTCCATACCTAGAAGATCTGCACAAGGATTGTCGTGTTGTGTTTCTGCCGCTCCGCATGACGTCACTAGTGCAGCCACTGGATCAAGAACTGATCCCCACTGTGAAGCACTTCTACCAAAAGCAAATGTATGACTACCTACGCAGGAAGACCGACACACAAGAGGAGCTTCATGCCCTACAAGAAGATCACGACGAAGACCTCGATGAGGCACCTGCTCCCGTTCCATCTCTGCCAGCAGCTGTATCCCGTCCTGCCACAGGTGACATGACTGTTGAGACATTTTGGCGTCATTTTACAGTGAAGGATGCAGTTGAATTTCTCCTACAAGCCTGGCATCAGATTACACCTGCAACGGTGAACCATGCGTGGCGAATGCTCATGCCTCACTTATGCACGACCCAGGAGACGACCATTCAACCACTGGACGAGACTGAGGTAGCAACACTGACTGCAGCACAAGCTGTACCAGGTTTCAAGGACGTTACATTGGTGGACATACGAGAAGTGCACGTTGTAATGAAGAACAGCCTCCCGAGGAAGTGTTGCAACGGATAGACGAGGCTGGCCAGAGCCTGATGCCAGGCAGAGTCAAGTTGAGCAGCCTAGTGTGATGGAGGGGAATACAGTACAGAGCTGTGTATGTCAAGAATAAGCAAGATCATTGCTGTCGTGGATAAGCTCAGGGAAGAGGTGAAGGAACAGGAAGTGAGCAGCCTAAGAACGGAGGAAGTTCTGGTTGGTATCGACAACTCTTCCGTTTCTACACAGACAGGCACAGGCAAGAAATAAACAGAAGAAGACAGATGCTCATAACAAGTTACACACAGCGGGCTCATGTTAGTGAAATTGAGGAACCAGCTACATCGTCTGCTCCTGTTCCTGTTGAGGATGAAGAGGGTGCGATGTCAGAAGTGTCAGCATTGGACTTCGAGGGATTTATGGCCGAAGTGAGTGACTTTGAGGCTCCTGGGGAAGGTGCTCAAGAGGAGTCTGTGGAGGGAAGTGTTGGTGCGGTGGGAGGTGCAGCAGGGGGTGCGGCACTGTAAGTGTTGCTGCGCCTCTGAACTCCTGTTATTTAAGTCCATCAGGCCTGTTGTCTACTGTTGTTAAGGTGACTACCCATATTTTTGTTATTGTAGCTATATCTGTAGTTCAATATCTGAAAAATTTGACCTTTATTATGTCTCTAAGGGCCAAAAAATGTCCAGGCATGAGGGGGTACCGCCCATATGTAATTTTTCCCATATGATTATGTATTCACAGTGCGCGAATTCTCAGTGTGCGAGGTTGTGGACTGCCCAATCTCTCGTGCACTGTGTGAGTCTGCTGTATATAGATTATAGTAATTTCCCCATTTTATTGCTTGATATAGCGAAAGGAAAGAGATTCACAATTTTATTCTAGTCTCAGCCACATATTCTCTTTGCAATCTTTTTCTTTGATTGGTCAGTGTAAATACATTTTTTATGATAGGATGCTGGTTGTAGTGTTATTTTCAAGCTGAATAGTTGTACTTTGTCGTAGTATGTTCAAAAAAGGAAAACAGAAAATATAAAAAGTCAAAATGATGAGTTGAAGTTAGGCAAAAACCAGAAATTTTATTCCTTGCTGTAGAAAAATTTTCGCCAAGAATAAACTGATAAAGAAACAAAGCCATGAGTCAGACCAGCTGTGCAGTACCGCCAAGCATAGAGCAACCATTCCTTTACGTCAGGCTCAAGTCTCTGTTATGATTCGCAAACGTGATGTATGATGAATATTTTACAAAAGTTTCGTAAAATGACGATTAAAAGCGTAATCGGAATCTCTGAGGTTGGATATGAAATGATGATCAAAATTGTCATTGGAATCTCAAAGGGTTAACTTGTAATTTTTATATGTTCTCCGTATTTTAGACTTGAATGTATGTCTGTTCCAGATTCTTATTTTTTAAGTATGAAGCCTATTGTGTTGGACGTTAATGTTTAAAATTTTAACATACCTTTTTTGGAATATATTATATTTGTTTTGAAGATTTTCACAGATGTACTGTACTGTTGTCTTAACAGTCAGCTGACATTATGGTCAGACCCCAAGACCTCCCAGGAATACACTGTGTTTGATTGGCTACCTGTCAGGGGCCCTGGAAGAGTGGATGAAATATCTAGCAGAGCAGTTAAAAAGGCCACAGAATATTGTGCAAGTGCAGGATTTAGTGGAAATGATGTAATTGGAGAGAGAGAGAGAGAGAGAGGAGTAGGGTTCTGGTAAAAAGAATCATAGATGGTGATGTAGATATGTGAGTGGAATTGATGAAGCTCATGTGGTGGGTAAGGAGTCAGGCAGAGTTGGAAAGAGAAAGGGAGGTTCTGGATTACAGTATGGTTACAGGTATAAAGGCAAGAAGAAGAAAACAACAATTTTTTTTTTTTTTTAAGGTAGGGATAAGAAATAGCCTTTTTTATTTTTCTTCTTCTTCTTCTTCTCCAGAACAAGTACTAATAAGTTAATATTTGAAGGAATGAGTAATTTAAACTCAAGGGTATTTTGAATTGAAAGTACTACTGATATTTGTACTCATGTATTTTATTTATTTTTTTTTTTTCAATGCTAGTTTCAGTTTAAGCACAGGGCATGCAGGTCAGTGTTCTGTAGTGGATATATGGAGAGCAACACTCTGAGGTGATACAGACATATGGACAGAATGTAGGAAGATTCTATCTATCTCTGTCTATAGCGGGACCCGCTAATCCCCCAAAGGGTGGCACAGACAAAACGCCTCCGAGTCGCTCTATCACCCACCATTTGAGTGCCCTCCCCCAGCTCACTCCTCCCTTCCTCATATACCTCTCAATTCAATCCCTTCACCTCATCCTCAGTCTCCCCCCCCTCCCTCTCCCTCCCTCCATTTCACCTACATACACCCTCTTAGTCAGTCTTTCATCCTCCATTCTTGCCACATGTCCAAACCACCTCAGTGTATTTCAGATTTTCTCAGTCACATCCACATCCACCCCACAACGTTCTTTCACTTCTTCATTCATCGGCCTGTCCCTTCATGTCACTCCACATGCTCCTCCCAGGTAACTCATTTCCACTGCTTTCACTCTTGACTTGTTCCCCTCTAGCAGGGTCCATGCCTTGTTTCCATATGTCAGGGTAGGGATCACAATACTGTCATGCAGTGAGTTCTTAACTTCCATACTCACCTCCCTATCTCTCATCACCACTTTCAGTGAACCAACAGCCTTCCTTCCCTGCTGTACGCTTTAAAGCCCTTCATCCCCAGAACTTCCATCCTTACTCATCACACTACCCAAGTACTTGAATGCACTCACATTCTCCATATCCTCACCATCCAACCTCACTGTGCATTCTTTGACTTCATTCATCTCAAACACCATAACATTACTCTTGTTTACATTAACTTTCAGATTCCTCTTCTTACACTCTGTCCCAAATTCATTCATCAAACCTTGCAACTCCCATTCATCTTCACTCAACAATACTGTATCATTAGCAGACAGCAACACCGGAATCTTCCACACCTCACCCTCATTCATTAGAGCTACCCCCACATCCACTGCCCTACGTTGCACCTCCTTTACAACCCCATCCATGAATATATTAAACAGCCATGGAGACATCACACATCCCTGTTTCAATCCCAGATTTAGATCAAAGAACTCACTCAATCAGCTCACCATCTACTCGCACCATAGCCCTAGCTTCCACGTACATACTCTTCACAGCACTCATCAAGATCCCATCCACTCCATATATTCTTAATACCTTCCACATACCTTGCCTATCTACTCTGTCATATGCTTTCTCCAAGTCCATGAAGGCAGCATACACTTTCTTTCCCTTCTCTAGATACTTCTCCACTAAACATTTTAGAACAAATATCTGATCTACACACGCATTTCCCCATCTTAAATCCCCCATGTTCTCCTCCAACTAGCTTCTCTGTTATATGTCTAACCCTATCAATAAGTATTCTACCAAATACTTTTCCAATCACACTAAGAAGGCAAATTCCCCTATGGTTACCACATTCTGTACTTCTCTCTTCTCTTTTCCTTTGTATAAAGGAACAGTTATACTTGATTTCTAGTCCTCGGGAACCCTTCCCCCTTCCCAAGCCAATCTACACAACTTCCATATCTGCTTCACAACAATCTCATCCCCATACTTCAGCATTTCACTACACACTCCATCAATTCCTGGGGCCTTTCTCATCTTGATCATCATTGCTTCAACTACTTCTGCCCTACTGATCTCTTCCTCCCTCCTCTCATCTCTTCTCCCAGCCATTCCCCAACCACTTATACTTGCACTGCTATCACTCTCTGCAATCAACAAATCCTCAAAGTGCTCTTTCCATCTCCTCATTTTCTCTCTCTTTGCCAGCAATCTATTATTCCCAGCTTTCACTCCCCTACTATTTCCCTTTTCACACTGACAAGAAAAGTGTGTGATACTGTAATGAGGTAATGGGACAGAGAAAATGTGTTATGAAGAGGTATTAAGTGGTACTCGAAAGGGAAGATGCATGTAAACAGGAGGAGAAAGCTGAGCAGTTTATATGTGAGAAAGTTGGCAAGTAAAATGACTGAGTGAGGTGAAAAGATGTGAAAGGATAGAGCAATGGACAGCTTTGAGAGGCTTTTGCCATGGCCTTCACCTTCAGGAGGGAGCAGAACATCAGTGACATAGAGAAGATAGGTGGACAGTTTATTTTGATGTGTTACATTTTAATTTCTATTGTGCTTGTGGTAGTTTTATATTATGAGTTTTGGTCATGCCTGTTGCAAGTTGATACTGTAAATTAAGTAGAAGAAAAGCAGATTCAGTGCTCAGATTTCAGGATGAATATGCTGGCCCTGTGTTACAGTTGTATTACCTGTCACGTCCCGGCTGATTTCCCCCCTCCGATACTCCCCAATCCCGAGCTACTTTGGAAAAAAAAAATTTTGACTAAAACATCCACTTTTGTTGAGAAACAAAGGAAAATCACCAAGAAAGGGCTTACCGGGGTCCATAAGTGGTCAGAACAGGTGAGCCTCTCTGCGTCAGGTATCATTCTGTCACTGACGTGTCAGGCTCTAACGTTTTCTATGGTAGGTAATTTTGGGAGAAACAACAAAGAACACGTCTACATTTATTGATTTGGAACTAATAAACAATCACAACAACAATATAATGGTTTTCAGTGAGATATGTAGGAAAAATAAGCATTGTTCCATTGCGCGAGCATAGCAATTTTGGTCACATTGGTTACATGGTTGTCGCTAAGTTTCTTATTTCAGGAAGCGTATCATTTTTTCTACTTGCATAATACAGTTTCAATGACATTTTACCATTTTTGACCTTATGTAAATGTTTTCAGTTGTTTACATTCATTACAATGATATTTAGCATAATGATTGCTCATATTTGCCTACTCACTGCACTCGCTGTGATTCTTCTCTGAACATACATTACCTTTTTTTTTACTTTCATATTATTGTTTCCATGACATTATACCATTTTTCAACCAATGTCAATATTTTCACCTATTTACATTCCTTACGTGGATATTTAGCGTAATGCTAGCGCATATTCACGTAGCAAGCACACTCACTACCACTCGTGTTTCAACTTATATTTTATTTCTTCACTTCCAATATACTTCCCTACTTACATTACACTCGTTTCCACTTTATACTACTATTTACATATTTACGGGCCTTATTTATTACACTGAGCATCAGAATATCGCATCTTTATACACTCGCTAGGAATGTTTTGACTTAGAATATATTTATGCACCTATATAATAATTTTCCACTTACATTACACTCGTTTCCACTTTATACTACTATTTACTTATTACGAGCCTTATAATCACACTGAGCATCTGTATGTCGCATATTTTCCTGAGTATGAACGTCATATCACATTCACACCATATTAGTAGTGCATCAAGGTGTGATATTCCCTGAAACAAGGGTGAATGCAGAGACCCACATTACACTCAATGCACTCATAGTGGGTGTCTTTTCTCTGAGGTGTGGGTCTCACACGGGAATTACCACACACATGACACCTGCATTGGGGCCTAGGTCTATTTGGCTGGGGAGGTATAGGAATGGCAAAATGGCAGGCAGAAATTCTCGGGAGTTTAGGCGGTAGGGGCAGTGCATGTGCGTTGTTGGGTCCTCTCGACCATATACTGGGCTATGATCTCACGGCCAAGCTCCCTCACAAACCCTTCAAAGGTTTCCTGCACTCCTGTTGTCATGGCGTGCAGGTGGTGGCAATTGAAGGCAGTTATATCGAGCAGGTGAAAGAAGAGCTTCTTGTACCACTTCTTCATGGTCCTGGCACACTTGACAGTGGATATCATGGAGTCAGACTGGTCCACCTGCTGTATGTTGATGTTATAATCCAGCACACACTCAGGTTTCCAGATGCGGCGCCTCCTTTTGCTGCGGTAATCCTCAGACTCTGTACGGTGCATCAATGGGCGGTGAACCATGGACAAGAGGCAGACTTCTCTCTTGTGGTTCCACACTGCAGCTAGGATGTTGTTAGCCTTGAAGAAGACCACCTCATTTTTGTCTAGTTTCCACTCCACCTTGACCATGTGACGCTGATTCACCTTGACGGTACCATAGAGTCCCATGTCATGCAGGTGTAAATAACGAGCGAGAAGAGGGCTAGTGTACCAGTTATCCAGGTAGAGGATGTGACCACGATGAAGGTACTCTTCAATCATTGTCTTTACCACTGCTCCAGACAGTCCAATACTCCAATCTTCTATTATGTCTGTCTGTGCACCAGTGGACTAGACTATGTCTTGCACATAACCAGTCCTACAGTCACATAACAAAGATCTTGAACCCAAAACGGTGCCTTTTGCTGGGTATATACTGGTGAAAAAAAATATTGCCTCTCCACAACACGAGATGCTCATCTATGACAAGGTCTCTGTAGGGATAAAATGAGGAACGGAATGTTTGCCGCAGGTGTTCAAAAATCAGCCTAATTCACCTCATCAGTGTCCTTTGCATTGGCACAATCATCAGCATTGTAAAAGTGGAGGCGGCATAGAATTTGCTGAAACCGATTATGGCTCATGATCTTGCCAAATATAGCGTCTGCATGAGAGTGTCCATAGTCCAGTATGACAGAATTCTGTTTTTACGTAAAATACCTATCAAAAGTACCTGGGCAAAAAATACAAACATCTCTGCCAGGGAGACAGGGTAATCATAAATGATCGAATGCCTGCTCCTTGTGCCCAGTCGTTCACTCTCACGGCGCTGGCTGCTAGCAAAACGGTTGGTTTGTTCCACAATCTGCTCCATAAAACCCCCACCGAAGAACAGGTGGAAAAAATTCAGCCTGGTGGAGCCACGGTGAATCCCAGGAGCCATGCAGCCAGCATGCCCCTGCTCAGTGAAGGTGTGAATGATGGGAGAGAAATCACTGCCATCTTCCCAATTCCAACTCACATTACCATCGCCCCCATCGTTCCCATTGTCGCCTTCGTCGGGGTGGGGAGGAGATGCTGGTGGGGGAGGTTGGGGAGGAGTGCGGAGGGCTTCCCCACTCGCACTCCTCTTCCCTTGGCCATTACCCTTCCCCTTTCCCTTACCCTTATGGCCTTGGGGAACATCAGGGGGCTGTGGGGAGGAAGTCCTGGAATATTGGGGAGCATAAGACGTGCTGGGGAGGGGCTCCTCCTCACCTCCCCGTTCCATCACCACAACACGTGATTCACCACGCACCCTCACCGCCCCACGTGATACGCTCAGCTCCCTCGCACCACCACGTGAAAGTGATGACTCACGCCTACCATTCTCCCTTTCAGTTACTGCCCCTACACTTCCAATTTCACTCCCCACTCCCACCACACCACTTCCACCCTCCCCAAATAAAACACTAGGTCCATACCTGATAGAATGACGTGCTGTCCACCCAGGGCCGCGATGAGTGATGATCTCGTGGCCGTACCACGTGGCAGCACATCCCAGGGCTCCATCCTCATCCTTGGTTTCGGGCTCCACATCACATAGGGGCTGCAGAGAGGTGATTGCACGATGTTTTGGTGCAGGCTGGCCCTCTCTAGTGGCACGATATGTGACGTAGTGCGGCTTCCTCAGGGACGGGACCTCCTCGTCACTGCTGCTACTTTCCTCCTCCTCTGGTTGGACATAATCCTTGTCTGCCACCTCTTCATCGAGGGGCGAATCACTGTCGCCTGTGAAGGCATCCAGGGCGGCTTGATTTTGCTCTTCTGAGAGACCTCTGTGTGCCATGTCTAACCTGGGTCACTGCTAACAGGTGAGTGACCGAGGCGAGGGTGAGCGCGGGTCGTGCGGGGTCGCCGAGTGTCCCTGCCTGATGGCAGGTAGGGGAAGGTCTCCCGACCCTACGTACCAAAAATCAAGTGCGAGATTTGAAAATTGTGCAAATTATGAGCCTTGAAATTGCACAACGTACCTGTACGTCGACGGGTCTAGCTGTGACAAAACGTTGCAACGTACCCGTACGTTGACGAGACGCCTCGGGTTAAGGAAATTCAGCTTAGGGTATATGGTTATCATAAGACTATCTGTCCAGTAAGTTGCTGAAAGAGGATGTACCATACCGTATTTGGAGGGCTTTTGTAAACCTTTTTGGAATGTGAAAAATTTGTTAGGTGTACTTCAGATATCATAAGGATATACTGCATGTAGAAGTGTTTGGGAAGCTTCTTTGGCATGTGAAAAATATATTTAATGTACTTCAGACATCATAATCTGCTGGCACAACATGTAAATAGATGTTTGTTCTTTAATTTTATCATCACTGTTATTCCATGAGAGTCGACTGGAGGAAACAATACTCCACGAAGAGTGGGTATCATAAATGCACCTCACTATGAAAGCATTCATGTTAAGTGTTCTGAGCTTATAATTATGAGGTACAGTGGGCTTGCACTTGCATGTGATCACAGTGTGCAAATCGAATAGTACACAAGTGACCAAAAATCATAACCATAAAACTTTCAATGCGCGAGTTTAGCCTACAATACGCGAGCAAGAAGTGGCCCAAAACCACTATTTTCCCAGACAATGCGACCCCCCGCCACTCCCCCGGCACGATGCACCCATTGTGATGTCAGAGGCTTGTGGGGAAGGTGCTCAAGAGGAGTCTACAGTAAGATCTCACCAATAACGACTTCTACAATAACGTTTTCGGCAATAATGGTAAGTTATAATAGATACCTAATTTCTATAACAGTGATTCTCAAACTTTGGGTCACGACCCAAAGGTGGGTCGCGAGAGGAATTTTGATGGGTTGCAGGGACATAGAATAGGCCTAATGCTTTCAGTGTATTTTATTTACTTAATTGAAATTGTAACTATTCTTATTACCCTATTAGCATATTCATAATAACTACGATAAGCTATATACCGGTTACACTCTCTCTCTCTCTCTCTCTCTCCTTTTTTACCCCGTGGGTCGCGAAGTCTTGAAATATTCCAAATAGGGTCACAGACTAAGAAGTTTGAGAACCGCTGTTCTATAATAACGTTTGGATTCACTTGAATAATGGTTATCTTGCAAATGCCATGTTGTTATACTGCGGATATGTCCATAACAAGATGAGGAATCAAACAGACAAACAAGTAGAGATGAAGGAAATTGCCAAAAATGTGAGCAGCAACGAGGAGGAGATGGAGGATCCTCCCTTCATCACCTTCCCTGACTTGCCCACCACCATCCCCTCCACCTCCACTGCTTCACCTTACTCACAAGCGGCCTCCACCTCCAAAGCCCCTCCTGACTCACCTGCTCTACCTGGCATACCTACAACCCCCACCATAATGACTGTTGCTGCATTTCTTCATCAAAGCCTGGTATAATACGATAGTGGCAACCGTTAAACATACGTGGTACGGCCGGGGCAGCGGATCACTCTTAAGTGTGTTGTCACGCCTCGGAACTCCAGCTATTTAAGTCCATCAGGCCTGTCGTTTAATGTTTTTAAGGTGACTGACCATATTTTGTTATTTTAGTTATATCTGTATTATATGTCTTTAAAATGTTCCCTTTATTATATCTCTAAGATTAAAAAAAAATCAGGTTTTAGGGGGTCTCGCCCATATGTTATTTTTCCAGTAGGATTATGTATTCACAGTACGCAAAATCACCGTGTGCAAGGTCATGGACCGCCCTTCCACTCACGCATTGTGCGAGCCCACTGTAAGTATTTGCTGACCATGCTTGTGATTCCATTACATGATCTGGTAGGTTAGAGTGCACACTGTGAATCAATGGGTCAAACATTCAGTCCCACCTAAAGGCCATTTGTTGGCATCAGGAAGGGTATCCAGTTGCAGAGTGCTACCTCAGAATGGAGATAATGCCTCAGCTTTTTACCAAGAGGAGAATAGATACAGTATGAATTTTATCATCATTGTTTGATGTGAAGTTTTTAATATTTAGTCATTAAATAAAAGTTGTTTTCTACTATATATATATTTTGACAGGTTTGTTGCATGTGAGAGTAATGTGTTGCGTATTCCTATGAATGTTTGAAAAATTTTCTGTATTGTTTAAATGTCCTTAGTATGTTTTAGCATTAGGATTAGATTGCATTGTGGAGTGTAGTTGGGTATGATGTTTCGATGTGTGAAACTTATTGCACATTGTCTTGTTAGATCAGTTGGATCTCTGTTAGGAGTCCCCTTAGAATCCTTGCAGGTTCCTTCCAGTTCTCTGTCAGGGCTCCTCAAATCTATTTTAATGAACCATCTCTACATCCAGTTCCATTTCTTTTTTTCTTTTTTTTTGAGTGCCCCCCCCCACTTTTTTTTTTTTTTTTTTTTAGCTAATGCTTCAAGGCCTATACTCAAGGCATATCCCCAAGGCCCATTAGTTCTCCTACATCTCCACATGTCACCACTTCGGCGCTAACACCCACCATCCATATTGAATACATGCTAGGGGTGTCTCATACAAGACTGGTGTACTGGTATTAGCGGGGGTATTTTAACGACGTGTCGGTGGGTTTGCTGGTAGATCAGTAAAGTCTACTTTTTATGAAATTCATATCCATAAATTGTTCCCTGCCTCAGTGGGGATTTGAGCTGGGGTCTGTTAAGACAGAAGGCCACCTCTTTACTGTTTGGGCCCCCCCTCCCCCCCAGAGATGTATAAATCTCAGATTCTTCTACAGTTCTTTATTCAAGTATTATTCAGTTCTTGTTTCCTTTTCAGATTCATGGTCTTCTGCAGTCATTCCATTGTACAGTAGAATGTGGGATGCAGAAGAGCTAAAACAGATGAAGCAGAGTTTTAAACTTATTATTTTGTTCCATCTTTTATAAACTGACTTAGGACATTGAAGCCTGTTCCTGAGACCTTTTATTATGCCCTTACTCCAGTGGTGGATTCCCATCAGTCCTTGCACATCAGCACCTGATTAATAACATTGACCTCCTTGAGTGTGATATCCCTGGGTTACCTCATTTAGGAATGTTGGGATGATATTAATGTGGGTGTTAAATAGCATGCCAGGGGGCATCACTGAATAGCATTGAAACTGTTATAATGAAATCAAGTTCTGAGGCTGCAGTCTGCAACAGCCAGGACTCAAACACCTGACCACTGCATCTCCATATATTAATTTTTTAATGCATGTGTGTGTGGATGTGTGCACATGTATATGTGTGTGGGTATACTGATGAGCAGATGCAGAATACATTGTCTGTCTCTCCCAAGTGATTGCCTGCAAGACAAGCACTGTAAGAACTCTCCCAAAAATATTGTGTTGTATGAAATTCTGTTAATGTTTTCACATGTGTAGTTATTGGTAAGGCATTGTTAAGCTCTGTGTTGCAGTAGATGATAACATAATATGTATCCAGGGACACAAAGACTGTCTGCTATTGTGTATAGTGAACAGGCTTATAACATTGTGCCCTGTATTGCATAGAATATTGTATACTGTTGTTAAGTTAATGTTGTGTCATTGTTTTACAAGTGTTGTATCAGCAGAGTGCATACAGTAGTGCATTTATATATATGTATATATATATACTGTATATATATATATCTTTATCTATCTATCGGTCTATATATATATATATGTATACACACTCTGTCCTCGCCTAACACAGTTTGCTGTAACGCGATATTGCTCTAACAGCACGATTTTGCGGAAGGAAATAAACATTCTAATGCGGGCACTGTTAGCATAACGCAGTAATTTGAATCCTGAGTCGAGCTGAGTCTCCCAAGGAGTTCATCATTGACAGCGACCTTTCCCATGCAAGAGGTAACGACATGATTAAGCAGACTGTTGATGCAGTCAGTGTCTACAGTCGTATGCACACCAACCAAGTAAACGCCGTAAACAGTCACTGATCACTCGTTACTTCGCCAGACAGGCTGGCGCTGGTCTACAGCAAGAAGATATCTAGTGACAGCAGGATGAAGAAGCTATGAAGAACCTAGAAGTGATGTTTGGAGTGTTGCTAGTGAAATAGACTTTTGATGGATTTTAGTGTATGTTCTCCCCCTCTACCTCATCTCTGGCGACGTGTGTCTGCTCTTCTCCTCACATAAGGTACAGTACAATAAATAAAAAAGTCCTATTGACTTAACGTATTTTTTATAACCATATTAATGCTTTTAGGAGGTTTAAATTGGGTGGGTATAAAAAAAAATTTGCACCACAACAGGGGTAAAAGTGGACTTTGGTTAGGGGTGCAGAAGGAAATAGGGGGTTTCAAGAGTCTCTGCAACATGATATTTGCCTAATGTGAAGTTGGTGCCAAAGCAAATACCCGCGTTAGGCAAGGATTGACTGTGCATGTGTGTGTATATATATATATATATATATATAGATATACGGTATATACTGTATATACACACCATAGTGAACTGTGATGTATAACTGACAAGATTGGCTATTGCAGTTTCAGGTAGCTTTACAGAATTGTGATTAGGCTGTAATTCCGTCCTGCATCATTCTAGTTGTTACAGGTATTGTATTATACTGTACAGTGCAGAAATTGTGATATGCCTTTCCTGTTCTACTAGTGTCAGGTAGAACATTGAATGGAGAAAAGTTGAACAATAAATTTAAAAAAAAAAAATACTGTTTTCTTGATCAGAAAAATGTGCTATACAGGTATACCTCGATATATGATATCTCTGGACGGGATACCCCAGTTTAACGATGGGGGTAGAAATACCATCATACCCTGCCTAACGATGGCCAAACCCCGCTTTAACAATGGGCTTTGATTTGTTTTTACCGATTTTGATGATGTTTTAGATTAAAATTGTGTGTTTAGGTTGATTTATAAACTGTTTTTAGACTTAGATTAACCCCTTAACCGTGGGGCATCATTTTTGTGATGCTTGGGAGCAAGGGATCATACCACGGGGCGTCACTTTTGTGATTCTGTGTTATTTTGAATTCGCCCGGGCTTTCAAGTGGTGGCTTGTATCATCTATCAGTACTGCCAATGTCCAACACTAGTCAGCACTCCTAATCTCATCTGTACTCCCATCCATTGTTGACAATTTAGCCATTTCTCCCCGTTCTTGACTCCCCTCCCTACCTCCCCTCCATTACCCTCTCCTCTCCTCTGCCCGGCCTTGCTACGCTAAGTAAATCTTCCCTGGAATTTTCCACTGATTTCATCCATTGAAATAAACTCTATGTCCTATTCTTATACCAAATAATATATACAAAAAAGAAATAAGGTAAGTGAGAGTGACATACACCTGGAATTGGCTAATTATCACCTGACAACACCTCACGTGCACTCGTTCACTAATTTTCGCTGTTTATTTCGCCTTGAAATATGGCATATAATCTATTCTCGTAATGAAAATATATATAAGAAAGGAAGGGAGAAGCCTAAGTGATATTTACATTCACCTGGAACTACCTAATTATTGCAGGCCACCATAGTGTATTCTACGCTAAGTAAATCTTCCCTGGAATTTTCCACTGATTTCATCCATTGAAATAAGCCCTATGCCCTATTCTTATATCAAATAATATATACAAAAAAGAAATAAAGTAAGTGATAGTGCCATACACCTGGAATTGGCTAATTATCACCTGACAACACCTCATGTGCACTCGTTCACTAATTTTCGCTGTTTATTTCCCCTTGAAATATGCCGTATAATCTATTCTCATAAGAAAAATATATATAAGGAGGGAAGGGAGAAGCCTAAGTGATATTTACATTCACCTGGAACTACCTAATTTATAATGTATTGTCTAGATTTCCTGCCAATCATTTCATAGCTATATATTAGCAGCTCTCATGAGGCTGACGTTGGCAGTAATGCACTCTCCCTAGGTATGCCACCCCGGCCCACCAGTATCAGTTTACTGTCGTCTTTCAAGGTGAATGTGTCAGATTCGCGCCTGCTAAATTCCGTCGCTTTTTGGGCCCTGTGACCTCTACCCCCAACTAAACCTGGTGTGGAAAGAGGTAAAGGGCTGACAAATGATAGAGAGTGACTACGATCTTTCTGGTGAGTAAAACAGTGCAAGTGGAATTGTAAATAATGTGTAAACAGCAAGTGAAAGCAATGAATGTAAATATAAGTGAACAGTGGAAAATAATTTTATAAGTTATTGCAAGTGACAGTGCTTAACACAGTGTAATTAAAATAGTAATGTGAATAATGTAAATAAAATAGAGAACGTAAATAGAAATGCAAATGAGCAGTAGTGTAAGAATACGAGTCTATATACTAGGAGTAATGAAAGTGAAAGTTTCACTCTAGCATGTATGAATACTATGAGTTATGAGAGTGAAGGTGAAGTGACATTCACTCTCAACGCTAGTATACAGGACGAGAAAGTGAATTCTACGTATTTTACTGAAAGAGAAATTGAATGCCTACAGTGACAATAAACTGCTGTTACTGAAGGAAACTTATGGATAAAGACTGTAGATACAGTAATCACTCTAATATCCGGACGCCCAATAACCGAACATCCCCACTAACCGAACCTTATCGTCCTGGGATCAAACATTCCCAAAATGGTCCGAAAATCCAAAAAATTGGAAAAAAAACCGATTTTTTGCCGTCCGTAATTTGAACTTGCCGCGCGCGCCGCGTGAGAGCATTGTTTTGGTTCGTCATTCCTCCGACGTCCGATAGAGCGCCGCTGCATCCTCCCCACTTCCCGCCTGTCTCTCACCGCGACTGGACCTGCGCTCTTCGTAATGGCTGCCCACGTGCTCGCTTTTGTGGTGGTGCCGTACTTGCTGCAAGGCCTCCTGCTGCTCTCTGCCCTACTCTTAGTGTGTGTGATGATGGCCCCGCCTCCTGAGAAAAGGAAGAGAGTGGTGTTGACTCTGGAGAAAAGCAGGGAGATATTGGAGAAGGTTGATGCGGGTTGGTCTTCCTCTCCGCATTCTCCGCGAGTTCAACCTGGCCCGGTCGACTTTGTTTGATATCAAGCGTTCCCGAGACAAGCTCATGCAGTACACGGCTGACTTCTCGTCGAAGCAAACGCAACGTGGAGAGGAAGGTTATGTTTACTCCCAAGTATGCAGAGATCGACCGCTCCACGTTGATTTGGTATCGACAGCAACGTGCAGCTGGTGTGATGGTACGTGGGCGGAGCTGAAGGCTGCTGCTGAGAAGTTTGCAAGGCTTCACGCAGCCCTAGACTTCAAGGCATCCGAGGGTTGGCTCTTCGGCGTTCAAGTTGCGACATGGCCTTACTAACCGTAGAAGCACATGGCGAAGCATTGGACGCTAACGAGATGGAGTGGACGAGTTTCGGCACAAGGTGAAAGGCTTGATCGACAGGAGGGCCTCACTCTCGGTCAAGTCTATAACGCTGACGAAACTGGCCTATTCTATCGCTCGGTGCCAACGAACACTCTCGCCGATGAGACGGAGAAGCGTGTACCTGGCCGCAAGCTTTCTAAGGAACGGAAATCTGCTTTGTGTTGTGCCAATGCTAACGGCATGCACCGGCTTAAGCCCGTTATTGTTGGCCGTGCAAAGCAGCCTCGGTGCCTTCGTGGGGTGATGGATGTCCTTCCTGTCGTATGGTACCATTCTTTGAAAGCATGGTTCACAGCTGTGATTTTCAAAGACTGGTTTCACCATCACTTCGTCTAAGGAGGTCATACATTACCAGACGAAGACACTGGGAATTCCTCGCGACCAGGTAAAGGCTCTCCTTCTCCTCGACACTGCACCTGCCCACCCGTGCGACAAGGACTTGGTTGCTGAGAATGGCCGTATTAGGTGCATGTTTCTGCCACCTAATACGACTGCTCTCATTCAACCAATGGACCAAGGAGTGATCGTGGCAACAAAGCGCCTGTACCGTCGGAAGTTCCTGGGCCGAGGGTGATGGTGGTTCTCGAGACGAGGACGAGCGCAGGGAAGGACGTGACACTCGAGGCAAGCGGACTTTGGAAAACCTTCGCCGCTACAACATCAAGTCTGCGCTGTACAACTGGGCTAGTGCATGGAAGGAAGTCCCTGTGAAAACTCTTGAAAATGGTTGGTCTCGTCTGCTTCTCGGAACAGATGTGAGTACGATTTCCTAGGGTTTGACGTGGATGACTTCCATGCACGGCTGCACGCACGGCGACGATGTTGATGTGGACGATGTTCGTGAGTGGTTGGACGCCGACGAGGGCGCTCCTGGGTATCAGACGTTGTCTGATATCGAGATCGCGTCTTCGGTTGCTGGTGTCAGGCCCGAACTTGAAGATTCCGACGAGAAGGCGATGATGATGCAGACTCCGCCCAGCAGGACACTACTCCAGCCATCCCCAAGCTGAGCGCACTCCGGAACATCTAGAGTTCGTCCTAGACTACCTGGAACACCCGGACTCGACAGGGAGATGGGGCCCTTGGGACTCGTGGAGAAGTGCGTGCTTTCCGGCAGCGCATCATCAATCGCCAGAATCGTCGGTCCTTGCGTCAGTCAACGATTGACAGTTTTTCAGGCCCGTGACCCCGCTGTGCCAAGCCCTGGTTCCACTCCGTTGCCTCCCCAAGACAGGCCCTCATGCTCCGGAAGCCACAGCCCAGCACATCAGCTACAGTGGAGTCACCGCTCGACGTGAGTTTGCGGCTGTCTTCAGAGTCTTCTGTAGTCGGTACGCCATCACCACTACCCACCGATGCACCCCTTGGACGCCTGCCAGTGATACTCTCGGGCTCTGACAGTGAATAAACCGCAAGAACTTCTCCACTAGACCACACGGGAATTTTGAGTGTTGTGCAGTGAAAAAAACGGTGTGTTGTGTTAAGGTTTTCAAGTTGGGAGAAAAGACTAAGTAGAAAAGAAATTTAACGTAACTAACCTTCTTTGTTTTGGCTTTGGAAACTTAAAAAACTTGGGAAAAGTTAATGTGCAACACTTAAATTTAATGGAACATTATTTGGACTAAAGTGAACACTGTGAAAAGAACGGACTTCTGTGTGTTAGTGACTAAGTTCAGTGCAAGACTTCAGGAAGAGTGTAGTGCAAGTGCTTCAGGAAATCGTTCTTACTGTCAGAGTCCGAGAGGAGCGGTTATTCATCGAGGTGGCCAGGGACTTGCTGTAAGTAGCCAAAATGTTTCATGTTGTACTATTTTCCATACTATATTTACCAGAATGTTTCATATTGTATTTTTTCCCATACTATACTTACCAGAAAGTGTCATACTGTACTTCTTTCCATACTAAACTTACCTCATGCATGTGCAGTAGGAATGTGTTTTTCAGAGTTCGGTTAGGTTCGGTTAGGTTAGGTTCGGTTAGAGTCCATAAGTACCAGAATGTTTATTAATGTATGAACATACTTCTAAACCCACATTTTATGTGTCTATTGCATTTATTTCAGTCATTTATGTGCCTTATTGGTGTGATTTGGGTGTTAAATAGGTGCTATGCATGTCCGGAGGGAGTTGTATAGGTGTTTCTCTGTGTTAGGGTCCGTAAGTACAAGTCCATAAGCTGGGGCCCAATATCCGGACAAAACCAATATCCGAACCTACCGATGGCTCTATTGATCCGGATATTGGAGTGATTACTGTATATATAAGTGTTATATAGTAATAGAAATATAAACTGTGAGTGTTTTTATGAATAATATATGACAGAACACCAGCGGCGAACGATGTCAAGTGGGAAGGTCATACGCCCTCGTAATTTTCATTGCTTTCACAGTTTTTTTTTTTTTTTTTTTTTTTTGAGAGAGGGGAAGTCAGTGGATGTACAGCGAGGTTAGATGGTGAAGAATTGGAAAATGTGAGTACGTTTAAGTACTTGGGTAGTGTGATGAGTAAGGATGGAGGTTTGGAGGGTGAAGTGCTTGAAAGGGTACAGCAGGGAAGAAAGGTTGCTGGTTCTTTGAAAGCAGTGATAAGAAACAGGGAAGTGAGCATGGAAGTGAAAAAGTTACTACATGACAGTATTGTGATACCAACTCTAATGTACGGAAGTGAAGCTTGGACGTTGTTGGAAGGACACAAATCAAGAGTGAGAGTAGTGGAAATGAGTTATTTAAAAGGAGCCTGTGGAGTCACATGGAGAGAGAGGCTGACGAATGAGGATATAAAGGAGCGTTGTGGTGTTGATGTGGATGTGATAGGAAGCGTTATGAGGAACACACTGAGGTGGTTTGGCCATGTGGAGAGGATGGAGGGTGAAAGACTGACGGAGAGAGTGTATGTGAGTGAGGTGGAGGGGGGAAGAGGGAGGGGGAGGCCGAGGATGAGATGGAGGGATGGGGTGGAGAGGTATATGAGAGAGGGGGGTGTGAGTTGGGAGCAGGGCAGTGAAATGGCGGGGGACAGGGCGACTTGGAGGCGATTTGTTTGTGGCCAACCCAAACGGGATTGAGGCGTCTGGCAATAGATAGATTCCAAACTATTTGAGAATCATAGAATAGTGTTTCTAGTGATAATATCAGGCTGTGGTAATCATATTACGGGTTGTCGGGAAGTGTAAAGTGGAGACTTCGTTACCCAACTTCAGAGGTCTCCACAAGTCCTACGGTACTCGATGAAGGCTCAACAAACACCCCAGGAGGAAGCTGATGGTATGTGCCATAAGCATATATGATTTTAATATTCTAGGACTAATAACTGATTTTTGGTAAATATTTTTAGAGAGTGTCATAGCGCGAATATGCCTGCGGGAGCCGCAAGTCAAAGCAAAACAAGCCCGCGGTTAAGAGGTTAATGTGTTTTTGACATAGGTATGGTGAAATTTTTCATTTTGGGGAATAGTTTACTAAGTTTAATTTTTTCCTGACATTTGATGATTTTCACATTTTATTTGTTGGTTTTAGTGAGTTATTTACATGTGTTAGACATAGGTTAGCTTCTTTTACAGCTGTTAGGTCATTTAGAGTGGCTTTAAACTTGTTTTTGGGCTCATTTAGGTGGGTTTTGGACTTGGTTGGGGAGGAAACCCAAGGCTGAAAAATGCATCCCACACAGACATATCTCAACTTATGAGCATTCAAGATCTAAGCATTTCAAAGATGCGAACACGAAAAAACTAATGAACACATCACAGGTACGAACGTAACCACAAAAAAACTAATTTAGCTTGTGTTGGCCTATTGCGACTGCTTTTGAATGTGGCAGGTGACAGTAGTTGCGAGGCGGGTCGCTAGGCAGCTAAACCGCCATCTATTGTTTTTGTTTTGTTCACCTGGAGGAGAGAGGATCACTGCTTATTGTGCTTTAGTACTTTCACTCCATTTAATATGGCTGATAAATGCGTGTTGATAGTGGTGCTTCTGGCTCATCTAGAAAGCAACATGCCATCTCTGTGGAACAAAAACTCGAAATAATAAAGTGTGTTCAGCCTGCTTCTCCCGAAAATCCCGACTCACCCACTGCTTTCTCCTCACCCTTATCTTCCAACTAATTCCACTCCTCCACCTGCCTCCTCTCACTTCCTGGAAGTCCTCCTATGCCTGCCCTCAGATGAGGTACAGTAATGATTATAAAATTAGATAACTCTGTTATCGCCTATGTCCAATGTATATTTACAACTAACGAAACAAAATGAATTGCCACATCCACATCTTCGCAGGTGGTAGACGTTCCATCATCTTTCGTCAGTTGTAAATAGGCTTCGGACAATAGCAGGAACAGAGTCGTGTCTTATACTGTATGTTTTTAGTGTGTATTTCTTGTGTTAATATATGCATTTATATTTCATAATACAATATAAACTGCTTAAGAACATTTAAAACCTTACCGACAGATCATTGAACAGTGCGGTGTTTTTTATGTTGTACGCGTAGTACTATAAGGGATTTTCATTTTGCGAACAAAATCAACTTGCGAATAGCCTCTTGGAACCAATTATGTTCATAAATTGAAGTATGCCAGTACTGTACTTTATAATACCCTGCCTAACGAAGAGTTTTTATCTAACTAGTTGCATCGTTAAACCGGGGTATACCTGTAGCTATAGTCTAGTTCTTATGCATATGTAAATTATTGTTAATGCACTTTATCCGCAAGTGCTCTAGATGAACATAGTACTGTCCTGGAATTTCACAGGGGTTGACATTGGGAAAGCACCAAAGGGCCGAAAGCCACGATTAATATTTCTTGCTGACTTCCAATTCCTCCTCTTTTTCATTTCAGTCTTTCCTTTGAAATTTCCATGTCAGTTATTCCATGTTGCATGGTGGTGGTTCTCACTTTTTCCTGCCAAATTTAACTGGATGGTTTGGAGGTGGGGGAAGCTTTCTTGCTTTACTATCCTTATTCTTCAGCATGTAGGATTAGATCGCATAGTCATAGTCTGCTCTGTAACAAGCAGCCTTGAAAGGACCATTAAGTCTGTTGCTGTTTGCTTTCCTCCTCCTCCCAGGAAATTACAGGCACATCAGCTTAACATCAGCAGTACAGTATGTAAATTAATGGAAACAGTGTTATGAGATAAAATAGTTAATTAACTAGAAGAAAATATAATCAAAGACTCGCAGCATGGATTCAGACATTGACCTTCATGCTTAACTAACTTACTGGATTTCTTCTATGATGTTTACAAATCATATGACGACTCAAGAGCAGTAGATATAATTTACCTTGACTTCAGAAGGCATTTGACGTCCTTCACAAGCGTCTCTTTAGCAAAATAGAAGCCCATGGAGTAAAAGTAAATATGCAGAGATGGTTACAACACTGGCTTTTAGACCCAAAACAGTGATGTGTGATAAATGGAAAGGAATCCAAATGGCATAATGTGATTAGTGGCGTTTACCAGGGCTCAGTACTTGGACTGATACTTTCATTATCTACGTAAACGACATAGATGTGGTTTGAAATTGTAAAATCCAAGTTTGCAGACGATACTAAGATAACCAATAAAGTGACCAGCATTACAGTGGCAGCAGTTACAAAATGACCTTAATACTTTGGCAAGCTGGGCAGAAAAATGGCAAATGAAATTCAACATAGAAAAATGCAGTGCACTTCATATTGGAAATAACAGCATCCATGCAAATTACAAAATGAACAATATCCAGTTATCAAGTACAGAAAATGAAAAGGATCTTGGTGTGATACTATCAAATGACCTAAAACCGAGTAAGCAGTTCACCGAGACAGTTAAACTTGCAGACAAGTTGGTTTTATTGGAAGAACTTTTGGGCTTAAATCGGGAAAAGTCATTACAATACACAGGACTGCAGCTCAGACAGAAAAGTATACCTCAGTTATGGCATCAACTGTGACCAGAAACCTCCACCGGGTAGCCGAATATGAGTGTCTGCACCAGAAGAACACAAAGAGCTGGCTCGCCCAGCGTCCAGAAGTCACTCTATTCCGGAGCTGTCACACCGCCACCATCGCAACCCTAGCCACCAGCACCAACGACAGTGGGGGGCTTGGCAATATAGAAGGAGTTCCAATGTTTCAGAGTGGTTGCTAGAAGCAACATAATCGAGCTTCCTGGAGGCAGCTTGGAAACAGAAGGCATTCCAATGTTCCAGTGTGCTTGCTAGACGCGGCACAACTGAGCTTGGTAGAGGCAGCTTCAGGGCTCTCACAACAGTTGATATGAAAATCCCTAGGTTTGGTGCAAAAAATCCCCAGATTGGACAAAAAATCCCCAAATATAAAATGGCTATATAAATGTACTTACACATAGAAAAATACTATTTTATGAAATAATAAAACAATTTTTTTAATACACATGAGGTATAAATTATAGCTCTGCTTTGGTTACAGGAGACAGTCTGCAAATTGATAAAAATAAATTAAAAAAGCCCTCACTCAGTATTGTTTTACCAAAGTGAAACCTCTGGGTCTAGGAACTTGCAGAATAGGCCTACTAAAATGAAATTAAATCCTATTTCTGACTAGACGGCTGAAAGATAAAAATGAAGAAAAGCATGAGAGTTAAAATAAAGGCAGCAGAAGTAAAGAATGAATGGAGAGGTGAAGAAGAAAAATGGATTAATAAAAGTAGGAAGATAGGAGTAAGAGAAGAAAAAGAGTAAGGGAACAGAGTAAAAAGAAAGACATAGATATAAATAGCTGAAGGAGATATGAAGGAAGAAAACACTAATAAATAGGCTGCATAGATATAAATTAATGAAGAGAAGAAAGGGGGGAATGAAGGCGAGAAGTAAGTATACAGACTATTATCATCATAGTGTAAGAACAGAAGAAATAAGGAAGCTGGAGAAGACCAATTGCTTCACACAAGGCAGGAATGTAAATGAGAGGAAATTATGGCTAACTGAATTGGAGAGAAAGATAAGGGAGAGGGAATAAAGATATAAAGAAAGAGAGAGAGAGAGAGAGGAATGATTGAAGGAAGGGGATCAGTTATGGAGAACAAGTTGAAAAAGGCTGGTTTACTTTCACTCCATATGACTAAAAGAATCACAGTTTCTCAGATAAATCAGGTACAACCCAGGAACTGGTTGATTTAATCCAAATTAAAGCATCAGTTTAACAAAAATAATACTGTAACATGTAATATGCTCCTGGCACTAATTTTCAGCAATATATTGTATATAGTATGATATTCTGTATATGTATAAAAATATATGTAATCCATATAAATAATTACTGAGGGCATTCTATGTCAATTATAACACATAATAAGCAAAAATCCCCAAATAATCACTAAATATGACCAAAAATCACCAAAAAATCCCTAAAAATACAAAATCCCTAAGTTTGTCACTAAATGTACTGAAAAGTTCCAATCTAGGGACAAAATCCCTAAAAGTGAGAGCGCTGGGCAGCATGGCAACACAGAAGATCCAGTGTTTCAGTGTGCTTGCTAGAGGTTGCTTGGGAATGCTGAAGAAGTTCCAGTGTGCTTGCTAGATGTGGCATGGCAAAGCAGAAGGAGTTCCAGACCACACACTCCCTGGAGTCTGGCAGGCTTCCCCAACATGATGCTGAAGCTGGAGTCCATCCCCCCTCCCTCCCCCCCCACACACACACATCCTCTCACACATGTAAAGAATACCCTCCTACCCGTGGAAAAGGAATCCCGGGCTTAGTAATACAAACTTTTCCCAACTATCTCGGGTCCCTGCTAACTTCATCACTAGACCCACTCAGGGTACAGACCCAATCACTCTGTCCCCAGGCTGAGGTAGAGAGAGCCAGACATCGGGTCTCCACTTTGTCGGAGCCAAGGTTGTAGTCTATCTCCCCCTTGATCCTACCTCAAATAATTCACTAACTTCAACACCCCCTACAGATGTAGAGAGAAAACCCAGCCTCATCCTTTTCCAGAGAGGTCCTTGTTATGGGTGTCAGTGTAATATGCGGGACATCCCCTCCAGGTGTCACCTCCCAATTCCCCATTATCCCAGTTGACCATTTCTTGTATATAAATCTCACAATATTGGATATAAGGTGGTAAATAGATGTTTGTGCAATAACAAATCTTTTGTCCTGCCATCCGGAGTTTCTGTGTGTACCTTGACCCTGTACTCTTAAGATGCGTTGAAGCCTACTTTGGTGTTCCTCCCTGTTTAGAACCCCACTAGACTAGATGGACTCCAGCATAACACGGTTGGCTGGCGGTGGTTCGAAATACAGAGGCAAGGCAAAACAGAGTTTCGGTCACCGAGGTACATGGTAACATAGACACCATGATGGCAGCTCTAAGGTCCCACATCCCCATTTCCAAGCATGGTCCCGAATTGTATGATATTATAACATACAGTATAAGGAAATGGTCAAACCGGTGTTCGATTTGGTATACAAAGATATGCGGAAAATTGTGGTATTATTGCCCCATTTAGAGAAGTCGGTAGCCTGGTAGCCGGGAAATTTAATGTGGTCCTAACATGGGCACAGTTCAGCAAAATCAGTGATTGACTCTATCCAACCATCCCTTAGGGCGGTCATCGCGCTGTCACAGTTGAGTGATGTAAAATTCGAGGGAGACCTTAACAATACCTTAGCGGACTTGCAGAAGTTCACAATGACTGCTTATGCCCATATAACCGAGGAACAGTGTAATCAACACATCTTCACTCACCTTATGTACATCCTACCGAGTGCCATCTGGGAACATTTTACCATTCACGACGCTCAAGGGTTTGACCGGGATATAGTGACAATCTGACAGCTGCTGGCAGTGCACGCAGGGAAGCAGAAACAGATTGGGGCTGTGCACCACATCCATATGCAAACCAACTGGAAGACGGAGGAGGGGCGAAATTCGAACTGCCTCTTCCATCCAGAATCTTCCCATCCCCACCATCAAGACAGTCTAATCCATATCCACTCCTCGGAATTCGAAGCCTGTAATGCGTCCTGCGTGCTGCACAACATATGGGAACAAATCAAGGCTCAGTGCAACCAGTCCAACCACCAGGGTCCATCACAACCCCGCCTTGTCCAGCGTCATGTGGTCAGCAACGACACCCGAACAAGTGGCACCGAACTAGGGCCCAAAGATGAGGTGGATCCAGCAGCCACCTTTTATGGCATGGAAGAGCAGCTGAAAACCATGGGATCCTCAGATGCTGGGCTGGATTTTTAGGATTCCCCCCGTCAGCTCTGGCCCTGGTGGGGGCAAGTAGCACCAGCCTAAATTGCCAGTCCACATGAAAATCAAACTCCAGGGAGTCCCCGTTCGGCTCCTAGTGGATACTGGTGCTGTATGGTCCTGCCTGTACATGCGGTTCTACCAGCAGAATCAGGCAACCTTCAACACCCTCCAGGCCTCATCAACCAACCTCATTGGGGACGGGGACAAGCCCTTGACCCTGAAGGGCAAAACCTTTCCATTCTTGGTAACCACCCCAGAGCCGTCGGTCTACACCAACCACTCCTTCATTGTGTTCAACTTGAGGCATTCATCATGCAACGATTATCTTGGGTTGGACCCACTACAAAAGCTGGGAGCCACAATCGACTGCCAGCACCGGCGCCTCCGTTTCAGGGCCAACGATCACGTTGCTGGCCTGCACACAGTCATGCAGGCCATCGCAAAAAAGACAACCACCATTCAACCCCATTACCTAGCCTGGGTACCACTGAGTACCTCGGCCCAACAACCCCTGCTTTTCTCTCCACAGATGGACCAACCATTTTCTGCTAACTGCCTAATTTCCCAGGCAGTTCCCCCCCCCCACCTCAACGCCGCCACACTCGCGAATGTCAGTGATAAACCCTTCACTCTTCCCAAAGGGTTAGTCTTACGAGAACTGGAGACGTTCAATGCCCTCCAAGAATCTCCAGGCGTGATGGACACTCCTGCCCGCAACACCCCCTCCCTACCCCACATACGCTTTCCCCCCCCCCCCTGCCCAATACCAGCTAGACCTGGAACAGCTACTTCTCCGCTACCAGGAGGTCTTCGCCTCGCATCCTGGAGATCTGGGCCAGATTGAGGTCTTACACCACTCCATCCACACTACGGGACCCTTCATATGCCAGCTGTCATGCCAGAAAAATCCAGTGCACCTCCAAGAGGAAGACCACCAGGTCCAAGAGATGATCGATGCAGGGATAGTGACACCCTCCAATGGCCCCTGGTCTTCCCCTGAAGTCTTAGTAGAAAAGAAAGATGGATCCATGAGGTTCTGTGTTGATTACCACCAGCTTAATGATGTAACTGTAAAAGATACCATGCCACTTCCTTGGATCGACAACTCCCTAGACTCTCTATACAGTGTGTGATGGTTCTCCACCTTAGACCTGCAGTCAGGCTACTGGTAGGTACCCATCGAACTGGAGCACCATGACAAAACTGCCTTCTCCACCAGTGGCAAACAGCTCTATGAATTTAACGTCCTCCCTTTTGGCCTGTGTAATGGGCCAGCCACCTTCTCCTGCTTAATGGAGTCAGTCCTGCGAGGGCTTACCTGGGAGATGTGCCTAGCTTACCTGGATGATGTTATCGTACTCGAGCACACCTAGAAAGAACACTTCGACCGCTTATGACAGGTGCTGCACTGCACACAACCTATGGGCCTGAAACTCAAACCATCCAAGTGTAACCTGGCACGGGAGTCCATCACTTTCCTCGGCCACATCATCTCGCGCGAAGGACTTGCCCCAGATCCTGACAAGCTCCGAGTGATCACAGAGATCACCCCACCTACGGAGTTCAAAGGAATCCATGTCTTCCTTGGCCTCGCCTCCTATTACCAGCAGTTTGTTACGAATTTTGCCACCATTGCTAAACCCTTACACGACCTGACGAAAAAGGGGTAGGCCTTCCAGTGGACTGCCCCGAGGCTTGAGGCTTTTGAGGCACTCAAGCACCACCTCACCATGGCCCCAGTAGTCGCATTTTCTGATTATACCCAGCCCTTCCAGCTGTACACCGATGTGTCACTAGTCAGGATAGGCACCTTCCTCGCACAAGTCAGGGAAGGCAAGGAGCCCATCATAGCATGTGCCAGCTGGACCCTGACCCCATTGGAGTGGGTACCCCACTCACCATTATTACAGACCACCAGTCCCTACAGTGGCTGCGGAGGTCCCGTACTACCAACACCCTCTTAGTTCAGTAGAGGGAGATTCTGGAGGAGTTCAGTTTTGACATTTCATATTGCCCCAGCAAACCCCACATCAGCGCCACTGCTTTGTCGAGGCTTCCCCTGAACTCGCTCCTCGAGATGCAGAAAACGGAACACCATGCACCACTGAACACCCTGATGTGACAATGGGAGAATAACCAAAACATGATGTGGATGTCCAGCCATATCCTCAGCAAGCTGGCGAGGGTAGGCGACCACCTCTATACCCCTCCTGGCCATATTGTCATCTACCTGGAGAAGGTTGAGGACAGCCTGACCTATCTACACCACGGAAACGGGATCCACCTTGAACAGCAGAAGTTGCTTCAAACCTTCAGAGACATGTACTGGACATCGCACCCCATGGCCATCACCAAACAAGTGATAGAAGCATGTCAGGCCTGTGCCCTTGGGAAGGACATCTCCCAAACCCCGGAACCCACCAGGCACCTAACAGCCACCTGACCCAGGCAGCTGCTGGCCATAGAGTCATGGGCCCTCTCCCATCTAAGACATCTGTTCAATTTGTAAATACCTTTGTTGATACTGAGAATTTTTAGTTGCCTGTCCTGCCAAGTCTCACTCTGCTATCACAGTCACTGAGGCTCTCATCACTGACGTGTTCCCCTACTTTGGCCTACCACAGGCCCTCCATTCAGACAATACTTCTGAATTCTCAGGCCAAGTTTAGGAACAATTGTCCCAGTTGTTTGGGTACTGCCTCTCACACTCCTCCCCTTACCACCCCAGGGAAACACCATCTGTGAGAGAAGCCACTGGAGTCTCACTAACCATCTTTGGACCATGCTACTCATCCTGGATACTGAGGACTGGCCCTCCCAAGTGAAAATCATGCAGTGGGGGGATGAACACCTGCCCGCAATCAGAAAATATCACGCCCCACGAGCGCATCGTGGGAGAACCCCCTCTGCTAATCTCCTTCCAGCACATGGCGCAATTGCTAACCGCCAGCTCCACCTCCCTAGACCCCCTCGCGCACCTCAAGAGCTGGCTCTGCCACATGCAATCTTGCCTGGAACTGCCAAAGGACAAGTCTTAACCAGACAACCCTTATCAAGTAGGCCAGTAAGTCATGGATGCTCGGTTGTCCCTTGACCACGAACTTCAAACCAAATTCATAGGCCCCTTCGAAATTACACGCATACCGAAGTGTTACCAGGTCATTGTTAGTTTTCATGGCAAAACCAGGGTCTGCCATAACAGGCATGTACAGTATGATGGTACAACCCCCTCCCAAACAACCAGACCAACACTGAGACCAGCGACATGAAAACTCCCTGTGTTGCCAAACCCCATCGCCAACCAACCCTGATCCCCACACCTCCCCTTCAACTTTTCACCCCACCCCTCCCCACCTCGAACAACTACCACCCCTCTCTCTCCCTCCCCGTCTGCGCCTCTGACACCTAGCCTTGCGACCCTACCACCACCTGGCTTGCAGGTCTCCTCTATCTTATCCCCAACCAGCTCTCCTATTCCCCAAACCCCCAGCCCCCCATCCACACCAACTACAAACAAATCATCCTTCCGGTGCTCCCCGCCAGCCCCCCCACCCCCCATCACCTGACCCCTCCAGCTCTGCCTCATCACCATCCCAACCCACCATCACTCCACCTTGCCTTGTGCATCCAGGGATTCTTCCTCATCCCTCACCCCAAGCTGCACTTCACCAGCCTCCTCACTGCCCCCACGGCCTTCCATGATTCTGTCTCCCCCCTTTCTCGTAGTCCTGACTTTGCCTCCAGCTCCACATCTTCCTTCTCCCGCTTGCTTAACAGATGGAGTCACATTCTAGTATTCACAAGATCAGGCTGACAGTCATGACCCCTGAACAGATATGGCCCCACACTACCACCGCACAACATAACACAACTGCTAGCACCCCTGCCAACTCCCATTGCCAACTGCACACTCCACCCAACACCACAACCCCTTGAAATCAAGTCCCTCACAAACTCACTCCTACCCTCTCAACTACACCACTACCTCCCCTTGTTGCAGCAGTACTTCTGCATCTGCTCCAGCCCATGACAAGCCAGCCCCCGGGTCAAAGGTCACCATCCATCTCCCTGCCATAACTGCAGCCACCATCATCACTGCCACCTTCTCTCTCCAACCACAGCTGACCCAAATCAACACGTTTGTCTGCTATGCCATCTGTGTCATGCAGGACGGGCAGCAAAGGAGGATCCAGAAACCACAACACCTGCCCTGGCTGCTAGCCAGTTATCCTCACCCCAGCTCCATGATCCTCATCAAAGATCCTGCCAAAGAACCTGATGAACAATCCCACTCCTGGTACCTCCTCCTCCACAGTCTCAAACCAAGCAGCGTCACCAGCCAGGAACAGGTACAGGCATACCCTGGTTTAACGATGTAATTGGTTAGGCGGGGTATTGTATATCGGGGTACTTTTAATAAAGTAGTGTGGAGTGCATACCAGCCTTGGGTTTACCCCCAAACCAAGCCCAAAATCCACCCAGATAAGCCCCAAAACAAGTTTAAAGCCAATCTAAATGGCCTAACAGCTGTCAAGGAAGCTACCCTAAGCCTAAAGTCTATAAATAACTCACTAAAACTATCTACTATCTCTACTGCCAGACGCCATAATCCCGTAAGGGGTGGCCATTTGACTTTGAATTAGTTGTTTTACGAGGAGGGACACTAACCCTCCACCAACCCACTTGTTGACATGTAGGGAGCACGTAAAATAAAAATCTGAAAATTGTCAAATATAAGTCTGGAAAAAATCAAGCTTAGTAAACTGTACCACAAAATGATAATGTTCATCCACCTGTGGCTATAGCACATTAATTTAAGTCTAAAAACAGTTTATAAATCAACCTAAACACAATTTTAGTCTAAGATATCAAAATCAATAAAAAAAATAAAAAGAAAAACCCATTGTTAAACCAGGGTTTGGCCACACTAGGCGGGTTGTGGTGGTATTTCTACCCCCATCCTTAAGCTGGGGTATCGTATATCGAGGTTTTACTGAATTCGACGTTCTGCCACAAGGACATGGCTTAAAGGACAGCGGGGGTGGCAAAATAGCCGGGACTGCAGCTCAAACAGAAAAATGTACCACAGTCCCACCTCCGACTGCGACCAGAAATCTCCGCTGGGTATCTGAAACACGAGTGTCTGCAGCAGAAGGATACAATGAACCAGCACGCCCAGCGTCCAGAAGTCCCTCTAGCCCAGAGCCACCACACCGCCACCATTGCAACCTGAGCCACCAGTACCAGTGATTGTGGGGGCTTGTCAGCTTTGTGCCTGCTAGAGGCAGCACAACCAAGCTTGCTAGATGTAGCTTGGCAGTGCAGAAGGAGTTCCAGTGTTCCAGAGTGCTCACTAGAAGCGACACAACCGAGCTTGCTAGAGGTGGCTTGGCAGTGCAGGAGTTCCAGTGCTCTAGTGTGCTTGCTAGATGTAGCACAACTGAGTTTGCTAGAGATGGCAACGTTAAAGGAGTTCCAGTGTGCTTGCTAGATGCGATGCAACCGAGCTTGCTAGAGGCGGCTTGGCAATGCAGAAGGAGCTCTAGCCCAAACACTCACCGGAGTCCGGCAGGCATCCCCAACGTGACGCTGAAGCTTGGGTCAGTACCCGACAAACACACACATCACCTCACAAGAATGGAAGAGGGCAAATGTGGTACCAGTTTATAAGGGAGGACACAGGGAAGAACCCCTGAATTATAGACCAGTGTCCCTAACCAGCATGGTCGCAAAATTGTGTGAAAGAATTCTGAAAGATAGATGGATAAAATATGTGGAAGATAAATGGATAAAATATCTGGAAGAAATGAATATTTTGGCTGATAGCCAGTTTGGATTTAGAAGTGGAAGGTCATGTGTTTCCAACTTGTTGAGTTTTTACTCAAGAGCGATTGACGTGCTACAGGAGAGAGAGAGTTGGGTGGATTGTGTGTATTTAGATTTGGAGGCCTTCGACAAGGTACCCCATAAGAGACTAATATGGAAACTAGAGCATATAGGTGGACTGAAGGGGAACCTTCTGGAATGGATGAGAGACCTTTTGAGAAACAGACAAATGAGGACAGTAATAAAGGATAGGATGTATGGATGGAAGGAAGTAACAAGTGGAGTCCCACTGGGCTCGGTGTTGGCGCCAGTAATGTTCCTGATTTATGTAAATGATATGGTAGACAGAGTGAATGGTTATGCAAGTCTGTTTGCTGATGATGCAAAGATCTTGAGGAAGGTAGAGGTTGAAGAGTAAAATATTAGAAATGGTTAAAAGTACCAAGAGGCCATCATTGAATTATTTGATGGGTAACGAACCAATCTCAAAAGCGAGAGAAGAGAAAGATTTGGGAGTGCTGGTCCAGGACAGTTTGTCACCTGAAAAACACATGAACAAGGCAGTTAGAGAGACTTTTAAACTCCTGAGTAATATATGAGTAGCTTTTCATTATATGGATGAGAAATGATGAAAAAATTGATAGTGGCCATGATTCACCCCAGGTTAGAATATGCAGCAGTAATGTGGTCCCCACACAAAAAGAATGATATAAACAAGATTGAGAGAATACAAAGAACAACAACCAAAAAGGTCTCCAGTCTAGCAGATCTGTCATCCAGAGAGAGGCTGGAAAAGCTGGATTTGCCTTCCTTAGAAGAAAGGAGAAGGAGAGGCGACGTGATTGCAGTGTTCAGGACCATGGTGGGAGTAGATAAAATTGACAAGGAAGATCTGTTTTTATGGGATAAGATAGCAACAAGAGGACACGGAATGAAACTGAAGAAACCAAGCTGCTTGAAGGATATCAAGAAATATAGTTTTCCTTATAGATGTATAGATCTGTAGAATAGCCTGGACAAAGAGATCGTCCAGTCTACAAACTTAAACGAGTTTAAAGCTCAATTTGACTTATTGAGAAACAGAGACGGGACCCCACGAGCGTAGCTCATTTCCTGTATATCACAATTAGGTAATTACACATGTAAAGAGCACCTTCCTACCCCAGGAAAAGGAGTCCCAGGCTTAGTAACATAAATTTGTTTTCCTGACTATCTCGGGTCCATTCTAACTTCACCGCTAGGCCCACTCTGGGTACAGACCACACTACTCTATCCCCAGGCTGAGAGAGAGCCAGACATCGAGTCTCCATCATGTCGGAGCCAGAGTTTTAGTCTATCTTCCCCTTGATCCTACCTCAAATAATTCACTAACCCCAGCACCCCCTACAGATGTAGAGACAAAACCCAGCCCCATCCTTTTCCAGAGAGGTCCTTGTAATGGCTGTCAGTGTTGTATGCGGGACATCCCCTCCAGATCTTACCTCCCAATTCCCCATTACCCCAGTTGACCATTTCTTTCATATAATTCTCACGGTACTGGATGTAAGGTTGTATATAGATGTTTGTGCAATAATAAATCTTTTGTCCTGCCATCTGGAGTTTCTGTGTCTAACCCGTACTCTTAAGGTGTGGTGAAGGCTACTTTGGTGTTCCTCCCTGTTTAGAAGAACCCCACTAGACTAGGACTCCAGTATAACAGTCATACTTGCCTTGTACAACTGGCTAGTGTGCCTCCATCTCTATTATTGTGTGAAGTTCTGGTCTCGGTACTACAGAAACGATATAGAAAAATACGAGAAAATACAGCGAAGAATTACCAAAATGATACCACGACTGAGAAACAAACCATATGAGGAGCGCCTTCAAGAACTTAATTATTTACCCCAACAAAATGCTGGTTAAGAGGCGACCTTACTGAAGTTTTCAAAATCATGAAGGGATATGACAACTTAGACATGAATAAATATTTTGAAATAGACCGATCGAGTGAACAGATATTTTGAAATAGGCTAGCCGAGTCAAACCAGAAGTAATGGCTCCAAAGTTATAGGAAAGCATTTCCAGTCCCATGAAACAAACTACTTCTTCTTCAACAGTCGTAAATATCTGGAACAGATTACCTTCATATACTGTGAACAGTATCTCTGTTAAGACATTTAAAAACAAAATAGACAAGTACTGCATGAGAATTCTCAGTTGCCCTTGTTTCTGTCTGAATAACTTACTTTTACCAGTTATGCGTAAATTTATTCCCCTTGTGTCTACAAGGCACCCTGTAAACTTAATATACCTGTACACAGCGTCACATCACGTCATTATATATTTACCGATTTGTTAAATGCAAATACAGTAGTGTAAGCACAAACCAGGATCTGCACAGATAGCCGTGAGTTAACGGTCACTACTCTTACTTTCGACCTGTGATGGGCTGTGGATCACTGAGGGTCTCTGTTAGTTGACTACCATCGGAATTTTTAAAATGTACCAGGGGTTACTGCTTCAGGAGGTAACTTGTGTGCTTGTCCAGCATGGGAAAGTTCCTTGTCTGAGTGGAGAGAAGGGGGCTGGGCCTGATTGACTGCTGCCTACCGTAAAAGTGCCAGGCAATGCTGCCACACCACCCCTGAAAATCCACACAGTACCGTACATTTTCCACACTATGTCTACAGATGTCATGTTAACTCAATGTACCAATGCATAATGTCATGCGTTAGTCTTTTATCTATTCATTTTACTTTATTACTTTCTCTTTCAGGTTTTTCAAACTGGTAGGTTATAGACAAAGTATTATAGAATGTAACTTTTCCCTTTCAGTCTTTCGTATGAAATTTCCTTGTCAGTTTTTCCATGCTGCATGGTGGTCCTTCTCACTTTTTCCTGCCAGTTTTAGGTGGAGGGTTTGGAGGAGGGGGGAGTCTTCTTGCTTTACTATCCTTATCCTTCAGCATGTACAATTAGATCTTGTAGTCACAGTCTACTCTGTAACAAGCAGCCTCGAAAGGACCATTAGGTCTGTTGCTGTTTACTTTCCATTGTATTTGTATTCCTCCTCCTCCTCCTCCATATCTTCATTATCATCATCCCACTTGCACAAATACTCTACTCGTTTTAGTAATAATTCTTATCTACACTTGAAACTCTCTCCTGCACCTTATACAGTAATCCCTCCACTATCCGATATAATAGAGCCAAAGGCATGTCCGGAAGGTGGTCCCATCTGGAAAGTGGGCCTCTGGCTCCTGGACTGGTACTTAAGTACCCTAACCCAGCCTAACTTTGAAAGCCACCTAAATAACTCCCTACCAGACATGCATAGCACCTATTTAAACCTATTTAAAACCCTATTCACACCAATAATGGACATAAAGCATGATATAAATGAAAAGGAACCAAAGAATGAGGAATTAGAAGTGACTGTACCTCAGCCAAGGTACTTACGGCATGCTTTCTCTAAGGCTTTGGCAGTGGTGAAAGTGCTCTTGAACCACGTACAGTAATCCAGTGTTGTGCTGCACTTACAGTAATTCTTTGCACTGTGAGTTATAACCGTTTAACACTGCACATTGTTAATTGCACCACGCCAGTTTCAACCACCAGTTTGCACTCCACAGTTGATCCTTTGCACTCTAAATTCAAATTTCTTAACACTGTAAATTCCACTGTGGTCTAGTGGCGAAGTATTGAAGTTTATTCACTGTTTATTCACAAAAAAACGAGCACGTGCACCATCCATTGAGATAAGCATCTACACTCGTGATCGCAGTTAAGCTGTAACTGGTGGTGAGGGAGGAACAGGATTGCCAGATTGGAGCTCGGCCACATTATCACACTCGGTTTTCATTACCAAATTTAACTTTTCATTACCAAATTCGTAAAGCTAGCATTTATTCTTCACTAATTATATATAAGTGGAAATAAATGTAATCACTCTCCTTATAATTAACAAGCAGATTAATCAGAGACAGCAGACAGTCCACCATCTCCATCCTGTGTATCCTCATACATGTGAAAAATCCGTTTGGTAATCCATTATTCTGCCTCATTACCAAACGAATTGTTCTTTACCAAATTGGTCCACATTTGGTAATGAAAAATACCAAAAGGCAACCCTGACAGGGGAGGGGGGAGGGGGAGGAAGGAAGGAAGGAAGAGGTGAAGGGGCCGTGGTGTGAACAGCTGTTCAGCGCCATGCGCCAATTTTAAATTACAAGTGGGGAAAAAATAGGATTTTGGGGGGATTTTTTTCATTTTTTGGCCATATTTGGGTTCTGAAGGTCCAGGCCCACAACGTCCAGTAAGTGGGGTGTCTGGAAAGTGGGTGTCCGGATAGTATGGAGATTACTGTATATCTTTAACACATACTACAAGTTTTCACTGTTATGTGCTGTATCATATGCCCTCACATCTGTAAAATCTACATACTTATCCCCTCTGTTCTCCCTGTATTTTTTACACACATTGCTGAAGGATACTCCTGAGTGCTTACTGCATATGCACCTTGCTTCACCTAAAACATCCCAGTTTGTCCATAATACAATATTTTGTATGTTGCACTATTGCAAGCACTTCTCTTACATACACTATACATGATATGCTTAACAGATGTATACCTTTAAAATTTGGGTACAGTATTTCTTTTTGTCACCCATGTCCTGATAAAGAAGCACAATATCAACAGAATTACGGTATACTTCTGAAATTTGATTATTCACTTTTGTCAACCTTGCTTTGATATAGTGACCCAGTACATACAGTGTGTACGTATCAGTTGGTCCTTAACCCCTAGGCGCCGGGCATGGGTTTACCTATCCACGTCCCAGAACCAGGTTATTTCCAGGATAATCGATTTTCCCCCAAATAATTTTTTTTCATTACAAATCAATCACATATGACAAAAAACAAAAAGTGTGTACTTATTCTCTGTTGGCGATTTGGAGGTGGTGGTGGGGTGTGAGGGAGCCGGTGTGTGGTAGCTGGGCTGAGCATGTTCAAGATCTCGGTGGTGTGTTGATGGTATTAGTGGAGGGAAGAGGGATGATTACTTCACGCCCAAGTGTTGAGTGTGTGTTTGTTTCTCTCACTAATTCACAATGCCATATGAACACAATATTACAACTAAAATAGGAAAAAAACACAAGAAAGTAACTAATAAAGATTGGCTTATTTTATGTCTTCCATGATCTATCTATCTATCTATCCATTGACAGACGCCTCAATCCCGTTTGGGGTGGCCACAAACAAATCGCCTCCAAGTCGCCCTGTCCCCCGCCATTTCACTGCCCTGCTCCCAACTCACACCCCCCTCTCTCATATACCTCTCCACCCCATCCCTCCATCTCATCCTCGGCCTCCCCCTCCCTCTTCCCCCCTCCACCTCACTCAAATACACTCTCTTCATCAGTCTTTCACCCTCCATCCTCTCCAAATGGCCAAACCACCCCAGTGTGTTCCTCATAACGCTTCCTATCACATCCACATCCACACCACAACGCTCCTTTATATCCTCATTCGTCAGCCTGTCTCTCCACATGACTCCACAGGCTCCTCTTAAATAACTCATTTCCACTGCTCTCACTCTTGACTTGTGTCCTTCCAACAATGTCCAAGCTTCACTTCCGTACGTTAGAGTTGGTATCACAATACTGTCATGTAGTAACTTTTTCACTTCCATGCTCACTTCCCTGTTTCTTATCACTGCTTTCAAGGAACCAGCAACCTTTCTTCCCTGCTGTACCCTTTCAAGCACTTCACCCTCCAGACCTCCATGCTTACTCATCACACTACCCAAATACTTAAACGTACTCACATTTTCCAATTCCTCACCATCTAACCTCGCTGTACATTCACTAACTTCACCTCTCTCAAAGACCATCACTTTACTCTTCCCTACATTCACCTTTAGGTTCTGTTTCTTACTCTCTCAAACTCATCCACCAAGCCTTGCAGCTCCCCTTCGTCTTCACTCAACAACACAGTATCATCTGCAAACAACAGTACAGGGAGTTTCCAAACACTATCCTCTCTCACCAGGGCCACTCCAACATCCACTACCCTACCTTGTACCTCTTTTATTACCCCATCCATGTACAGATTGAACAACCATGGAGACATGACACATCCCTGTTTCAAACCAACTTTCAAAGAGAAAAATTCACTTAGTTCACCATCCACACGCACTGCAGCCTTCGCACCATCGTACATACTCTTCACAGCATTCAACAACTTCCCATCTACTCCATATATTCTTACCACTTTCCACAATCCTTGTCTATCCACCCTGTCATATGCTTTCTCCAAATCCATGAAAGCCGCATACGACTTCTTTCCCTTCTCTAGAAACTTTTCCACTAAAGATCTAAGAATGAATATCTGATCTACACAACCTCTTCCCTTCCTAAAACCTCCCTGTTCTTCTCCAACTAATTTCTCTGTTCTTTCTCCAACTCTGTCTATAAGTATCCTACCATACACTTTTCCTATTATACTAAGAAGACAAATGCCCCTATGATTACCACACACTTCTTTTTCCCCTTTTCCTTTGTACAAGGGAATAATTATACCTGACTTCCAATCCTCCAGGACTCTACGTTCCTCCCAGGCCAATCTGCACATCTTCCACATCCATTCTACTACTATCTCTCCCCCATGCTTCAGCATTTCACCACACACTCCATCAATTCCTGGGGCTTTCCCCGATTTAACTTGCTTCATTGCTTCCACAACTTCTATCCTACTGATTTCTTCCTGTCCTCTCACCTCCCTCCTTCTCCCAGCCATTCCCCAGCCACTTATACTCGCATTACTTCCATCCTCTACGTTCAACAATTCCTTAAAGTGTTCTCTCCATCTGCTCACTTTTTCTCCCTTCTCCACTAGTAATCTACCATTTTTGTCTTTCACTCCCCTGCTAACTTCACTTCCACCCTGTCTTACTCTTTTCACTTCTCTCCAGAACATTTTCTTACAGTCCCTCCACTTTACACTCAAATTCCTTCCAAATTCCTCATCCACTTTCTTCTTACTCTCTCTTACTAATCTTTTCACCTCTCTCTTCCTTTCCACATATAACTCTCTCTTCCGCCTCTCAGCTTCTTCCACGCCCCTATTTCTCACCCATTCAGTGTATGCTTTCTTCTTTTGTGCCACAGCCTGTTTCACCTCTTCAGTCCACCACGCTGTTCCTTGCACCCCCCTCCGTCTTCTATTCCTTCCACACACCACATCACATGCTGCACATATTTCTTCTGTAAATATCTTACACACACCTTCCACGTCTCCCATCTGCTCCAATTCATATTTGCCCAATCGTTCCTCCACTTCTTTCTTATACTCTGCCTTTTTCTCATCCTCTTGTAACCTTTCCACTCTCCTTGCAACTACTCCTTCCTCTCGTCTTTCCCTTCTTCTATTCCTCCATCTCACTTGCATCCTAATTCTGGCCACCACCAAGTAGTGGTCAGAAAGTCCACTCCCCCAACCTCTATACACTCTTGCATCCTTTACACATCTTCGCATCCTTTCATCCACACACACATAATCAATCATTGCCTTCCTTTCATTCAGTTCACCACCCACCCTTCTCATCACTGGCCATGTATACCTGTGGATCCTTTTATGCCTGAAGAGGGTATTGGCTATCACCAACCCCCTCCCAGCACAAATGTCCACTAACGCACTCCCATTCTCATCTATCTCGGCAGGCACACCCCACTCACCAACTATTCCATCCACCTTCACATTACCAACTTTACCATTCATATCACCAATCAAAAACACTCTCTCATTCCTTCCAAACTTTTCCATGCACACTTCCACATTTGTCCAGAACTCTTCTCTCACTCTTCTAGCACGATCTTGCGTTGGCGCATACACACATACAATCGCCCACATTTGTATTCCAACTTTCAACTTTACCCACACAATCCTTGACCCAACTGATCCATACTGTCTTATGCTCTTCTTCCATCTTTTACTCACAACTATACACACTCCTTCCTTTGCCCTCTCATTCTCATCTACTCCTGCACATATACCCCATCCATACTCCCATTCTCTCACACTTTCTCCTCTCCATTTTGTTTCAGTTATTCCACATACATCCACTTTCGCACCCTCAAGCACCTGGACAATCTCTCTCTCTTTCACCTCATCATTCCATGATACTTTTAAAAAATTGTCTGTTTATTTATTCACTATTATTTACACACTATTTACACATTAGTTCACTGTTTTTAGTAACTCTTGACAGTATGATACTCGCCATACACTCTCCCCAACACCCTTCAGGGCCCCCTAATAGCCCTTCCCACCACCCCACCCCACCCCACCCCTCCCTACCCCTATCCCAACCCTGAACCAGTATCAGCTGGTTCCAAGGCCACACTCTCCCTATGCTGGCCTCCCACCACCCTCCACCACAGCCCTCCTCCCTGCTGGGCTGCCCTCCCCCCCCCACCCACACCCCTGCCCCCTCCCCTGGCCAGCTAGCATTAACCTGCGCACCAGCCATGCCGGGACAATACTCTGAGTCCATATGGTGCACCACTAAGTTCAAACATGCCCGCAAAAAATTAAAACGTCATATGACGTGGACCGTAGGCCTCTACCAACACGTCATATGATGTGGACCGGCACCTAGAAGTTAAGCAGTGTAGAGAAAATTATGTAGAAATATCCTCATGACTAGCTGGGGTACCCGGTGTTGCGTGGGCCAAAAAGGCGAACACTCTAATCCTATTTGTTCTAGTTCAGTTTTTCTTTCTACTCCAGAAAGACCATGTACCTCTTATGCTTTTGAAGAGGGATTATATGAGGTCCAGGAACTTTCTATTTCAACTTTCGCAGACTAATGCATAGTATTTGTGCGCACTTGTTTACTATCACCGGTGACCTCAAATGACTTTGGAGGTCAGCCTCACATAGCCTATGTTTGAACTGGAGGTTATATGAATCTCCATGCCAAAAATTGGGCTGCTAGGTCCAGTCGTGACCTCAAATTATTTCTGACTGGTGGCCTCAAATGGCGTTGGAGGTCAACCTGACATAGCCTATGTCCGAACTGGAGGTCAGGTGAGTCTTCATGCCAAAAATTGGGCTGCAGGGGTACCTGGCGTTGCCCGGGCCAAAAAGGCAAACACTCCACCGGTGACCTCAAATGACACAGATCTGAATTTTGACCCCCCTAAAACCATCCTTGGGTCACCCTGATTCAGAATATATATGGGTCTGGGGTTCTCTGGCCCATGGTTTGGGCGTGATTGAAGGACACACAAACAACGCGTCTCTTTTATATATTGTATACAGAAGATATATATATATATATATATATATATATATATATAATATTCTCTCTCTCTCTCTCTCTCTCTCTCTCAATACATACATACACAGTATATACAGTATGTATATATGTACAGTCTGTCCTTGCCTAACCTGGGTATTTTCCTCTTCACCGACCTCGCGTTTGGCAAACATCGCATTACAGGAACTCTTGAGAACCCCTCTTTCCTTACACACCCCTGCCTAAGTCCACTTTTTCCCCCCATGTGGTGCAAAAAAAATTTTATCCACCAGTTTAAACCTCCAGAAAGCTTTAACATGGTTATTAGAAATACGTTAAGTGAACAGGACATTTTTATTTATTGTACTGTACCTTATGAGAGGAGGAGAGCAGACACATGTCGCCGGAGATGAGTTAGAGGGAGAGAACACACACTAAAATCCATCAAAGTCTGTTTCACTAGCAACACTCCAAACATCACTTTCTAGGTCCTCAATAACTTTTTCATCCTGTTGTCTCTGGATATCCTCTTGCCGCAGACCAATGGCAGCTTGTCTGGCGATGTAACGAGTGATCATTGTTTACGGCAGTTTACTCAATCGGTGTGCATACGATTGTAGATGCTGACTGCATCAGCAATCTGCTTAATCACGTCGCTACCTCTTGCAAGGGATGGGCCGCTGTCAAAGGTGAACTCCTTGAGAGTCTCAGCTCGACTCAGGATTCAAATTACCACATTACGCTAACAGTGCCCACGTTAGACTGTTTACTCGTATTTCTTTCCACAAAATCGTGCCATGTTAGGGCAATATCATGTTACAGCAAACCGTGTTAGGCAAGGACAGACTGTATATACAGTGGAATCCCCTCAGTCGTGAGCACATGCTGTGATTTGAGAATTCTGCAGTTAGAAATAACTAATCTTATGGGGAAAATTGTTTATTGGTTTGTCATCTCAGCAAAGTATCCCCCCATACCCCCAAACCTACATCAAACTGGTCACCAGCAAACAAGCAACCTGGAAAAGAAATTATTAAAGTATGTTTAATGGGAATGAACAATATTGTAAGATTCTTTGTGGTAGGTGGTGGTGACCATCATCCACTCACTTGATGTAGTGCCGCCTGCTTCTTCCTTAGCCTTTATCATTTTTTTTCTGTGCCTGCCCTCCTCTCTTCCTATTTCTCCCATCTTTCCTGTCACTTCTTACTGCTTTTCTTTCCTTTACAGTTGGCTTTACATTGAGTGACAAGCCAAATGGTTTCCTGTAAGCCAAGAAACCATTTGCAACGCTGAATGGTAACCATATAACCAAACCATACGTGCTCCCTACGTGTCAACAAATGGGTTGGTGGTGGGTTAGTGCCCCTCCCCGTAAAACAAATAACTCAAAGTCAAATGGCCACCCCTTACGGGATTATGGCGTCTGGCAATAGATAGATAGATAGAAGATGTACTTAACGTACTTTCCAGAATCTTCCCTATAATCCTTGACATGGGGGTGAGAACAGTTGAATAACTGGATATTTGATTTAGTGTGAAAACCTTTATCAAATTCTTGCTGGGGTAGAGAGGTATATGAATGAGGGGGGATATGAGTAGGAGAGAGGGCAGCCTGATGGCAGAGGACAGGATGAAAGAGGTGATTCGTTATGATCACCTCTTGCAAGATTAACGTGTCTAGCTGTAGATATAAAGACAGATAGAAAAAAAAATGCGATGTACATTGCATGGTTAAATGATAAACATGAGGCTTGCTGTCTTTGTTGCTCACTTCTTGACTCCTGGCTCCTTGTGAGTTTTATTGGACTGTAATACCTAGCTGTGAGATGTGTTTATCAGCTCTAACTGCCAGTGAGATAACCAGGGTCCATTTTGGATATTGTAGAGCAGGGTCAAAGTGGAAACAACTGAACCCATGTTACATAAGTGGGACCTTCAGTTATGAGCAGGGCCAAACTTTCATTCTTTAGTGTTGTAGTAAGAATCATCCTAATAGGCTTACATTCTTAAGTAGCCTACAATACTTTGTGAATATAGCCTCCGAAGATTATGGATATTTTGCAATATACTAGTGCTGATGGCAGAGGAAAGATACCATAGGAATTAAGTAAAAATAGTGATACAGTACTCATTGTTTTCATGGCAGATGATGAAATGCCTTTAAAATGGACTGATAATTTCAGCAAGTATTAGCTACCTGGTCACGATTATGGCAATGCGTTGGCCAGCTGTCGATAACAGCCCAAGGAACTGATGTGGGCTGCCTGACAGGCTACAGTACACCTGTCAGTGGTCTAAAAGTGCAGTCATGCCAGTCTTCTCATCAGTTTTATAACCTGTTCACCTGTCACAGATTTCTGTAGGTCTGAGACTACTGTTACTTATGCTTTTGTGGTGAAACATTGCTTAAGGATAGTTGTGGGGTGGGTGTTTGAAATTAGGATGTATCGAGGAATGTAACATTATATTTGAAATCTTTGTAGTACAGTCTGACAGAGTTATTGCAGCACAGTATTAGGCCAGATGGGAAAATACTAGAATCAGCATCCTTAATATAACGAAGAAATTCATAAATTAACAACCATTATATGAGTGACCAACTTTACATAGTCTTGTCTGGTGATAGGTGGTGACGACCATCATCCATTCGTTTGATGTACTGGTGCCTACTTCATCCTTCACCTTTATCATCTTTTTCTGTCTGTCCTTCTCTCTTCCTATTTGTCCCATCCTTTCTGTCACATTCTATTTCTGTTTTTTCCACTTCAGTTGGCTCCACACTGAGTGACATGCCTAATAGTTTCCTGTAACTCAGGAAACCATTTATATTGCTGGGTGGTAGTCATATAACCAAACACTGGGGTGATGTGGAGCATATTATGGTCCCTTTGTTAACTGGGTGGAGAGATGCAAATATTGCATCCGTCCAGGGAGCAGACATCTACAATCTTCCCAGTGTCTCACGGTGTCGAGGCACTGTCTACCACATGGAAATGCTGGTTCATTACATGGGATGGCCCTAAAAGGATGGATCTGCTTGGCCAGACAGACCGGGGTTATTCAACAGTAACAACAGAGCCCTGTCATTGTAGACAATATCAGTAAACTGGGTGTTCTATAAATGTGGATTTATGTACATGTACTTAAACAGCATTGATTATGTAATCCAGGGACATGAAGAAGTGAATACTACTCACATATTAGAATACTACTCACATATTATCTGCATTTCACAGAATGTAATAACCACAGGGGATGGTAGCCCAGGTTAGAAATCCATATCTCCTATTAAGAGTAGGGATGTGCAACTCAGCTGCCCAACAGTTGTGTCACAAACCACATCACAGTTCCTGTGATGCAGGATTGGATTAGACTGAACCTAGGATTTCCATTCTTCAGTGATTCATGTCATGAGAGTTCAAGATCAAATTCTTTAGATCTTCCCACCCATTTATGGCATAGGATATGAGATTGAGATGACTAATATAGAGTACATATACTGTTACACAATACTTATCACTTCCTTTGCTCTACCTTCCTTTATCTTGATTCTCTTACTAATCCTGGGACATCATAACTAGGTCTCTTCTTCCCCTTAAAGTCATCCATAGCATTTACCTTGTTTATTACATGACTTGTATAATAAAAAATATGGTATCAACACTGGCCACAAGCTCTGCTACACTGTGTCAGCATGTACCTTGGGTTGATTTGACACTGGCCCAGTCTTGCCCAGAAATCACACAGGAAGCTCCTGTCCTTACACTTGCTCACAACAGCTGAAAATATTGATAAATAGTAGTTTTACTGTGTCCTTAGTATAAAGTCACAACTCCTTACAACATTTTTCATGTCTGTGCCAAATCATGATTAATGTTTGCTTAGGCTTGTGAACTCTGTTGTATTTCAAAATACATGAACGGTACTGTAATGTTTGATGGGAGTCGGAACTATTCAGATGTTGAGAAAGCACAGTTTGTATTCAGTCAGTTGTATTAAAAAAGAACAAAAAATGTGTGCTGCACAACTCTAAATGTGCTATGGCAACAGGATCTCCGATTATTGCATTATGAACCATTTCATCTAAAACAATAGACTCAATATATATGCGTTTTTAATAACACTAGTTCAACAGTTATTAGAGGAGGATGGTGCCTTCAGCTGAGTATACTGTAATAATTTGGCAGTAGCCACAATGAATTCCTGTTCAGCGTCACACCCAACCTGTAGGAGTTAAGGTATTAAACTACCAGTGGAAAATTCCATTGCATAACCATGAAGGATGTTTTTTTTTTTACAATATTCTGTACTCTAAGCTTGAATCCCTTCAGTCTGATTGTGTATTATATGTTTCATTCTTGTTACCATAAAATATTATTCAGCGCTATCACTGAAAGAATTTTTAAGGCTTTTTGTGTTAGGTGAGGGCACATACCATTCACTTACTCAATTTAGTACAATATACAGGTAAATTTACACAGAGTGACAGGCCAGACAGTTTCTTGGAACCCACGAAACCATTTAGTACACTGGGTGGTAACCATATAACCTTGTATTTCTTGCAGGCTAGGCAAAAGAGAGGGGATTTGGCTGGGCTTAGCATTCCCCCCAAACTCTTATTCATTGGCAAAACTTCAGTGTGCTCTGGAGGAGCAGCAAGATGGATAAAAAAGAATGAGTAGTAGTCAAGGCGAAAGACGAAAGTGGAGAAGCCAAGTACAGTGTAGTTCCAGCATCCGAATTCCGAACTTCCAAATATACCAGTTTTACAAAAGCATTTTGAGAGTCAGTTTACTGAAGAAAATTTTTGAAAGAATATGTTTATCAACAGAACTCTTGGTCTACGTTCCAGGGTCAGAATTAGGTTTTATAGGTGTTGCAGTATCCTAGTCATCCAAACTGCATCAAGCTGATTCAGCTTGACCCATGAGACTGATTTCCTCACGTTTGACTCTGGGATAGTGCCCCTGCACACAAAAAAGGGTGATGTTTGTCCATTGTCCGATTTTCATGCCAGAACTCTCAAAACCATAACTGTGGGATAAGAAATTATAGCATACATACACATATGAATGAAAGGAATACTAAGCAGGTGCATTTGTGTACATGTGGCTGATAGTAATGACAGAATTCCAAAAAAAAAAAAAAAAAAGTTTTCCATAGGCATCTTGATCTCAACCATTTCGTATTTGAGGAATTATACTGTAGTAGGTGAACACAGTACCAGGTAAAAGTAGTGGAGGAGTTAAGTCAGTGAACTGGGAACAAATGGATCTGGATAATGCATACAGGGAATAGAACTGGGAATGCAAAAGCAGTGTGTGGTGTCACAGCAACTAGGAAGAAAGGTACTGTACAGTTTGGTGGGATGAAGAGGTTGAAAGGGCAGAGGAGGAAAAAAGGAAGAAGTGGCCAGGGTGGATGCAAAAAAGATTTCAGATAAGAGAAGGGAATACATTAAGAGTAAGATGCATTAAAAAACTGGTAAAGAGGTAAAATGAGGAGGTAAATGATGATCCTGTAAGAAAAATGAATGCAAATTACTTTGTAAAGAGGAAACTGTTGTGGAAAAAGGTGCAAAAATGTAGAAGTGGAAGTGGAAATAAATGTGAAAGTGTGTAGAAGTGAAAGTGGAAATAAGTGTGAAAGTGTCAGGATTGAAAGTGGCACTAATCAATGGAAGTGTAGTAAGAGCAGATGGAAAGAATATTTTGAAAGACTGGTGAATGGGAATGATGACACCGGAGTAGCTATGAACTTGATTTGTTTTGGTGGTGTGCAGAGAAGGAATGTAGTCCTAGGAAATGTGACACTGGCAGAAGTAAGAAAAACTGTGGTGCATGTTAAGACCAGAAAGGCAGCAGGTGTTGATGAAATGTATGCTGAGATGATTGACTGCAGTGGAGAGAGTGGAAAGAAATGAATGTTGGCGATGTGTAAGAAAGACTGGATGAGCGAAATTACTGTATACCAATAGAGTGGAAAATGGCTGTGAATGTACACCCTGTAAAAAAAGAATCGGGACCCCACGAGCTGATGCTTCTCGCAATGACCACTGATACGCACCAAAACTCAGTTGGGGCTTCAAATTCCTTCGTGCGGTGTGGCATATTGTATCGTTCAGTAAGGGTCCCGATTCTTTTTTTATAGGGTGTACCTCTGCACAAGAATAATGGTGAGCGAAATGAGTGAAAACTCTATCATGGCATATGTCTTGTGTATTGCAGGAAAGGTACGGTATATGGAAGAATTATCATGAGAGAAAAAATGATCATATCAGAAGGGCCGGTGAGTGATGAAAAGTGTGACCTTAGGGGTGGTAGAGGATGTGTAAATCAAATACAGTACACTATTTACAATGAAGCAGATAATGGAGAAGGCTTGCGAGAAGGATAAGATGTTATTTATGAATTTGGAGAAAGCATACAAGGTAAGCATAGAGGGATTAAGGAAGGTTATGCATCACTGAAAGCGGTGATGAAAAATAGGGAGCTGAATATGGAAGTTAAGAAGTCATTGCATGATAGTATTGTGATCCCTACCCTGACATATGGAAGCAAGGCATGGACCCGGCTAGAGGGGAACAAGTCAAGAGTGAAAGCAGTGGAAATGAGTTACCTGAGAGGAGCATGTGGAGTGACATGGAGGGACAGGTTGACGAATGAAGAAGTGAAAGAACGTTGTGGGGTGAATGTGGATGTGATTGAGAAAATTAGGAGAAATACACTGAGGTGGTTTGGATATATGGAGAGAATGGAGAATGAAAGACTGACTAAGAGGGTGTATGTAGGTGACGTGGAAGGAGGGAGAGGGAGGAGGAGACCGAGGATGAGGTGGAGAGATGGAGTTGAGAGGTATATGAGGGAGGAGAGAGTGAGCTGGGTTGAGGGCAGTCATATGGTGGGTGACAGAGCGACTTGGAGGCATTTTGTCTGCAGCCACCCTTTGCAGGATTAGGGCGTCAGGTTATAGATAGACACTGTAGATGGTATAGATGCTAAACTGCTGAATGCTCTTAGTTTTTAGGACAGTAGTGAAAACTGCATAAGGGCAGGTGGGCATCTGAGTGACTAAATATTAGTGCTGGTGTGTGACAAGGTTGTGTGGTGTTCCCATGGCTGTTCAATATACTGGGATTCTGGGGTTATGTAGAGTTAATACAGTAATGTATGCAATTATGGGGAGAGGGATGGCATTAGTACTGAGTGGTGAAGGAAGAATCTGTTGTATGCAGATGATGCAGTTCTGCCTGTAAATGATAGACAAGATCTTGGTAGAATGGTCCATTGTTTTGTGGATGACTGTGAACATCTTGCCTTGAAATTAAAGAGAGATAAGAGTAAGGTTGCTGAGAGGTAAGGTGACTGCCAGTGTGATGTTATGGTGAATGGAGAGAAAGAAATTAGACAGAATGTTTAAGTACCTGGGTGCAATGATAGAAAAGAGAGGTAAATATGCAAAGGAAAGGTACAGTGGAGTAGCACAGGGATGGAAAGTGTGAGGTGCTATGATGGTCGTTACATGAAAATAGGTCTGAGTGCGGTAACTGAGAGAGGTTTGCATAAAGGAGTTTCAGTTCCAACATTAAAATATGGGGCATAAAACTATGGTATAGCATGAACATGAAAAATCAGGAGTAAGAGCAGTGGAAGTGGGGATGTAGAGATGTGTATGGAGCACAGATAATGGACAGGAGAGGGAATAATATGATTCTTGATAGATGTGGAGTAATAAGTTTGTGGACACTATTCAGAGAGAGTGCTTAGGTCGCATGGTCTTGTGAAGAGAATGGGTGTGATAAGTGAGGTGAAAAAAATATATCTGAGTGAGTCTGAAAGAGAGGTATGGTACGCCAAGAAGGTGCATAGACGTAGTAAAAGAGAGTGAGAAAGCGATGTATGGAGGGTGATGAGGCATGGGAACTGAAAGTGGATTGAGCTTGCTAGAAGAAATTCGTATTGAGTGTGTGACAAAATGTTTATCATACCTGTTCTTTACCACTGAAGTGATAGTCATTGGGTTGACTCTAACAGAAGCACGAAGTGTATAATTATGATGTTTATGCCTGCGGGGTGGAGTCAGGAGGCCAGAGACTTAAAAGATGAGTAAATGAGTTTGGCCTATTCGACTGAGCAGACTTTGGTCTCCTGCCATCATTTTTGTTTTTTGCTCCTTAGACCCTATTTTACCCTTTTCTCAGGTATGAATAGTGGTAACAATAATAATAGATTTGGATGGTGATAATAAATATACTCATCTATTTCTAAAATTCTCCTTAAAGCTAAATATAATCATGGGGTATTACAAAGAATAACAAAGATGTCCCCAAGCTGAAGGAGTTAAGCCTAAAACGTGAGGGGTATATGTAGCAGAAGCAATGTTGAGGAATTTTATACCTTGGTCATCTGTGAGGCAGATGAGGCAAGCTTGGGGACAGGTAGGAAGCATGTAGTTTGGGTTGGACCTGCACTCCCCCTTGCTGGCCCAGTACTGGCAGTGGGGGTGGTTGTTGCGGCACACTCCTGCAATATCATCTTAAAGAAAACAGTGAAAGGTACCATATGTAGGCCTGTCTTTGGCTTCATCAAAACTGAAAATGGCAAAAATAGCCCCAGAATGGCAAAAAAAGTGAATTTCTTGATTTTTTTCCTGGCTTTGCTATGACACTTTACAGATTTGTGTGTGTGTGTGTGTGTGTGTGTGTGTGTGTGTGTGTGTGTGTGTGTGTGTGTGTGTGTGTGTGTGTGTGTGTGTGTGTGTGTGTGTGTGTGTGTGTGTGTGTGTGTGTGTGTGTGTAAAACAATCCAAAGGGTCTTAAAAAATTTTTTCCTTTGTAGTTCATTTCACTATATTCATCACTCCTACAGATTTACACTCCTCATGGTCATCCTCGCAAAGCTAACTGTATCCTCACACTCCATTCCACTCGACCACCAGAGACCAATTCGTGGCTCCATGGATTACTACTACTAGGATCGTTGAAATATCCTATAATCCGCCCACAAGGGATTTTTTTTTTTCTTTCAACAGCTAGAAGGCAAAACGAGATGATTTCGTTATATTTTCTTTTCCTAAAAACACACACCAAAGGGTTCTTAACAGGTTTTGCTTTTGGAGTTTATTCATATCTCTTACCATTTTTGCTTGATGCTCCAACTTGAGCAAGTTCACAGAAAGACAGGCAGCTGTGAACTTAGAATTATATAATTATATATACATATATGCATACACAAGTACTCGAGTTTATGCAATCACACTGTACCCATGCTCATTCAACGCTGGTTACCCTATTGACCTAAAGCAACAATAATGAAGTATGAAATTCTGTGACCACAACTGTCATGAAATACACACCACTACATATATTAGATGTGACTGTCTGAAAGACAGTTTATTTATTTGATGGAGGGTGGGGGTAGGAGAAAAATTGCCTGAGGGTCGCTGGTTGAGTAATTCCTGGCCTAGAGGGCTTTCTTAAGCAAAATAAAAGTCTAACGGTAGTAAGAATAAGCTTAAAGAAAAATACGTCGCCAAATCCAGGGGTTAAACTATTCGAGTAAAATACACAATATATATATATATATATATATATATATATATATATATATATATATATATATATATATATATATATATATATATATATATATATATATATATATATATATATATATAAGTATATGTATAATATGAGTGCGTTTAAGTACTTAGGTAGTGTGATGAGTATGGATGGAAGTTTAGAGGATGAAGTGCTTGAAAGGGTGCAACAGGGAAGAAAGGTTGCTGGTTCTTTGAAAGCAGTGATAAGAAACAGGGAAGTGAGCATGGAAGTGAAAAAGTTACTACATGACAGTATTCTGATAGCAACTCTAACGTATGGAAATGAAGCTTGGACGTTGTTGGAGGGACAAAAGTCAAGAGTAAGAGCAGTGGAAATTAGTTATTTGAGAGGAGCATGTGGAGTCACATGGAAAGACAGAGTGACAAATGAGGAAGTGAAGGATCGTTGTGGTGTGGATGTTGATGTGATAGGAAGCGTTAGGAGAAACACACTGAGGTGGTTTGGACATGTGGGGAGGGTGGAGAGTGAGAGACTAACGAGGAGAGTATGTGAATGAGCTGGAGGGGGGAGAGGGAGGAGGAGGCAAAGGATAAGATGGAGGGATGGAGTGGAGAGGTATATGAGAGAGGAGGGTGTGAGCTGGGAGCAGGGTAGTGAAATGGTGGGGGACAGGGCGATTTTGTTTTGTGGCCACCCCTTACGGGATTAAGGCGTCTGGCAAAAGATAGATTGATAGATAGATGTATATCTATATATATATATATATATATATATATATATATATATATATATATATATATATATATATATATATATATATACATAACATCAAGCAGGTAGTCAGTAGCATGCAGGTCTCCACAAATGGGGGGGGGGGTACAATGCAGTGTACACATTTATTAATCCGAAATTTCAAAGGGGGGGGGAGTGGGGGCCAAAGGTCTGATTGGGAAGGCAGGTCCTCCCCCTTCCCCAAGTTACATCATTGCAGGTAACCCACCATGACAGAAGTTACAGGAGAGTGGACAGTTTGCGTTCATCCAGCCTAGGTTCCTGGCACACTCCCCGTGGGTTGCCCACACCTTGCACGCCTGCCACTTGTCCTGGCACACGCCCTTCGAGAGCTCTGTTGAGTTTAATTATTATAAGTGCCTCGTTCCACTGATGCTGAATCGAGTGTGCTGTATTCTAGGTGGCATGTACTGTACACCTTCACATTTCTTTGTACAGCATATATATATGGTTAACATCGACATAGTTTGCATCAATAACGTACAAGAAATTAAAAATCGCTAAGGAAGAGGTAAAGGTGAAGGTTAGGGCAGACGCCATGAGGCGCTTAGCCGTGGTACTCATCTCCGTAACTTAGGCCTTTGAGCCTGTGGCGGGTTTGTCTCCCAATATCCTGGGATACAAGGGCACTGCATCATCCATATTACCACAGTTACCTCCTCTAAGTGTTACCCTATAGGTACTCAATTTACCAACCAAACCATAAAGGATGAATGGACACCTGAATCAAGTGACGCCAGCTGCCCGAGCCGGGATTCGAACTTTTGCGCTAATGGGCCGGCAGCTTCACCACTCAGCTAAAGAGAATACGGCATACATGACGCAGATTGTCAGGTTGTGATGATCGGGTTAAAGGCTGAAAGAATGCCACGTTCATGAGAAACCATTTGTCACTGCTTAATCTCGAACTTAATGTAAGTGATAGTGAAAAACAGGATGCCTTGGCCCTAGTCTAATGAACGGAATGTTCCTATTCCAGCTCGACTTATATGAGAATGGAAAGATATTGGTAAAGAGAATCAACCATAAGTTACACTATGACTTATTCACTATAAAGATAAATATGGCGATGAAGATGGTGCTTGTCACTGACACTCCTAGACAAACGTTGTTGGTGTTGTTTGCTGGGGTTTAACCCATTGGCTCCCAGCGTCCAATATAATGGACAGAACCGGGCATTTTCAAAATTTAATAAAGCAGGGAACCCCGGGGTAGGGACCTATGAGCTTCGCGATTATGAGCCGATAGGCGGAGGGCAGTATGCTTAGTACCCGTCCGGCAAAATCCCTCGCACAGGAACTCTGGCCACTAATGGGTTAATGGCCATTACCTACTAAAAGGGGCATTATAAGGATTCGAACCAGCGCTTGCAACTGCCTGAGTACAGCAGCTTACCAAGCGAGCCATTTCGGCACCCAGGCCAAACAAAATCATTAACAAAAATACTAGAGAGAGAGAGAGAGAGAGAGAGAGAGAGCCTCTGTGGTACAGTGGTAGAGTGTGCGTTTCGTACACGGGTGAGCCAGGGTTCGCGCCCCACCAGGGTAAGAAACTTTGGGAGAGCTCACCCTGCAACGTACTACATTGGCGGACACAAGAGGTGCTGTGGTTGAATCAGTGTCACTTAGCCTACTCTAAAAGTATGCTTGCACCCACTCTGCTTGCGTGGGCCGATTACACTTGGTTCACAGACTACACACACATCCAAAGCCACTCCAACACTACAATTACACTTACAAGCACTTCTCACCCTACATACAATCTCTACCAGACAGCCTAGGCCACTTGGTAGAGATACATTGGTTGTATCGTCCCGACTTCGGTCGGGATAGGCCAGTCCTGCAGTGGATACTCAAACGGCTGATGATATATATATATATATATATATATATATATATATATATATATATATATATATATATATATATATATATATATAAACAGTGCAGGAGGAAAGATGGCTGGTCTATGGAGCCAAACGATTTTTTTTTTTTTAATGGCCATCGCCCACTATGCAGGACATCAGGCCAAATAAGATAAAGTTCAGACTACAGCAGCTCACGCACCATACACAAGACGGCCAGTCTAGGGAACCAACCTTGGAGAGAATATAAAATGTTCGTAGATCGGCTAGCCGCTAGACAGACCTCCTCCCCCCTGACAATCAGAATCGGGGGAATCCCTTCACCCATTTTGGCCGCCCGGAGCAGATCGTACAAGGTGGAGAAAGTCGTGACTCCGAGCTGGTACGACCGGGTGTGGGCGTTAAGGGTTAGGAGGTGACGGTAGGAGGCCACATCTATCCGATCCTTAGTATTCATGACAGGAGGGCGCGATGGGCTGCCCTCCTCTGCCAGAGGATGGGGGGACTCATTGACCTCCTCCTCGGCTGATGAGCCGGTTGACACATCCTCGGCCATGGAGACAGAGTCAGAAGAGTCCCGCCCCTCCACAGTCACTGACGGTGGTTGGTGGACAGCGGCAGCAGTCTGAATCTTACCTAGGTCCGGATCCGGGTCAGTAATGGATTTTGCAATCTTCCAGTTGAGGGAAGCGTCCAGCCTCAGCCTCTTTCGCGTGGTGTTGTGCAGGGGGCAGCGGGTCGCGGCTGCCGGGCCCGATGCTCCTGATGGCGAGGAAAAAAGTGTACATTGCGGGCGAAGCATTCGGGTATGACAAGGCAAGGCAGCCTGTTCTCCTCAAAGATCTTGGGGAGAAGAACACGCAAAGCCCGCTTGTCACCCCTGCAAAAAGCCTTCACCATCGTGATGCACATCTCCATGATGGTGCTTATCTCTCCAGGACTCCTAAGATCCCTGTCCTGGCGTCCCTGGGCCGTGAGACGCCACGGTGCATAGGTACAACCCTGTACGGCCACGCCTCCCGGTCCAGCAACATCCCTAGCCTCAGGACCCTTGGGAGTCCCAAAGAGACTAAACTCCACCAACTCGCTGTCCCCAAGGGAGCATTGGAGATGCCGAGGGTTCGGTGCAACGACAGCCTGGCGGTGCACAAAAACATCGACGCCAGTATCGTGGCATTTGATGAAACCATACCCCGCCCTGACATTGAACCAAATCACGGTCCCCTGATCTTCTTCTGGGCCACCGGAGACAGTGGTCGGCTATTTGTCTCCCACAACGGGTCGCAGGCAGTAGCGGGAGATGCGTCCTCCATTGTTGCTCGTTCGGTCTCTCTCCCCTGATCTCTCCTCCAAGCCAAATGAGCAGGGAGCATAAAATGAAATGCTCGAAGACCGGCAAGGTCGATCGACTTACCCCTGACTATCAGGTTAGATGGAATGCCCACACCCAGGTCGTCCGCCCGGAAAAGATCGTACTGGGTCTTACAGGACGACCCCCCGAACTGGTGTGACCGGGTGTGGGCGTCAAGAACCAGAAGATGGTGATAGACAGACATCGTGCTAGACAAACGATCTACTTGGAGGTGAAAGAAATTGGATCTTGACAGAGGTCGCAGGCAGATCGAACCCAGTCAACCTAGGGGTTTGGTGCTTCGCTCGGCTTCTGCAGTGTTCATATACACACAAATGATAGAAGTACTGACAAGACTTACTTGAGGGGCCTTTTTTTTTTTTTTTTTTTTTTTTTTTTTTTTTGGCGTAAGGCATCCATTATACTACAGTATTTGCTCTACTGTTTTTGTGTTCTCCATCACCCATTACAGGCTATCTAGACTGGAGTATTCCCACTCATCTTCTCCAGCCAGTCACATCACGTAAGTGCCTTGAAGTATTACCACAACAACTTCTCTCCACTGTAGAACTAGAAAGGGTATACAGTGTCATCTAGCTGCAGAGAAACCGAATAGCATATTGTCATGTACCCTCCAGAAATAGTATGTAGTTTTTCTATACATAACATTAATTTCTTGTATGCGATTTGTGTATTCTGTGTCGAAGATAAAGTGATATAAATAACTCGCCTGATTATATTACGATGTAATCCTTACGTAAAAAGAATTAGAAGGCCTCAAAGCCTGTGAAACTAGAGTTGAGTGGTGAAAATACGCTAAGTATACATCAGTCTTTCCTTCCCTTTATCTTGGGTTGTCGTACACTAATATAACATATTAGTCCCAAGTTTGGTATTACATTAACCAGGCAACAAGGATTTTTTTAAATGGTGAAGAATGGCAATGTTATTTCCTACCAAAATAACCTATTGCTACAGCCATGTATGATGGCCTCGGAAGGATTATTAATGAAATAGGAAGTCCCGTCAGACTGTTAATTATCGATTGTTTTTCTCACCTCTGTTATAAACGCTTACTTAGACATGGAAAACAGTATGGGTATGTAGTTCCAAAAGTTACACTACAAAACAAGTAATTTATATGTTAACTGCATGATATAACCCCCAACGTAGAAATGTAAGCTGATATAAGCTCATTTTCAAGTTAACTGCATAGCACTGAATACCGTACAGAACCACCATGACTGACTTGCTCAGTGCTTTTAAAATATGGCTATACCTATCAACAGAAAATTCGAATTCGTTTGTAATAAGTACGAAGTTTGAGGGTAATTAATATTTTGTGGTTTCAAATCCATCCGTGATAGCTGTACTGTAGAGCCACATACCTCTCCCGCGTTCTCAGGGAGTGTGTAGTATTTTCATCTGAGTTGCTGTTTATGAAGAATCTTAAGTAATTTTCACGATAAGCAGGTCTCCATAGTATATTAATGTTTTCAGAAGCAATTTTGTTTTTCGTATTTTTCACTTAGATATTCCTTTCAAGTCGTAGTTTGCTTGTGAATTGTACAGTAGGTGTGTGAGGAAGAAAAAATACAAATGAACACTCATACACGGCATAAGTAATTAGTAAATATGGAACGCGCCTGTACTTACGGGTGGTGGTGGATGGTTTTGTGGTGGTTTGGAGAAGAGGTGGAGGTATGGTAGTGGTGGTGGTTGGTGTGATTTCTGTGGTGGCCGTAGCTACGCATTCATACAGTAAGTTTATCTTCAGGATGTCGATCTGAAAATAACAAAATCGTTTAGTGGACATTTGTGCCGGGAGGGGGTTGGTAATAGCCAATACCCTCTTCAGGCACAAAATGATCCACAGGTATACGTGGCGAATGATGAGAAGGGTGGATGGTGAACTGAATGAACGGAATGCAATTATTGATTATGTATGTGTGGATGACAGGATGAGCAGGTGTGTAATGGATGCAAGAGTATATAGAGATTAAGGATGGTCAGAATCAGTGTCCAAACGAAATGGAGAAATAGAAGAAGGGAAGGACAGGAGGAAGTGGCTCATACAAGGAGCATGTAAAGGTTACAAGAGGATTAAAAAAGGGCAGAGTATAAGAGGGAAGTGGAGGAGCGATTGGGTAAATATGGATTGGAGCAGATGGGGTATGTGGAAGGTGTGTGCAAGATATTCACAGAAGAAATATGTGCAGCACGTGAGGTGGTGTGTGGGGTGAAGACAAGACGAAAGGAGGTGCAAGGAACAGCATGATGGAATGAAGAGGTGAGAGAGGCTGTGGCACAAAAGAAAAAAGCATATAAAGAGTGGATGAGAAACAGGGACGTGGAAGAAGTTGAGAGGCGGAAGAGAGTTGTATGTAGAGAGGAAGAGAGAAGTGAAGAGATTAGTAAGAAAGGAGTGGATGAGGAATTTGGAAGGAATTTGAGTGTAAAGTGGAGGGAATGTAAGAAAATGTTCTGGAAAGAGGTAAAGAGAGTTAGACAGGGTGCCAAAGAAGTTAGTTGGAGAGTGAAAGATAAAAATGGTAGATGACTAGTGAAGAACGGAGAAAAAATGAGTAGATGGAGAGAACACTTTAACGAATTGTTGAACACAGAGAATGAAAGTAATGCGAGTATAAGTGGCTGGGAGAAGGTGGGAGGTGAGAAGACAGGAAGCAACCAAAAGGATGGAAGTTGTGTAAGCGATGAAGAAAGTTAAAATGGGGAAAGCCCCAGGAATTGATGAAGTGTGTGGTGAAATGCTGAAGCATGGGGGAGAGATATAGTAGTAGAATGGATGCGGAAGATATGTACAGTAGATTGGCCTGGGAGGAAGGTAGAGTCCCGGAGGATTGGAAGTTAGGTATAATTATTCCCCTGTACAAAGGAAAAGGGGAAAAAGAAGAATGTGGTATTTGTAGAACATTTGTCTTCTTAGTGTTATAGGAAAAGTATATGGTAGAATACTTATTGACAGAGTTAGAGAAATAACAGAGGAATTAGTTGGAGAAGACCAAGGATGTTTTAAGAAGGGAAGAGGTTGTATAGATCAGATATTCATTCTTAGATCTTTAGTGAAAAACTTTCTAGAGAAGGGAAAGAAGTTGTATGCAGCCTTCATGGATTTAGAGAAAGCATGTGACAGGGTGGATAGACAAGGATTGCGGAAAGTATTAAGAATATATGGAGTAGATGGGAAGTTGCTGAATGCCGTGAAGAGTATGTATGAGGGTGCTAAGGCTGCAGTGTGTGTGGATAGTGAACTGAGTGAATTTTTCTATTTGAAGGTTGGATTGAAATAGATGTGTCATGTCTCCATGGTTGTTCAATCTGTATATGGATGGAGTTATAAAAGAGATACAAGGTAGGGCAGTGGATGTTGCAGCGGCCCTAATGAGAGAGGGCATCCCCTTACTGTTGTTTGCAGATGATACTGTGTTGTTAGGTGAAGACGAAGGGGAGCTGCAAGGCTTGGTGGATGAGTTTGGGAGAGTATGTGAGAAACGGAATCTAAAGGTGAATGTAGGAGTAAAGTTATGGTCTTCGAGAGAGGTGAAGTCAGTGAATGTTCAGTGAGGTTGGATGAGGAGGAAATTGAAAATGTGAGTGCGTTTAAGTACTTGGGTAGTGTTATGAGTAAGGATGGAAGTTTAGAGGGTGAAGTGCTTGAAAAGGTACAACAAGGAAGAAAGGTTGCTTGTTCTTTGAAGGCAGTGATAAGAAACAGGGAAGTGAGCATGGAAGTGAAATAGTTACTACATGACAGTATTGTGATGCCAACTCTAACGTATGGAAGTGAAGCTTGGACCTTGTTGGAGGGACAGAACTCAAGAGTGAGACCTGTGGAAATGAGTTATTTGAGAGGAGCATGTGGAGTTACATGGAGAGACAAACTGACAAATGAGGAAGTGAAGGACCGTTGTGGTGTGGATGTGGATGTGATAGGAAGCGTTAGAAGAAACACACTGAGGTGGTTTGGCCATGTGGAGAGGATGGAGAGTCAGAGACTAACGAGGAGAGTGTATGTGAGTGAGGTGGACGTGGAGAGAGGGAGGGAGAGGCCAAGGATGAGATGGAGGGATGGAATGGAGAGGTATATGAGAGTGGGGGGTGTGAGCTGGGAGCAGGGCAGTGAAATGGCGGGGGACAGGGCGACATGGAGGCGATTTGTTTGTTGCCACCCCTTACGGGATTAAGGCGTCTGGCAATAGATAGATAGTTAATGGATCATCAGCATAACTCGCCAAGTATGCAAGTAGCGCTTGCATGCTGTGTGTGTGTGTGTGTGTGTGTGTGTGTGTGTGTGTGTGTGTGTGTGTGTGTGATGGAAGAATGCTACTATTCAACCTTCAGTATATCTTTGCTTTACGTGTCCCCATTCCACGTGACCCGTTGAAATCTGGCCTAATAATAATAATAATAGTAGTAGTGGTAATAATGCGACTGACCTGGCTGGGTCCCCTGCGCTGACCTATGGTGACCCCTGTTTTGTGGGGGATGAGGGTGGGGAGGCTGGGGTCTTTGGAGAACTGGTTCCACTTGTAGTGCATCACAGAACCTGGGGGGAGGGGGTAAAATAGCTCTGACTTCCCTCTCTGTCAGTGGGTGTGTGCGGTGCGTGCGTGCGTGCGTGTATTAGGCAGAGTAGGTTTACACTCACACACTCACAGTTTCAACATATTGTGTAAGAGGGCCGTATATATAGTGGCATAGGAGGTTTCGTAATACGTATTGTTTGGTAGTTTATTTTACATATGAAAAGTCACAACTGCCATGGATGTTTTGTATCTGGTGTTAATATCCACACAGTTTGTATCTTTATGACAAGAGGATACCGGGATGTAATGTGCTGAATAAATCGCCAGAGAAGAGGTGTTACGAAATCTCCAAATCCGCTCAGAAAACAACCTGTAGTAGTATTCTAACCGAAAAAAAAAAAAAAAAAGCACCAGTATTATTGTCCCAAAAAAATGCACTGTACCTTAACAACTTCGCATACAGTGAGGCACAAAAGTTCACTTAATGTATCACCTATTCTGCTTCACACTCACCCCTGTTGCTTAATATTTCTAATCGGAGAAAAGCTTGGTATGGTTCTCTGTCCATAGGTGATTCTCTTTGATGTGACGCGTCAGGGGGGGAAAGCGCAGAACATATGTGAGGAAGACTCGGTAGAACAGTGGACGAAATTTTGTCCCAGACTGTAGAGGTGCAGACATAAATATCGATACACTTCATTACAATGAATAACGAGACAGTGAACAGTGGTTTTCGAAATACAGTGGTGGAATTTTTGGAGCCCAACAATCTTTTCAGAATACTATGTACGAGTTTTATCACTTCGTCAAAAAAGTGTACGGCAGCTCCGTTCACAGGTGCACTATAGAAAATATCTAGAGCTGTTTTAATCTGACAACGATTAGAGTAGATGATGGCCAAGTGTAGTCAGACTAGAGTGTTGATCTGACTATACCCATTTTATTCTGACTTGGCCAACGCAAGAATCTGGTGCCAGTCACGAAAATGTCCTGTATGGAAAGGAGCTGGAGCCAAAGTACTGCAATTTTCTGCCACTGAGCTACATGAAAATAGAAAGGAAAAAATCTGGGCCAAAGTAAGGTAACACGACTACAGACATGCCAAGTCTCTAGCACTGAGTGGGAGGCTCCTTCCTTTCCTCCCGCCAAGAGCAATAAAACTTCCTCATTTTGGCACAAGTGTGTGCTTGTTCTTATTAATTGTTCTCTATGTCTGTGGTGCAGGGAATTCCCCTGCCTAACCACCAGGCTAATTATCTATGGGCAAGCGATATAAAAACATAAATCTCTTATCTGTATACATGTGCACACGATTGAAACGGAAGGATCGGATAAAGGATCGTTGTATCGGAGCGCATTATGATGCAAATGGAATAATATTTCATCCATTCCCTTTACCGCGTATTTCCGGTACAGCAATAATTAAGAAGAAGACGTTTTTACAAAGTTGCAGATCGTGTATTTTTGGAGATAACATTAATATGGTCATCTGCAAATATATGTTTCCTACACGTAATGACTTTTGGTGACACCTGTTACTGACGACACGAAACTGCGATACTGCAGGGACCCTGTGCTATATATATATCTATGTGTAGACTCCAGGATTGTAAACAGATGCAATGTAGCTAAAATCATTTCCCACAGCATGACACCTTGTGACTCGTGAGGCCCAGTCCCAGGACAGCACCTTAACGTGTGGTACATGCATGATGCTATGTTTCTGTGAAGATCCAGGCCTGACTGATACAACCTTGAGCAGCACCACGTGGAGTGAAAAAAATAAGCAGACAGTTTTACAGACATGCCAAGTCTCCCGCTTCGGACCACGCTAGCAAACAGGAATCTCCCTTTTTGAGCTCCCTCTAACTTGGCATCTTGCTTCATGTCTAAGGTTCATCTGATTTTATGGAACCAGGACTTATTACTCAAGTTGTTGGAGTAGTTCAGTTCCGCCAAGCGAAAGCAACCCACGTACCGTAGTCGTAAGGCGTGGCGTGGGTGAGTGGGTGAGGGCTGGGACGGAGAGCGAAGTTGACCTTGCCTCCTGGCCGAATGTTGCGCCACACCACCTCCACGTACTGGTCTCGGTCCGCACGTGACTGCTCGTGCCAGAATCCTGTACCACACACAACCACACTGCTTCTCACACACACACACACACACACACACACACACACACACACACACACACACACACACACACACACACACACACACACACACACACACACACACACACACACACACACACACACACACACACACACACACACACACACACACACACACACACACACACACACACACACACACACACACACACACACACAATATTGCAAACTTACATATAAACATTAATATCTACTGCAATGACTAGAATGTGATAGGATGAAGGCTTGTAAAACTCGTCCCAAAGAAGACTGAAAGTCTGTAAGTTAGAGGAAGAGAGAAAAAGTGGCTGAAAAAGCTCCATAGCTGACCAGAAGTGCAAGTCGATAGTCAAATGATGGAAATGTAGCAGTAAGACGACTGGTGAACGACAGAACCTCGGCTACAGAACGCCCAAAGAGGAACTTAAGATGAGGACAGAACAAGAGAGATAGAAGCAGTAGGAGGGCTGTTTGGATACTAAAAATATGTGCCAGACCGTATCGAAGACCTTTGAAATTTCTAGCGTAGTATGGTAGCAAAGGTTTCACTGAAATCACGAAAGGAGAATGACTACGAACGTGAGAGGAATATACGAGTAAACTGACAGTGGCGTGTCTTTGGCGGAGTGACAGTCCGAAAGATTTTCTCTTCACGATCCCTTTCTTACAACGCAATATCCTGATTATTAATGTTAACCAATTCTATAAAGCAATCTGTATCTGTGGAGTTATCTAAGAAACAACTCAAGACTTCTTTCTTAAAGCGTTATGACAATAATGATGGTATCGAGACGGAGGGTCGCATGGTTTAGTACAATAGGTGCCAGTATTCTGACGCGATAGCCTACGACAAATGTAATGACTGTCATATTCTTATGTCCAGGTTTTAGGCCCTAGTTATTTCAAAGGCTCATTTTTAACAGTTACTGAAGAAAATCCTGATCGACCTCTTTGGAGGTATGTGTGGTACGCCATATGTCGATTCTTTAGATGAACTGGAACTCCTGAGAAACAAAACACCAACCATTATCATTATCATCATCATTATTATTATTATTATTACTATTAAGGTGCTTTAAAATCTTGCTGAAGAGGATAACCTCAAAGACTTCAGAAATGCAAATGACTGATGGGGATAATTAGAGGTCTGGGAATGATCATCCTTTTTCAGGACAGGAGAGTAAGGCAGTGTGGTAGAGTGAGACAGGGTGGCAGGATGAGGCAGTGTAGTAGGGTTAGGCAGCATGGTAGGGTGAGGCAGTATGGTAGGGTTAGGCAGGGGTACCTATGGCGTGCATTAGCTCGTGTGCCACTACTCCTGGAGTAAGGCAGGGAGGAGCCAGCCTCACCACCTGGCGACCCCCTTTCCTTCCCACGCTGGACGCACACCTACACACACACACACACACACACACACACACACACACACACACACACACACACACACACACACACACACACACACACACACACACACACACACACACACACACACAAATTATTACCATTTATTTCACAAATACATTCAGGCATCCACACATTCACACAGACAAGCATGCACACACGAACATAAACAAAGTTCATATCAGGAAAATAAATGACGAAAAATCTATTCAAAATTGTCCTCTCAATACCCTCTACATACATGTACACACACTCAAAGAAGTATCGTTACAGGGGGTCCGATGAGTTTCATACTGAACAATCCAGCTGTCTGGGTAGGGTTGGAGGAAGGCTGTTATCAAACGTTTCATTCGTGGTGTCAGTTTGTATCGTCCAGAAGGTGTAACGATACTTTTTTGGGTGTGTGTACATGAAAATATTTAGTTCCCATAAGAACAGCAATAATTACCATCCTGTCGAAGCAGTATTATTGCACTGATTCTGAATATATTAATGCTTGTATACTAACCAATCCCCATTTGCGTCTAAATAGGGTCAGGCCAGTAATCAAAATGTATTATTATGGTACTGTATTTCTCTGGTAACCTATCCCTGCATTCAGGATGTATAGTAACTGTACCTTTAACCTCTTCAAATCAATAATGTCACCTGGTTCAAGGGGTTAATATATACAGTTTCCTAAGAAATAATGTGACAAACCTCATATAGTTATTCTTCGATTAATTTTGAGTAATATATAATAATGTACCAAATAGATCCAGTTCTTAACAGTCACGGAACTATAGTTACGGTACGCCAAACGATGACCATGCTGGAGACCACATTCGCCAAGGAGGTCATCAAACTTATCAGTAAATGGTCAGTAGCGACTGACAATTGGACCCACGTGGAAATGTTGAGTGGGACAGAGACACAGGTTAGAGCTAGAATCCTTTACTTTCTCTGACGTTTCGTGCTGCACAGAACCAATCATCAGGGTGTGTTCTGTGTAGCCCGATATGTTAGAGAAAAAAGAGAATTCTAGCTCTAACCTGTGTCTCTCTCCCACCCAACACTTCCACTTGTAACTGATCATCTACAGTTGGACCAATGTTGGTACTGCATTTCTTACTCAAAAATTACCTCAAACATAGCTACCTGAAATTTGGCACTCCTATCCTGAGACCTCTTATATACAGCATAGACTTCATAAAACCTGCCCAACTCCCAACTCACACTGTAGACTGCACGATGGCGACGTAGTTCGGATGCTGAGCTGAATCCCGGGGCACGAACCGCACGCAGGTGGCTTCGTGTAACTGTAGCATCCCTCCAGCCACAGCCATACGACCTTCACTCCCTTGCATGGAACAAGGAACAGGCGCGGTAGTGAGAAGTGGCGGTGATTAATGTTAGTAGTGGCCAGATCAGTTCCAGCTGACACCAGACGAGTATATTCACCTAGTAGTATATCACAGAGGCCTGAGAATGTTAAACTGATTGCTATTTATATGAGATGTAGGCAGAGATGAAGTTTATGGCAGCTGATGTAGAGTGTTGTCAGACTGAGTGAAAATTAGTTGTCGAGGATGTAACAGACTTTAAAACTGACGGCAGCTGATATGAGGTGTGGGTCAAGTTAAAATACATGATTGCTGATGTGGGTTGGAGACATTGAGTTGACACTTGAGGGTAGCTGATGTGGACAGTAGAAAGAGAGTTTAAAATAAGTGGCTGTTATATGTGGGGTGGCTTGTAGTATTTCTGTAGAGACAACCATGCCATGTGAGGTTTTGGCGAAAATAGCCACTTTTGGTCACTTTTTAGGCACATAGAGTCTTCGAAGATATTGTCAATAATTTATCTCAAACTTTATCTCAAAACGTTGCAAGGACCACATTCCAGCTTATCTTACCTATTTCTTCGTTTCGCGCCCCCCTCCCCCAAGCTTACTAGCATTTCAGTTCATCCCACCTGTTCCGTTGCTTACCACACCCATTTGCTTACCTTCTTTTTTGAGGATTTCATGGCGCGACGCAGGACACGCGGTCGACGAACGCGCTTGTTATCTCCTCCAAGGAAGTTTGGACGGAGGTTATTTATTCACTCGTGTCTGTCCGTGTACAAGATATCCCCAAAAGTTGTTATCGGACTTAAGTGAAATCTCGTGGATTGATGGGCACTGGGTCAAGATAGAGCTGATTAGATTTTGAGATGGATCCGGATCTGGATACAGAAATAAATAAAACATTTTGTTGACGGAGGTATGCACTCTCTGTGTAACAGGGCAGACTAAGACCGTAGAATTAACTGGCTTTGTGATATTAAAAGTATTCGTTTGGTATGCGAGGAATTATGGCATTTAGTTATTATTTTATTGACAAGCGGAAGTATGCACTGATTTTTTTTTTTTTTTTTTTTTTTTAATGCAGGCAAGAAGAAACCAAAGGCTAGAAACCCTCAGGTTTGTTCCGTGTAAGAAAAGACAAAAACAAGATAACAGAGCGTATCAATATAATGAATGCATCTTTTCATGAACCGTCTGATAATAATCATTCTTAACTACGTGTCAAGTGGGGTTGGTGGAGGATTAGTACCCCTCCCTGTAAAAACAATTAACTCTAAGCCCTTGGCCACCCCGTTTGGGATACATGGCGTCTGGCAATGAATGAATGAAAAAAAAAAAAGGTGGCGTGGTGGAGTTGGCTCTAAGTATAGGCTGAGATAAAGGCAAGGGCGCTGATTACGTTTTGTAAAGCTCGTCTAGATTTACCCTATAGGCTAATTTCAACAATTACATATATATATATATATATATATATATATATATATATATATATATATATATATATATATGCAACTCAGAATACGTACGGATGTTTAAGCGCAAGCTAAGCTACATCATTCATGATTTAATGTACAGGTAATTGCCTGGAATTAATTATTGTATATCTTTCGGAATTATATTCCAGCATGTCAGAAGCAATTTGGTGGCTTACTGATATTAAATTAGCGTGTTAACAACCTTGCTGCTGTCACTGTCAATGACCACGGAAGTACAGTATGATAGCCTACCATGAGCTCCTGTAGAGCGGCTTTCTTCTAGAATTAACGTTGGAAGATAACATGTATAATTATTATCCTCCCTACAGCTTATGTACTCTGTCTTAAGAAAATATCTGAAAATTCTTGGCCACACGACGGGCTGCTTACCATGCACAGCAAGGTCGCCTCACATCGCAGGAGTGGAGGATCTTAGTCGTTGTTTGCCATTAGATCTACCGCTTCCTCCACTTCTAGAGTTCTAAGCTCTAACACAGTTCGTGTTGAGCTCTTTCAGTCTTTCACACTCACCTTCATTTTGGGTCCCATACACTTTTAGTCTTTCAGCTCTGGCACTCCCCATTCTCTCAATATGTCCACATAGTTCAAGCACACCTACTTATTCATCAGATTACTGTAAAATTGCGTTTTTATGGTCAAAACTCTATTTCTTCACCAACGTTTCATTCCATGCGTGCTATTTGCATTAGCACAATCAATAGTGGTCTCTGATTACTTCACCTTGATGACGTCATGCCCAATGTCCATATACGGCGGTTAAATGCATGCTTCCCAGTCTTTACTAGAGGTTCAGCAAAAATTGAGTGGCGATAAAACATGGATACACAGGGTATGCTTCGACAAAATTGTCGTTTCAGTCTTGGGAACGATTCTTTTTCATCGCACAAATAGATTATCATAATAAATTATTCATAGTGGCAGATATTATTATATACCATTTTGATTGATTGATAAGTAATTTTAGAATGTCTAGAAAATAAAAGATGGTAGTCCGGTAGCCCATTGTTTACTAGACTATGAGAGTCGTCTTCACTGCCGTGTTCTCGCCCGTCATCATCAAACTAACCACCCATTACTGCGGTGTGGTTGTGTGTGTTACGATGATCTTGAAAGGAAGATGCAGGTAGGCTTCTTCGTTATCTTAAAATTTTGATCGTGAATTGGAAGCATTTCGTTGATGTTTGCCTTTATGAAACAAAGTAATAACTGTAAGGCGGCCAGTACCGTACTTTCTTAAACGTTTCAGTCAAGTTTTGTTTCTTCTTGATCGTTTCGTTTTATTATTATTTTTTTAAATAATTTTCAGCACAGTGAATGTTTGCTGATACCGGAGATTATTTTTACTCAGATTTTTAGTTTCTGGTTGCTTGTGCCCTTTCTCGTGGATAATAGCGGAGGTTAGGCTAACATAAACATTGGATCCTGGACCTAACCAAGGCATAGACCTGAGAGTGTTTATTACTTTTTTCTTTATTAATTCTTTGTCTCACGGGCGCGACCTTTCCATATTTCTTATTGAAATTAGTCTTGCAGGTAACATATGATGCTTCGTAGGTTATCATAGGTAACCGACATTTTTTTTATTTTTTGCCTGTGAAATATGTGAAGACTTTTTCATATCACACACACCATCATCCCGACGAAGTTCCACCAAAAGCATTGGAAAACTTCCTGCCAGTTTCCAAAACGCATATCCTATTTTTGGCTCGGTGTCAAATTCGTTACCCAGAACGTCCCAGTACCGTACTAGAACTTCGACTCTCCCGAAATTGCTCCACTTATAATACAGACAAGATATGCAAAATCCATCCTAGAAATTTATCTACCAACAAAGCTCCAGGCCCAGATGGAATTCCGTCAATTGTTTTGAAAAAGTGTTCCCCTGAACTTGCCTCTAATTATTCAGCCTAGGCTATGCGTACGTACTTCATTCCCAAATTCATGGAAAGAAGCCAATATCTACCCAGTTCCGAAGAAAGGAAGTTCCTCTGACCCCTCTGATTACAGACAAATAGCTGTCACATCTTCTCTTGGTAAGGTATTTGAAACTTTAATTAATAAGCACATTGTTAAACATCTTGAATCAAACAACTTAATTAGTGACAGACAATATGGTTTTCGCCACAAAAGATCCACCATTGACATACTCGGTCTCCTAACTCATACCATCCATCAATAAACTGACCTACATGGAGAAACTCTTGCAGTAGCCCTTGATATTTCTAAAGCTTTTGACAGAGTATGGCACCGTTCCCTGCAGTCCAAACTCCTTTGCTATGGACTAATGTCTTTTGCTCTTTTGATTTCCTCATATCTCAGTGACAGGAAAATAAGAGTAAAAGTAGATGATGTATATTCCAATTTTCACTCAGTTAACGCCAGTGTGCCGCAGGGATCAGTTCTGGCGCCAACCCTGTTCCTCGTCCATATTAATGATCTCTTATCTGTCACCCACAATCCCATCCACTCATATGCAGATGACTCAACACTACATAGTTCAATTACACTCAGACACCCATTTACAAAGTCTAAAATCTCTAACTCTCAACTCAGTACAGCCGTCTCCGTATATCAAGACCTATCTACGATCAGTCATTGGAGACAAAACAACCTTGTCTCATTTAATGCTAGGAAAACTAAATATATACAATTTACTGATAGACAGATATTGCCAGATTCGTACATTACCTTCAGTGCTGCTAATATTCCCATCTCCAAAAGTATTGAAATTCTCAGCGTCTCACTTAACAATGCCCACAGCTGGATCTCTCATGTTAGATCACTTGCTAAAACTGCCTCAAAGAAACTTGGATTATTGTACAGAGTCCGTAGCTTCTTCACTGACGAGCAGTTAGCTATAATTTATAAGAGTCATGTGTGCTCTCAGTTTGAATATTGCTCACCCTTGTGGAATGGATGTGGAGAGGTTGCATTAAAACAACTAGACAAAATTCGGACCAAAGCTGTTACAATTATTAACAACCCTGCAATTACAAATAAACTACCTCCCCTACAAGTAAGAAGGAATGTTTCCTCCCCTGCATTATTTTACAGATATTTTAATGGCAAATGCTCAGACGAAGTTGCGTCCATGGTGCCACCTCTCCATGCCTTCCCTCGTGCTACACGGGCATCTGGTAGCGCTCATGACTGGAATGTCACTCAGCCATATTGCAGAACTTCTGCCTATCAGAATTCATTCCCCGAACTGCATGTCTCTGGAATGCGCTTCCCTAGAGTTGTTTCCCTTCAAACATCAACCTACAGCTGTTCAGGTCTAACTGTTACAGATATTTTATGAACAGAGGACAGTAATCTGGTGTATGGATTTTTTTTTTAATTCATTTGTTTTTCCTTCCTCTCTTCTGTTTTTAAAAAGAAAAAAATGTTAGGGTTGAATAATTTCGGTTAAGTTAGGATAGGTTAGATTAGGTTAGGTTAGGATAGGATAAAAGGTTAGGTTATGATAGATTTGATAAGATTTATTAAGTCAGGGCTCAGATTGGGATTTGGCTTGATAGGTATGCGGGGGCTCGCAAGGTTAGGTTTAGTGGCAGTCCTAGGTGATCAAAATCAGAGGGGTCTGGGGGCGAAGCCCCCAGTCAGAATAAGCTAGGTTAGGATAAGTTAGGCTGGATCGTTAGGTTTCGTTAGTAATCAACTCGTCCAGTCGGTAAACAGATGCCATGGATGAACGGCCGCCTTCCTTAAATACCCCCAAATAGGTATATTTTATTTCTTCCAATCACTTTTTGCAGTTGAAATTCAACACTTACCCATCTGTGTTGCATATTGTACCAAAATTACTTTCCGTGAGATCGTGTATTTGTAAGAATATACCGTAGCTGGAATCGCGGCGCCCGTTTGATAAAGAATTATTTTTCTTTACGGCGACCCACATTTTGTATATGACTCGGCGATCCGTGATTTCATAATTATTTCTTGCACGGGAAAGAAAAATATCTAGGTCAGTACAATGATGAACAGACGATAAAGCTGATAAGACTGACATGTTCAGGGTAAATTAACTTTAAAATTTGACGGACCTAGAAATATGATAACTGTAATTTGACGGACCAAAAAATATGAAGCAAGCATGTAATAATTCTTCATATTTTGTTTGCAGTTGTTCACTCTAATAGCCTGTTGAAAACTGATGTATAATGTACATTCAGATTAATGACCACTGCTACTACATGAGTAAACTGTCTGCGCACACCCCCTCCCACTCACCCACGCCTAGACTTGGGCACACGTACCGGTATATGATTCATTTTTGTTTTCGCTTGGCAGTCAGATCCTGACTGGTTTAGAGGTCGCTTCATTGATAAGAAGTTGCAGCTTGCATGCATGCATAGATCCCCAGGGTAAGGCAAATCATCTAGTAACATCAAGAAAGCCTAACTCAGATCAGTACACAAGGCAGCACTATAGTTCTTTCACCTTAACCTGGCTCAGATTTTCTTCCTTTTTTACCCTGTTTTACGTAGTTCAGTAGTAGAGTAAGATAATATTACCGCTGTACATCCATTCCGTAGTACGTCGTGACTAACATTATATTCTAGTGTTAGTCTGTTGTTACAGCGCAGGATTTAATGTGGAGAAATGGCAATTTTAGGCCAAGTTGGAGTAGATAGAGTACTGCGTCGATTTCCTGTCATACCATATATTTAGTTTATTTCTGCAGGAAGAACTAGACATAATGAAACATTGTACACTCCTTTGCTTTGGCTTCCCTGCTGAAAGAAAATTGTATATAATTTTTACGATAATTTCGTCTCGTAAACAATGCTGCATAAAAAAGGGGGCATTTGTGAGGATGGTTATCGAAGAGAAACTGTTTTCAATTGCCTAAGCTAAATAGAAAACATATTAGTTTCAGTCTCCGTAAGTTGAGTGTAATTCCAAAATAATACCGATAACTTTCTTTTCTTTTTTGTAGGGGTAACAAACACTCGAAGACTGCTTACAATGAATGGAGAGAACAGCCATACAGCATTTACAACAGGGAATCGACTCTGTATATAATCGTAGTTCCCAGCCATGAGTCGCATTCTTGTTGGCGCCTGACACTTCTCAGCACGTTTTCCTCAGCGGTTTATTTATTAGTGTTCACTTTGTTTGTTGCTTACCCGGTATATATATTGGTGTTTGTTTTATTCGTTATCTTGTTTCTGTCGCCAGATTTCTAAACTGGATTACCTCCATTACTATTTTATTTCTTTTCAATGATGAATAACAATTGTCACATTGAAAATAGAAGAAAAAACTGCAGGCAGTCCAGGATGAAATTCAAGGAATCACCGTCCTTCCCTTCTTTATTGAGTTGGACATGACTCTGCCTAGAAAACACACACACACACACACACACACACACACACATATATATATATATATATATATATATATATATATATATATATATATATATATATAAAGAGATGCTGAAAAAGAAAATAACATCATTCATCAGGCCAACCCTGGAAATCTCAAAAAACAGATAAGACTGAAAAAGTACAAAGGACAGGTACAATATGGGTACCAAGCTTAAGGGATCTAAACTAGTGACATATAGAGGTGTGCGGTACGTAGGAGGACTACTGGGCCTTGAAAGCAGGCTGTGAAGCCTATGCCCAGAGTCGGTCACATAAAAAGAAAAAAAAAAAACGAACAAAGACTAGAAAAATTGAATCTGCCAACACTACAGGAGAGAAGGAAAAGAGGAAACATGATTATGCCATATAAATACATCTCAGGGGAAGAGAAAATAGACATAAATGAATATATAACCTACGGGGAAGCATCAGCAAAAGGACACTGCAAAAAACTACATAATAAGAGAGAAGATAAAGACGTAAGGAAATTCAGGTTCCCAAATAGGGCAATTGATCAGTAGAATGCGCTACCGAATGAAATAGTGTGTGCCAAAACTCTTCATAAATTTAAGGATATGTGTGATAATGGTTTAATACACGGGACAGTACGAGCTTGACTCATTCCTGTGAAGATACAATTAGGTAAGAACACACACACACACACACACACACACACACACACACACACACACACACACACACACACACACACACACACACACACACACACACACACACACACACACACACACACACACACGAACCTAACTACAGTAATCTAACCAGACCTATTGAAAAGGGGTGAAACTTGTTGAAATACACCAGAAGCAAAGATAAGTATTACTAAGACCAATTTAAGAACAGGCGGGACATATAAAGCGAACGTTTAGCCGACATAGTATGCATCAGAAACTTTTAAGGTGTAATAGGCCACATAAATCACCGAGGAGGAGATATTTCAAAGTCACCAAAGTCAGTGAGTACGTTGGCCACTGTCGGTCTGGTCATGCGATGGACACTGCTTTGGGAAGTTCTCATTGAAGTCTGAATTTAGTGTGGTGAAGTAGTTTAACCTTGTTACTATTATGACGCCTTTATATATTTATTTTTGTTTTCCTTTTTAATTTTCAGAGGATTTTTACTTACCTTAGGCAGTTTTTTTTCTAACTGGAAAGGTTAGATGCAGCCTTCATTAATGTCTGCTTTTAGGATTTTTTCTTTACCTGAGTAAAATCATATGGTAACAAAAACAAAAGCTTGACTGACAAGGAAAGTATTCAAACAGTCTCTCTGACTACCATGCCCAACTTTCAGTTGAGAATCCTGGTCCCTATATTCAGTTCTAGGTTCCCGTAACGATCATCATCATCATCAAAATCATCATCATCATTGTCGTCGTTGTCGTCATCATCGTCGTCATCATATCAGTCCACTGCAGAACAAAGACCTCACCATCTTCTTCCACTTAGACCTACGGTGTTTGCTGTTTGCCCGTTCCATCCAGTCCCAACAAATTTTCGAATTCCATATGGCCATCTTTTTCTGTGTCTGCCACTTCCTCATGCAGCGTCTTTGGGTTGCCAGTTTTTGCCACTCTTGTTGTTAATCTGTCATCTTTTCTATGAAGGACGTGACCTGACCATATCAATTTTTGCTTTTTGAGAGAGAGAGAGAGAGAGAGAGAGAGAGAGAGAGAGAGAGAGAGAGAATAATATATATCGGGGACGAAATTAAAGCAGATGTAGCATTACATTGAGTGACAAGCCAAATGATATCTTGTAAGCCAGGAAGCCATTTTGCAAGACTGGATGGTAACCATACAACCAACCCACACATGTTCCCTGCGTGTCAACAAGTGAGCCGGCGGAGAGTTGTTGTCCCTCCCCGTAAAACAACTACAGTAATTCAAAGGCAAATGGCCACCTCTTATAGGACTATGGCGTCTGGCTATAGATAGATAGAGCTGTTTCTAATAGCCTACTAGTTACATGTTGCGACACATCGTTCAGTAGTCATGACCCGAGAAGTGCCGCATCATAGCAGACCTCGCTATTAATTCGATGAGCCACACTCGCCCCCAGCACATGACACACATTTTTTCGCAGGTCATTAACTCCATCAGTACCGATACTTTTTTTTTTTTATTATTATTATTATGTATTCTTGCCAGCTCCTGATTTTATACTGCTTAGGACTTCGAACTAGGGGGCTTAGATATAGCCTTCCTTATTCACTTCACGTAAAATTGCCTGGGGAGAGAGAGAGAGAGAGAGAGAGAGAGAGAGAGAGACGTCTTGGTGCTGATGGGATTAAAATACACAAGAATCCTGAGATGGATGATCTGACTATTTATAGTTGCTAACCCAATACACTTGGTAAACCTAGTCATGTGTATGTTGCCTCAGTGTACAGTTTAATCTCTCTCGCCCCTTTTTTCTTCAGTTTCACGCTATATCTTGACGGTATTATTCGCTTCACAGCAGACCTTTGTTAGTATGGTATGTGGTTAATGAAGGTAATGTCTAACTCCTGTTGTTCTATCTCTCCATAGCTGAATAGGTCGTCTGATGGCAACTATAATACAATACCAAATGCATCATTGGAATGAAAATTAACGTTTTCCCACAACATATATAAAGATTATAAAGGGTTAAAATTAGGTGTTACTTACCTGAATATCCCCTTGTAGAATTATAAATATTAAAGGACACCCCCAGGCTGAAGGTGTTAATAGGGGTGTTCTGATATAGCTGAGATATGTACTGCTAGGGACAGAAGATCGCCTCATATTTCACCTCTCGCACTTGTCCTTTCCCTTTGCCGGTTCATATTTCTGGATTGAGAGAGATTTGGTATCTTTCTCTCCACCTAGATGATATGATACGTCAGGGAGGAAAATGGCGACCATGTCATAATACAGTGGGCGCAGTGGAACAATAGACGATCTTTTGTTTCTGAGTGTACCTACGTCCTTATGAACCATGGTCCAGTGCTATATCCATTCGACCTCTGCCTGCCTTAAATAACTGCAACTGATGTGCAACTCACCAAATGATGAGGAGATGGTGTAGGGAACAACACCTTCCGCCCACGTGTTGCTTCGATCTTTGATGGCGATACGTGTAGACTGAAAGGGAAGTAGACTCACTGAATCATAATAATCATGATCCTCAGCCTATATTGGTTCAGGAGAATGATATTCCTCAGCTCTCCAGGCCGGCCTCTAAATTAGCCTGTTCCATCCCAGGCTGAAACATGAGTGCACTTATGTGCACTGCATTGCAGCAGATTTTGGTATCCTTAAGCAGTATCACTTCTGATTCTCCCTAGAATTATTATTACTTTTATGCCAAAGAATCTTTTGAGTGCAGAGAGAATTATGAAGGTTATCCTATCATCCATAAAAATATGAATTACTTTCTCTTATTTAAATAAAAAATCCAATGCTGTTTGCAACAGGGAGGTATGCAACTTCCGAAAGATTCTGACAGCAGTCTATCCCCAAGAATCACGTTTAGCTACCTTGTCAGTCTTTCCGAACCATGCTAGATCTATCCCTCGCCATAACAAAACCAGTTTTACCCTTTCTAAAGCAAGATATTTTTAACACAAACTCGTTCTTTTTCACTTTGGTCAATTGCCAAGAATGCCGTGAACAGTACTGTGCCACTCTCTCCTCTCATCCACTGTGATGGCTCCATCGTCATCTCCTTCCCTGCTCAACTTGAAATTATTCAGAGCTTTATTCTAGCTCCACTCTGGGTAATTTCAGTGCTGGTCTGTTCTCCTTCCTTCCCACTCTTCCCTCCAACTTTAACACGTCTGATTATAAAAAACCTCAAGAACAAGCACATAAAACGTTAACAAAAGTACACCTTTTTAGGTCGTTGTATACATTCTTCCCTGAGTCCCTTTATCCATCCAATCGTCCTTCCGCCCATCCATCCATCCATTCATCCACTCGCTTTCAGTGTTGGTAGTAGGGCTTTTAGATCTGTGAATATTTTCGGATTGTAAAATGTACCGGTATATGTTTTATTGTAACTTTAGTCATCCTTTTTCACTTTTTTTTAATGAGAAGGATGACGCATTGAGTGGTTTGATATGTATTTTTTTTTTTAATCCATTTATAAATACTTTAACTGACGTATAACATTACACCCGAATGCGAAAACGCTGGGTGTATTTTCCTCTCTCTCTCTCTTTCTCTCTCGCTCGCTCGTGTGTGTGTGTGTGTGTGTGTGTGTGTGTGTGTGTGAGAGAGAGAGAGAGAGAGAGAGAGAGAGAGAGAGAAATATCTCAGACAGTTATTATCCTACTTGGACCAAACATAGTATCAGAGCTGAAGATCAAGCGTGAAATAATTCGATTTTGTGAACGATGAGTCAAAGGTCAAGTAACAGGGCAAGGTCAGAGGTTTGGTTGTTTGACCTTCCTATGTTTATATTGTTACTTTGTTTTAATTGGTTATTCGATGATAGAGACATTTGATGGTACTCCGCTAAGGTCGTTTAATCAGTCACTCAGTCACTCACTCTAACTAGTCAATGAATCAGTCAATCAGTCACGCAATCAGTTCATTCACTCTTGCCTCCACACTCACCGTAAAAGCGTCGAACAGTTCCTGGTGTGAGTGGATGAGGATATCTCCCTCAAACAGACCATCTTGCTCCAGTGGGTCCCTCGTTTCTCTCGCTGTGTCTTCCTCGTCGCCGCCGCCACCTCCCTCTGCTGTGGGATCAAGACGTATACAACCCTGATCTCTCTCTCTCTCTCTCTCTCTCTCTCTCTCTCTCTCTCTCTCTCTCTCTCTCTCTCTCTCTCTCTCTCTCTCTCTCTCTCTCTCTCTCTCTCTCTCTCTCCTTCACCTTCACATGGCTTCAGATATATCATGGCTAAAATTGAATATCCAGTTCTGACAGTAGTGAAACAGAATGACATAAATTGAAATAATATGGAATCGTCTTATTTATGGTAGTTCGAAATCATCATTGTCAGTATTAAAATATCTAAAAAATACATCAATCTAAATGAGACCTACCTAAACTAATCAGTCTAATGAAGGTGTTTGGACTCATGGTGTTTGGACTTACGGTGTTTGGACTTATGAAGGTGTTTGGACTCATGAAGGTGTTCAACTAATGGTGTTTGGACTCATGAAGGTGTTTGGACTCATGGTGTTTGGACTCACGAAGGTGTTTGGACTCGTGAAGGTGTTTAGACTTATGGTATTTGGACTCACGAAGGTGTTTGGACTCATGGTGTTTGGACTTATGGTGTTTGGACTCATGGTGTTTGGACTTATGGTGTTTGGACTCATGAAGGTGTTTGGGCTCACGAAAGTGTTTGGACTCGTGAAGGTGTTTGGACTCGTGAAGGTGTTTGGACTCGTGAAGGTGTTTGGACTCATGAAGGTGTTTGGACTCATGATATTTGGACTCACGAAGGTGTTTGGACTCATGAAGGTGTTTGGACTCATGATATTTGGACTCACGAAGGTGTTTGGACTCATGAAGGTGTTTGGGCTCACGAAAGTGTTTGGACTCATGAAGGTGTTTGGACTCGTGAAGGTGTTTGGACTCATGAAGGTGTTTGGACACATGGTGTTTGGACTCACGAAGGTGTTTGGACACATAAGGTGTTTGGACTCACGAAAGTGTTTGGACTCATGAAGGTGTTTGGACTCATGAAGGTGTTTGGACACACGAAGGTGTTTGGATTCATGAAGGTGTTTGGACTCACGAGGGTATTGGACTCATGAAGGTGTTTGGAGTCATGAAGGTGTTTGGACTCAAGAAAGTGTTTGAACTCGTGGCTTTTGGACTCACGAAGGTGTTTGGACTCATGAAGGTGTTTGGACTCATGGTATTTGGACTCACGAAGGTGTTTGGACTCATGGTGTTTGGACTCACGAAGGTGTTTGGACTCATGAAGGTGTTTGGTCTCACGAAGGTGTTTGGACTCATGGTGTTTGGACTCACGAAGGAGTTTGGACTCATGAAGGTGTTTGGACTCATGAAGGTGTTTGGACTCATGATGGTGTTTGGACTCATGAAGGTGTTTGGACTCATGAAGGTGTTTGGACTCAACAAAGTGTTTGAACTCATGGCTTTTGGACTCACGAAGGTGTTTGGATTCATGAAGGTGTTTGAACTCACGAAGGTATTTGGACTCATGAAGGTGTTTGGACTTAAGATGGTGTTTGGACTCATGATGGTGTTTGGACTCATGATAGTGTTTGGACTTATGATAGTGTTTGGACTCATGATAGTGTTTGGACTCATGATGGTGTTTGGACTCTGGCTTGTCTGTACAGAACCCCCAAACGTGTAAAGGAGATAGTGACCGTGTGTGTATGTTGGTGGTGGCCGGGGTGAGGGGGGTGGACGTGGGGGTGGAGGAATGTGGGTAAGGGTGAGGATGGATGAGTAGGGAGTGGGGATGAGTGGAGGTAGGAGGTGGAGGAGTGGTAGTAGGGGTGGGGAGTGGTGGTAGGGGTGAGGATGTATGAGTAGGGAGTGGGGATGAGTGGAGGTAGGGGGTGGGGGAGTGGTAGTAGGGGTGGGATGAGTGGAGGTAGGGATGGAGGTGAGGGGTGGGGGAGTGAGGCTGGGTGATAAGACGATAGGAGGTCGAGGAGTCACGCCCCCTCTTCGGTGATTCATGTGAGCTAATACACAACTACACATACGTACATACACGTGACGTACATACATACATACATAGATAGTAGTAGTAGCAGTTGTAGCAGTAGTAGATTCAACTGACATGTGAACCCACTGAACTTACGATCATGCAGTCCACCACCCTCATTCCAAAGGGTAGGCAGAGAATTGAGGAACATTTGTTGAACTTGGCAGTGGAATCGATTGCTTAGGTTATGCCAGAGTCATCATATGAAGGTGTCCCTCTCTCCACACACACACACACACACACACACACACACACACACACACACACACACACACACACACACACACACACACACACAGGCACCACGAAATTAACATACCAGTCAGGGTTTCCAGTCGTGTAAGGAGTAGATTTGCACCAACAAGATTATTTATTTATTTATTTGTCCTTTTATGGTATTAGTTTATTTCAATTACCTGTCCAGTCTCTTTAATTAGCAAATATATAGTACGGTACAATAAAAATGATGCAGATTTTTATTGGGTAAATGGTACGCTGTTTGATTCGAAAGCTCTATATATTGGATCTACTTTATTATTCATATTATTTATTCATTTATTGTGTCTGGATTCTGGCCACCTTACTGAAGTCTGTGTAATAATTTAGTGTTTTTTTATTTTGCACGAACAGATTTTTCGAAAGAAAGGGGGCTGACTGTCGCATGAGGATTGATAGATAGGTAGATAGACAGACAGACAGACAGATAGATATAGTGAATACCGTTCCTCCTTCCTCCGCTAGTTTTCGAAGATACGTTGTTCAACTTGTGCAAGTAAGTACAGTCAGGAGACAAGGCTTGCTCAGCACCTCTCTCTCTCTCTCTCTCTCTCTCTCTCTCTCTCTCTCTGCGGACAGGAGGGGTTAGATAGCTACCGTACAAGTTTGTTTTTACTTTTTTCTCCATCATTGCAAAGCGTCTACATGAATCTATGTAAAATGATCTTGAAGTATACCATTTTTCCTCTAACTTGGTCTAAAACTCCCATCTCTCCGCCTTGAACGTTTTGGTTTAGCAGTTGATTAGCACTGGAATATAATGCTATACTGCTGTTACTCTAACTTGGCCCAAAACTGCAATCTCTCCACCTTGAATATTGAGTTTCAGTAATAGATTAGCACGAGAATATGATGCTATACTCCTCTTACTCTAACTTGGCCTAAAATCGCCATATGCTGAATGCTGAGCTGGATCAATGTATTAACTAGAATATGATGCTGGTTACGAAGAAGTGGACTGGAAAGGATGTTGAGCCATTGTATTTTTTCCCCTGGCACTGAGTTACGTGAAATAAGCTGCAGAAGGACAAAAATCTGAGCCAGGTTAAGATAAAAAGAGTATAGCAAGAATTAAGATTAAAGTAAGTTACGGATTTGAAGGAGTTGAAGTCTGCATGAATTTAGATGCGTGCCGGAGACAGGTTTGCGCCCACCATATTATATTTCTGTTCCTGAGGGTGTGAGAAGGGATAATTTTGTGTGTAAGATATGTCGCTGATATTTTCCTGATGGGTTTATTGGACGTGGGGAATAAGTGATATATTATTAGTGTTCTTGGTCTGGCCTACCTGTGCCACGCTGGATAACTGAGCTGGTGTGGGATATAGTCAGGTGAGGATGGTGAATGTAGATGGTGGTGGTGGTAGTAGCAGTGGTGGTGATGATGGTGAATGTAGATGGTGGTGGTGGTAGTAGCAGTGGTGGTGATGATGGTGATGATGATGGTACAAGGTGGAGGACGATAAAAAGAGGGGTGTTGCTAGTGGTGATGGTGGACATGATGGTAATGACAAGTGATAGCAGTGAAAGCAACCCAGCAAAAAAATAAAATAAAATAAAATAAAATAAAACAGGAAGAACAACAGCAAGAAGAAAGTAATCACGCGACGTTCTCATATACCTTGCTTTTCACGACTCAGGTAAACACTAAAGATATCGTTGAGAGTAATGATAAGTAAACTAGGCGATGAAGAGAAACACAGAACATACTGAACACAAATGCACTGTATACATTATGCGGATTCCTTTCTCTCTCTCTCTCTCTCTCTCTCTCTCTCTCTCTCTCTCTCTCTCTCTCTCTCTCTCTCTCTCTCTCTCTCTCTCTCTCTCCAACTTTCTTCCTATTAGTTTACCTGACTATATATTTATCTGTCTGTCTGTGTGTGTCTGTGATGTCTTTCTATCTTTGTCTATCTATCTGTGGCATCTTTCTATCGTTCATTCAGTCCATCAGTCTCTCTGCCAGTCTCTTTCTGTGTCCATTTACCTACATATCTATCCATCTGTCTATCTATCTATGTGTCTATCAGTCTATATCCATCTGTCTGTCTCACCCTGCCGCTGTTCCGCCTGCTGTGCCGCCAACCGCCACTCCTCCTCTGTGATGGCCTCCCCTTCTGAGCCTCCTTCATCCTGCAAGTCACATAAAAAAAAAATAATAATAATAATAATGCCGCTCAGAGACATTTGACTAGCACGGGAATAAGATGCTAGTCACGAAGAAGTTATGTGAAAAATATATAAAGCCGTTGCATTCTCTTTTATTCTGCCACTGAGCTACGGGAAATAAGCTGCAAATGGACGAAATTCTGGGCCAAGTTAAGGTGAAAGAACTAGAGTAGCCTGTGTCACGTAGAATAAAGTTTAGTGTACGAAATAATGCTGCAAATCGTACCTCTTAGTCCCTTGCGATGGCGAAATTTTATGTTTTGTGGCCGTAGAGTTATGGTGAAAGTACTGTTATTGAGCTTATCCATCCACCCACCAGTCCATCCATCCTTACATCCATCCTCTCATACATACAAATACATTCATACATGCATACCATACATGCATTCGTACATACATACATAACACACACACACACACACACACACACACACACACACACACACACACACACACACACACACACACACCAGAATTTTGCCCCCGTCTCCATCTTGACCCTCCCTAACCCCTTCAGTACCAGGAGGTGTTGCCTCCTCCAGACGATTTTACTCAGCCGTGGGAGGGACTCATGGAGGTGAAGGAGGCAGGGCAGGTGATTTGTTGATAAAGGAATGCAGAGTGATTATTAGTTTTGTTATTTATGCCATGTCTATATATTTGAGTGTTGAGAGTTACTGAATTATCAAAACGAGTTTCTCTCTCTCTCTCTCTCTCTCTCTCTCTCTCTCTCTCTCTCTCTCTCTCTCTCTCTCTCTCTCAGGAAATAACATAAATACCAACTGTCTTTCAACCTATAATTCCGAGCTGGGAGTGGAAGAGAGGTGGAGAGGGAGGAAGAGAAGGGGTATAGAGGAAGGGAAGGAGAGAAGAGATAAAGAGAGGTAGGGATAGGAAACGAGAGGAAAAAGAGGAAGAGGGAGGGAGAAAGAGAGGAGGTGGATAGGTTGAGGGAAGGTAGACAGGGAGGGCGTGGATATGAGAGAGAGAGAGAGAGAGAGAGAGAAAGAGAGAGAGAGAGAGAGAGATGAGTAAAAAGGGCAAGAAAAGAAGGTGAAAGAAAAGTGATGAGGAAAGGTAAAATTAGTTTACGGAAGAGGAAGAAGGTGAGTAAGAGAGGGTAGAGGGAGGGGAGGGGGGAGGAGGAAGTAGAGAGAGGGGGATGGGGAAGATACGGGAAGAGGTAAGAGAGAGAGAGAGAGAGAGAGAAGAGAAGATAGCGCGGTGGGTAAGAGAGAGTGGAAGGTAAAGAAGAGAAGAGAAGAGAGGAGGTGAAGAGATGAGAGAAGAGGGAGAAGAGGAGGCGGGGAGGTAAGCGAGGAGAGAGAAGAAGGAAGAGAAGAGAGGAGGGAAAGGAAGGAAGAGAGGAGAGGAGGGAAAAGGAAGGAAGAGAGGAGGTGGAGGGAAGGGAAGAGGGTAAATGGTCAGGGGGGGTGAGAGAGGGGGTCAGATAAGTCATGCTGGGTCAGGGGGTCAAAGGGCAGCGGAAGTAACTCGAGCTAGGTCACACGGTAAAGCAAGGTCGGGTCAGATAGGGTCAGGGTGGGGGTGAGGTGGGGGATGGGGGTAGTTGTTGATGATGTTGCTATGGGGTAAACTTAGAGAGAGAGAGAGAGAGAGAGAGAGAGAGAGAGAGAGAGAGAAAGAGAGAGAGAGAGAGAGCTTGGAGGTGAGTGAATGAAAGAACTGAGTGTGGTGGTGACTGAGTGAATGTGTGATGGTGAATGAGTAGGGGGTGAATGGGTGAAAGAAGTGAATGAATGAATGAGTAGGGGGTGAGTGGGTGAAAGAAGTGAATGTGTTAAGTGAATGAGTGGAGGCGAGTGGGTGAAAGAGGTGAATATGTTAAGTGAATGAGTGAATGAGTAGGGGGTGAGTGTATGAAACATGTTGGGTTAGCGACACAAGAGCAGAGTGTGGGAGGTGCTGATGCAGTAGACCACAGCACTGACACAGCCATCACGTATGTCGCCAAGTCAGCCTGTATACACACACACACACACACACACACACACACACACACACACACACACACACACACACACACACAGAGCCAGACCGGAAAACAAACCCTAAAATAATTCCTCATATATATCACCAATACTACTCGACTGATTTCCATTTCACCACAAGCACATCAACATCATCCCATTCAGGCCACTGTCACAAACACCCTGCATAATATTATACCTTACGTTTTCAAGAACATCACCTTTCGAATAATATTTGTGTAAATCATCATCATCATCATCATCATCATCACGTCGTTTGAGATAGAAAGAATACAGTGGAAAAAATAAATACTCGGACTGAAGGGGTTAATGGAGCAGTACCGTATATTCAAGTGATTCGCAACCTGGGGCATGACTCTCTCTCTCTCTCTCTCTCTCTCCTACCCTGTTCCTCAAGCTGACCCTATTTGTGTGGAAAAAGCAGGAGGAAAAAAAAAAAGATGACGTCCTCGAACTGAAGGGGCTGCGTACTATTTTTTTTTTTATAGGAGGCACTGGAGAGAAAAACTTCATAATGATTTTTTCCCCGTGATAAAAATTGTCTTGATTTTTTCGTTTTTTTTTTTTTCCCTTCGGTCCTCTCGTGCAAAACATCCCGGAAGCAGTGCGAGGTGAATTCCTGGATATTTTCTGACGATTAACACACACACACACACACACACACACACACACACACACACAGGATTGGGGAGAAAGGAAGTGAGAGGGAAGGGATGCAATAGAGAAGAGAGACACTAAAGGCTGAGTGAGGAGAAGGAGAGAGACTGCAACGGAAGAGGATGGGGAGGGAGTGAGAGAGAGGAGTGTAGGGGAGGTGAGGAGGAGAGATAAAGGAGAGAGAGACTGAAGGGGAGAGAATGGAAGGCAGAGAGAGAGAGGAAGGAGAGAAAATGGAGGGGAATAGGGAGGAAGGAGAGACTTAGGGGAGAGAAAATGGAGGAAAGTGAGAGAAGGATAGAGGAAAGTTAGAGAAAGGAGAGAGTGAAACAGCAGGGAGGTGAGAGGATGGAGGGAAAGTAAGAGAGAAAGAGAGAATATGGAGGAGAGTGAGAGAAGATCAGTGACTGTGGGTGCATTATGTCATTGTTTGATATCAACTGCCATGCTGTAATAAATTGTGTGTGTGTGTGTGTGTGTGTGTGTGTGTGTGTGTGTGTGTGTGTGTGTGTGTGTGTCTTAAGTCCGTGAAGCACCTCTATTCACACCCACCCACACACACACACACCCACCCACCCACCCACACACACACACACACACACACACACACACACACACACACACACACACACACACACACACACACACACACACACACACACACACACACACACGCACGCACGCACGCACGCACGCACACACACACACACACACACACACACACACACACACACACACACACACACACACACACACACACACACACACATCATCATCATCGTCACCACCACCACCTTATTCCCACCAAGAAATGAGGTGAAGTAGAATCGGGAAACCAAGCCAGATAAAGCACATGATTAGTAAGACTTTCCAGACAGCATACCCGGTGAAATGGGCCACACACTCATTTGCATATCAATCAAGACTTTGGAATCCTGGCTCCACTTCCACAGCCATCTGCTCAGGATTGCTATTGCTGTTTCCTTTTTCCTTTATTATTTGTGGTAGGTGGGGGCGCTCACCATCCATTCATTTGATGTAGTGCTGCTCTCGGTTTTCTGCCCTTTCCTCTCCTCCATCCTTCTTTCCATCCATCCTCTTCTGTCTTTCTTTCCTTCATACTTTCTTCTTTCTTCTGCCTGCGGGTGGCTTTACACTCCCTCTTGTGACTTTCTTTCCTTCATTCTTTCCTCTTCCTTCTGTCTTTGGGTGACTCTACACTGAGTGACAAGCCAAATGGTTTCCTGTTCACCAGGAAACCATTTACTACGCTGGGTGGTAACCATATAACCAAATTTTGGCTCCTGGTGGTTAAGTGGATAATAAAGGTGCTCCAATCGGATTGAGCCGATGAAGGTTTATATCCAAGGGATGGTTGGGGTTTATTGCTCACGTAATGCCACTCAGGGATGAGTGAGGCTGGTCACTCTCATCTTAAATGCCAGGACCAACTTTCCTATCCCCGGGCTATTACGCTCCTCATGGGGCAACGTAGGATTAGATGATGGATGGATGGATGGATTTATTTAATCTATTTAGTTATTTTTGATATGCGTTATATATACACCTAGTGGCTGGTACTTTTGTCTGCTGTCAATTTCGAAAAAAAAGAGGTACAAAATTTACTTTTTTTCTGACACACAGTTATTGACCATGTTTACTGTATGGGTAGGGTTGATGAGGCTGTGACGGAGCCAAGTGTGAAAGTTGAGGAAGCAGGGAAATGGACAAGGGACTGAAATTGATGGATGAAGTGTGTGTGTGTGTGTGTGTGTGTGTGTGTGTGTGTGTGTGTGTGTGTGTGTGTGTGTCTGTGTGTGTGAGAGAGAGAGAGAGAGAGAGAGAGAGAGAGAGAGAGAGATTATCGAAACAGGAATTGACAAGAGACTGACGGTGATAGATGAAGTGTGTGAGAAAGCGAGGTGTGGAAGTTGAAGAAGCTAAGATGCTCAGGAGGAATTAAAACTGATGACTGAATATAGAGGGTGGTCCATATACCGCACGTCTCAATTCTCGTGTGTTGTGGGGACGATATACAAACCATTACTAGTATCTGCCATGTATAATTTTTCTGCTTCCATTTGCCTAACCCTTTTCATGATTTGTAGTGTATTATTTATTTATTTACTGTATGACCACTTATTGTATGGTTGATTTAAAATGTCATGATGCTTCCCAAACTACTGCACTTCCCATATCAGCAGACTGAGCCGTCCTTGTAACACACAAGACAGGAGACGGCAATATGAGGATCGTCTGTATTTGTTATTCAGTATTCACACCTCCCTTGTCCCTTACACCCTTACTTACCTCAAGGACTTGTTGAAAGGGCATGACCTCGCTTAGAATGGCGGCTAGGTCAAGGGGGGCGTCCTCTTGGGGTGGTGGTAGTGGTGGTGGTGGTGGTTGGTGTAGTTGTTGGTGCTGCTGCTTTTGATCTTGCTTTTGTTGATGGGATTCGTGATGCTGATAGTATTCTTCTTCTTTTTGTTGTTGTTGAGGTTGTGTTTTTGTTGGTGTTATGCGTGCGGTCTCTTCCTCCCCTGTGGTTGGTGGACTGACAGGGTTGTGGTATTGGTTTAATGTGGCGTTGATAAAGGTAGGCAAGTTGTTGAGGTTGTGAGGTGAGTTCGGTGACTGGTTAGTAATGTTGTTTATTAAGGTGGAAGTGTTGTTGTAGCGGTTGTAAATGGTGTTGGTAGTGTTAAATAGGTTGCTGAGGTTGTACGGAGGGTTAGGTGGGTTGTTAGTAAGGCTTTCTGTTAAGGCGATAGGATATTCGGAGTTGTAATCGTGGTTATAAGTAGTGTTGATTAGGCCAGGTACATTATGAAGGTTATAGAGAGAGTCAGGAGGAATGTTAGTAAGGTTGTTTGCCAAGTAGGTAAGGTTGTGATGGTTGTAATATTGGTTGTAAAGGCTGTCGATGAAGGCAGTCAGGTTTTGGATATTAAGAGGGAAGTTGGGAGAATTGTTCGTTAGGTTGTTGATTAATTCAGTAGAGTTGTTGAAGTTGTAAATTGCGGCAGGTATTTTGTAGGAAGAGGCAGGTGTGTTACGGATAAGGTTATAAACAGGTATATTTGTGGTGTGTCTCTTGCAGGTGTTTGATTTGTGAGGTACTTTAGAATGGCTGATCTTGTGAGTTTTGTGAGTGTGGCTGTAGTTGACCTTAACCTCGTCAGAAATGGTTGTTTTTGTGGTGTTATATGTTGATGGGTTTTGAGGAAAGATGTGAAGGGCGCTGGAGTTGTAGTTCTGAGTTGTACTGCTCGTCTGTGAGTTGTTGCCAGAGAGTTTGTGAGTAGCGCTGTGTACGTCCGAGGGTGTGGCGTTATAGGCAGGGTTAAGTAGTACTGGGGTGTGAGGAAATTTGTGAGAGGCACTGCTGGTATAATTAGAAGTACTGTGCGTGTGTGAGGTGTTGTGAGCAGTGGGTGGAGTGTGGGTTATGCCGGGGAGAAGAGTAGCGCTGTGTGGCTGGGATGTGCTGGGGGCTACGTATAGTGTGTTGTAGAGGTTGTACGTGATGTGGTTGTGGATTACTATGTTCGCTGCCATGGTAGGAGGAGTCGTGTTGGTTGCCTGAGTCATGGTGTTGATGGCGTGAGTTATGTTGTTAGTGCTATGAGTCATGTTGCTGGTGTCGTGAGTTATGTTGCTGGTGTCGTGAGTTATGTTGGTGTCATGAGTCATAATGTTGGTATCATGAGTCATGTTGGTGTCATGAGTCATATTGTTGGTATTATGAGTCATGTTGGTGTCATGAGTCATATTGTTGGTATTATGAATCATGGTGTCACGAGTCATGTTGGTGTCATGAGTCATAATGTTGGTATTATGAGTCATGTTGGTGTCATGGGTCATATTGTTGGTATTATGAGTCATGTTGGTGTCATGAGTCATGTTGGTGTCATGGGTCATATTGTTGGTATTATGAGTCATGTTGGTGTCATGAGTCATAATGTTGGTATTATGAGTCATGTTGGTGTCATGGGTCATATTGTTCGTATTATGAGTCATGTTGGTGTCATGAGTCATGTTGGTGTCATGGGTCATATTGTTGGTATTATGAGTCATGTTGGTGTCATGGGTCATATTGTTGGTATTATGAGTCATGTTGGTGTCATGGGTCATATTGTTGGTATTATGAGTCATGTTGATGTCATGAGTAAAGTTGGTTTTATGAGTCTTGCAAGTACAAGTCATTTTGGTGTCATAAGGCTTGGTAGTCTTGTTATTCATATTCCTGGTGTCATGGAACGTGTTAATTATGTTGTTGGTGTCTTGAGTCGTGTTAGTCGTCTTGTTATGAGTCATGTTGTTCGTGTTGGTGTTATCAGTCATGTTATTCATGTTGGTGTTATCAGTCATGTTATTCATGTTGGTGTTATCAGTCATGTTATTCATGTTGGTGTTATCAGTCATGTTATTCATGTTGGTGTTATCAGTCATGTTATTCATGTTGGTGTTATCAGTCATGTTATTCATGTTGGTGTTATCAGTCATGTTATTCATGATGTCATCAGTCATGTTATTCATGTTGGTGCCGCAAGTCATGTTGATGTTATGAGTCATGTGGGTAATTTTGGGAGGAGCCACAACAGTACCACGAGTCACGTTTGTAGTATGAGTCATGTTGGTATCGTGAGTCATGTTGATATGAGTCATGTTATTGATACGAGTCATGTTGTTGGTATGAGTCATGTTGGTATCGTGAGTCATGTTGATATGAGTCATGTTATTGATACGAGTCATGTTGTTGGTATGAGTCATGTTGTTGGTATGAGTCATGTTGGTGATATGAGTCATGTTGGTGTTAGGGTTTGTGTTTATATCATGAGTCTTGTTGTTGATATGAGCCATGTTGGTGTCATGTGTTATGTTGTGGGTTTCGTGACTCATGTAGGTATTAGTTCTGTGAGCATTTTGAGTCAGATTGTGTATTTGCACCAGATACGCCGTAGTGAAGGTGTAGGTTGGATACGCACACATTGCCATCTTCACCGTCATCACCGTAAGTAGCAGCAGCGGCAGCAGTAACATCACCCTCCTCCCCATTCTTCCTTAATTTATTCTCTAACCTTTTCGTTTGCTGTACTGTTTTTCTCTCTTTCTCTTTGTCCTTTTTTTCGGCCGTCCTTCACGTATTCATATCATTTTTCCTCCTTTTTTTTTTTTTTGGTGTGTGTGTGTGTGTGCGTGTTTGGCTTTACCCCCAACCTTCTCTCTTTTTTTTTTTTCCTCTTTTTCGACTTCACTGGCTCTTATTTCCCCTTTTTTTCGCTCTGTTGTTTCCAGATATCTCTCTTTCCCGTACGTCACTTCCGGCCTCTTGCTCACACTTCCGGTTTTTATGCTTCCCTTCCCATTTCACTCAGTTTTTCTGTATAATTTTTTTCTCGGCTTCCTCAGTTTTAGTTTTAGTTTTTTTTTTTTTTTTCCGATATCCGGGCACTGAGATTTTCCGATTTATTTTGCTTGGCTGATTTTTTATTTATTGTTTATTCTGTATATTTTGGTGATTTTTCTCATTTAACGTTGACACTGAATTCCATGGGAACTGATAATTTTCGATATGATTGTCTTTACTGTTGGTTTTCTGTTTTAGTTATATTTTCTTATTTTGGTGATTTTTTTTCCTAATTTGTTTGCACTCTAAAATATGCTGCTTCCTTTTGTATGGGTGGCAGAGTCTGTGATCCTTATTCTCATTGTCTCCCTAATATATGATCTTCAGTGATTTGTTTTATTTAGTATACATTATTATCATCTTTCTTCCTGAAGTCTCTCTAATATCGCAATAGCCTGCATAAGTAAGGTACAAAAATTATATTACCCTTCCGAATCCAAGAATAAATAGCTAAGGAAGAGGTGTTAGGGAGCTTCCTTACCCGGCGAGAAAACAGGTCTTTGAGTCTAGTTTAACCAGTGTATAAAAGTTGTCTTGATTGGTGTCATTCACTGTAATCGATTTCAATTCACTCCTAGTTATTATTATTATTATTATTATTATTATTATTATTGTTATTATTATCATCATCATCATCATCATCATCATCATCATTATTTACAATATTACTATTACCATTATTATTCATCATCATTATTATTATTATTATTATTATTATTATTATTATTATTATTATTGGTATTATTATTATTATTATTATTATTATTATTATTATTATTATTTTATTTTTATTTTATTATTATTATTATTATTATTATTATTATTATTTCACCATTTCACCATACCTCTTCCCTTATGCTGACCCAGATTTTCGTTCATTTGCAGCTTGATTTGTGGCAGAAAAAGACAGTGCTACGGCTCTCCTTACCATAGCACTTCTTCGTGACTAGCGCGTATTCTAGTGTTAATCTCTTGTTACAACTGAGCATTCAAGTTGGAGAGAAGTCAGTTTTAGGCCAAGTCAGAGTAAAAGGACTATCGTATTGTTATCCACTGTGTAATCTGGTTTTATTCTCGCTGACTTAAAGATATTTCGTAACGCATTTTTCTCATTGATTTATTTTGCATGTTGAGTCTTAAAATAATCTTGTATGTTATTTATGCAAACTGTCGATATTCAAAAAATCACAGATAACGTATAAGGGAATTGTAAGTATAGGTATGGAGTGTAAATCGCTTAGGAGAGAGAGAGAGAGAGAGAGAGAGAGAGAGAGAGAGAGAGAAATTAACACTCAGGCTCCCATACTTACTCAGCTGAATAAAATCGGAGAGAGAGAGAGAGAGAGAGAGAGAGAGAGAGAGAGAGAATATTAAACACCGCCATACTCACACTCAGCTGAATAAAATCGTCTGGTCTGAGCTGAAATAAAATGCTGGAGTAGATGTGACGATGTGAGACTCAGTGGCAACCCTTTCAGTCCGATCACCTATGTTTTGTGTTTATATTTTCCGTACCTCCAGACGATTTTATTCAGCTTGAGGGGATTTCTTTCGAGCTGAAGGGGTTGTATACAGCTCTCATCAGCCACTTCACTGTTAGAAATCCCTCCTGTAGTTAAGTACAGTCGTCTGATGGTAGCTTTAGTTTATTCTCTCTGCCTCCAGACGATTTTATTCACCTTGGGGGGACCTTTTTCGAGCTCGAGGGGGTTATATGTAGATCTCATCAGCCACCTCACTGTTAGAAATCCCTCCTGTAGTTGACTAAAATCGTCTGGTGGCAGCTTGATCAAAGGGAAAAATCGTCAGGGTGGAGGGGTTAATTTTCAGGCTCTTTTGAACCCCCTGTCGGGTGAATGAAATATCTGGTGGCAGCGGGAATGGAATACTAAAGCTGTCCCGGTCATGAGACGGTTAAAAATCACGAAAGACACAGAAGAGAATATTGAGATGTAGTTGGAAAATAATAAATCGCTTAGGAAGAGGCGTCACGAAATACGGGTCCCTTGTGCCTTCGTCTGTGTTCGTACGTGTTGCTGATTCAGGGCCTCAAGGAAGACTGGTGGACGGAAGGAAGGAGGGAGGGAAGGAGGAGGGAGGAAGCAGGGAGAGGTGGTGCAAAGGAGCGTGGAGGGAAAGGAGGAAGGAAGGAGATGAGGAGTGAAGAATTGAGGGAGGAGGCAGGAAGCAGAGAGATATGGGGGTGGAGGAAACGTGGTGGAAAAGTAGGAGAGGTGGAGGAAAGAGAAGCAAGAAGATGAGTGAAAGGGAGAAGAAAGAGAAGATGCAGAGAATAAAAGAAAAAGGAGAGAGGGCGTAGAAGTGAAGATAGGAACAATGAAAGAGGGGAGAAAAGATGCAGAGAAAGAAAGAAGAAAGGAGGGTTCAGGTGAAGAAGGAAGTAAGGTAAAGGGGAAGGTGCTTTGAGAAGGAGGAAAGAGGGAAATTTGGAGGGAGGGAGGAGAACAGGGAGATGAGGAGAGAAAGAGAGAGGGAAGAGAAGATACAGGAACAGAAACAAAGAGGAAGGGAGTGTAGAAGTGAAGAAAGAAGTAAGGAAAGAGGGAAAGAACGTCAAGGAGGGTAAACTGGTGAGAGGGGTGTGAGTAGGAAATAAGGGAGAGAAGAGAGAGGAAACAAATGGTAGGAGGAAGAAGCAGGGAGAGAGGGAAGGCAAGAAAGGAAAAGAAGTGAAGGAGAGATGGAAGGTAAGAGACTGGGGTGAATGGTAAGAATAGTATAAATATGAAGGAAGAAGCATGGAAAAAGGGAAGGAGAGTGAAGTAGGGTGCAGGGAATTAGGAGTGATGAAGGAAAATTATCCCTTTTCTGTCGCTGTAATCATGTTTTCTGACCAATTTTTCTCTTTCCAGTAGAATTTCTTTTAATTTGCCTATCTTTTAACATTTTCCTAATTTCTCGCTTTCCTATAAAGATTTCTTTAATTCCTGTCTGTCCTGTAAAATTTCTTAAAACTTATTTCTATTATAAAAAATTTCTTCGTAATTCTTGTCTCCTATCAAATTTCTTGCAACCAATTTCTGTCTTTCCCATAAAATTTCTTCTAATTTCTGTATTTCCTATAAAACTTCTAACTAATTTCTGTCTTTCCAGTAAAATTTCTTCTAATTTGTCTTTCCTATAAAATTTCTTCAAATTTCTGCCTTTCCTGTAAAATTTCTTCTAATTTTTCTTTCCTATAAAATATCTTCTAACTAATTTCTGTCTTTCCTATAAAATTTCTTCTAACTAATTTCTGTCTTTCCTTTAAAATTTCTAACTAATTTTCTGTCTTTCCTATAAAATTTCACCTAACCAATTTCTGTTTTTCCTATAAGATATCTAACTAATTTTTCTTTCCTATAAAATATCTAATTTCTGTGTTTCCTGTAATATTTATTCTAATTTGTCCATCCTATAAAATTTCTTTCAACTAATTTCTGTCTTTTCTGTAAAATTTCTTCTATTTTTTGTCTTTCCTGTAAAATTTCTTTTGATTTGTCTCTCGTATAACATTTCTTCTAACTAATTTTTGCCTTTCCTATAAAATATCTCCTAACAAATTTCTGTCTTTCCTTTAAAATTTCTTCTAACTAATTTCTGTCTTTCCTTTAAAATTTCTAACTAATTTCTGCCTTTCCTATAAAATTTCTTCTAGAAAATTTCTGTCTTTCCTGTGAAATATCTTCTACTATTTCCTGTCTTTGTGTTATTGCTGCTGCTTTCCCCCGCCTGCCATGTCTGTGCTAACGGTATCACCTGGACCTAACGCTACATGTATACCTGGTCATTTCGAAAGGCCAGAAGATGTAAGGAAAAACAGTACTTCTCCCTAACGCCACATTCCTTCACTGTTTCCCTCTTCTTGCTCCTTCCTTCCACTTCCTTCCATTATGTCCTTCTTTCTAACCCAGCATTCCCTCAGTATTTCCCTCTTCTTCCTCCATCCATCCTCCTTTCCACTTCCTTCCATTCAGTCCTTTCTAATTCCACATTTCTTCAGTACTTTCCTCACCTTCCTCCTCGCTTCTGCTTCCTTTCATTCACTCATTTTAACTCCACATTCCTTCAGCATTTCCCTCTTCTTCCTTCTTTCTTCCTCCCTTTCACTTCCTTCCAGTCAGTTCTTCCATTCTTTCATCTTTCAACCCAGTCATTCCAGTTTTCATCAGCCTCTTCACTGTGTTGACATATTTTGCATGCTGTTCTTGTTACCATCAAACGATTATATTTATTATTATTATTATTATTATTGTTGTTATTGTTGTTATTGTTATTATTGTTATTATTATTATTGTTGTTATTATTATTATTATTATTATTATTATTGTTATTTTTACTGGGAGAGGTTTGACATCTCGCTTTGACCCCTTTACTACAAGAACTCCTGTAAGCTGAATGAAATTGTGTGGCAGCAGCAGGAATTAAAAAAAAAAAAAAAAAAAAAAGCGTTCTTGGGCCGACGGGGTAAACATCCTCACTACAATTATTTTTTTTATGTTATTTCTAGGCGATTGTATTCAGCTTTGGAGAGATTCTTGAATTGGAGGGTAAGATAGAGCCTTCAGTAACTCCTTGGCTGTGAGTGGGGTCTGCCGGGTTGAATATAGAATAGAGTGAAATACAATAAAATGGTAATACGTCATTGGATGGATGCAAATAAGTGCAGTTGCATCCTCTTTTCTACACAATACGTATTCGCTTCTTTCTTTCTCTCCTTCCCATCTCCCTTCCTCCTTACCTCTGTTTCTTCCAACCCTCATTCTCCCTCCCTCCTCCCTCCCTTTTTCCTTCACTGATTCCAAACTTCCTTCCTTCCTTCTTTCTTTCCTTCCTTCCTTCCTTCCTTCATTCCTCCAGCCCCTTCCCCACCCGAGGAGTGTTCTATCTATAGAACACACTACCTGACGAAATCGTACATAACGTCACTGTTTTTATTATATAGAAACACCTGAACAAATCTCTCTCTCTCTCTCTCTCTCTCTCTCTCTCTCTCTCTCTCTCTCTCTCTCTCTCTCTCTATATATATATATATATATATATATATATATATATATATATATATATCACGGAAACCTCTGATCAGCATGTACAGCCAGAGACAATAATTCCAGTCTCCAGGGAGCTAAAGTAACAGTATATTCTAAGAGGCGTGATGGTGGAGTATGCTGAGGTAGACTGAAACTACTGACATTGTACCCGAAAGATACAGTTAGGGATAAAAATTCCCCTACTTTTTCATTGTTTTTCATTCACACCCAGGGCACGTCCACTGCAGGCCTCGGCGACGCATCCAATGAGAATCATCATCTGTGATTAGAGAAACATACCTGACTTCTCTCTCTTTAGAAAGATTAACCAGTTGAGGAAAACGAGAATATTAGGCGAATGTATAGTAGGGGACTAATTGCAATATGGGACTAAATTTTACTACTCCACTGCGTCCACTTCGCACTTAGGACAAACGTTATACAGTATTAGAGTCATTTAAGGGCGAGGGACGTATCAGACCTCTCTCAGCGTAGTGATTACCAGCATAGAGTAGTGAGCAGCAGACCTGGTGTAATGTTTAGCGAACTTTGTCACCGAATGTATGTGTCCTGGTAGCAAGTTGTTTAGCAGCCTAACCCCTTCAATCCTAGAAGCCTCTCCTAAAATAAACTATGTTGATCGTAAAATCGTTTCCCAGTAGCCAGAATAAAGTATAAGGAGATGCCCCGCACTGTAGAAATAATGTTCACTGGAAGTAGTACTGAAGCATCCACAGTCTGACAAGGATATGCTTCTGTTTTATTTTGCCTCTGAATTAAAAAAAAAAAAAAAAAAAAAAAAACTAAGAGTACATTAGATTTCTGCATGGTGATGTATATTCCACCTTTCCTGTTGGCTTTGGTTGGAAGGATAGGCGATTGAGCTGGTTAGGAAGCTGTAAGTCGGGGTGGGGGCATCTGCTTGACTATCCTTGTCTTATACAGAAGATAATCGGCAAGTAACATGACCATATTCTGGTTGGCTTTGGAGATTTCGTGGTTTCTCTTCCTCAGCTATTTATCTGAACATCACACAATATGTTGCTGATGAAAACTCTCGATATAAAGTCATTATTGCCCAGGACTGCTGCGATTACGATTATACTGGAAGGATAATTTGCCTACCGCCCTTTTCCTACTGGCTCATAGTTGCAAAGTTCATTGGTCCAAACTGTGGAGTATCCCCTTCAATTAAACCCGGAAATACCCAACTTCGTCCTGCATTTAGATCGGTAAAAAAAAAACAAAAAAAATGTAAAATGATGAAACAGAGGCGATTAATATGCAAAAATAAATCACTGAGGATGAAATGCTGTACTTTTTCTTCCGGTTCTTTCTACCATCTTCCTCTAAGTTCCTCCTTCCCTCTTCCTTTTCTTTCTGTTCCTATTTTCTCCCTTCTCCCTTTGTTTCAGTATCTCCTTCCTCCCTCTTTCTTTTCCTTTTCTACCTTCTTCCATCTTCCATTTCCTCTAGTTCCTCTTCCTATTCAGTCCTTCGTCATTCCAGTCTCTCCCTTTTGTCCTTCACTTTTATCCTTCCTTCCTTCTCTCTCTTCCTCTTTGCCTTCCCTCCTTTCTTTCCCTCCTGCCATCTCTCCATCACTATTTTTTTTTTTACATCTTTTCTTCCCCTTCCTCCTTTCCTTTCTTCCTTCCCGGTTTTTTTTTCCTACTAGTTATTTTTACCTCTTCCCTTATTTTCTTCTCCTTTTCTCATTCTTTCCTTTACTTTCCCACCTTCCCTGCATACCTGTACATTTTCCTTTCCTTTCTCTCTCCATCTTCTCCCCTCCCTTAACTTTCCTCTTTCTCAGCCTCTCTCCTGTCCTCTTTTCCTCCACCTCCCCTTTTTATTTCTTCTTCCTTCCTTCCTTTCATTTTCTCCCTTCTTTTTTCCGTGTTCCACCTTCCCCCCCTCTTCTCTTTCCTTCCAGTGTTTCCCTCTTCTCTCCTTCCACCCTCTGTCCTTCCTTCCTTACTCCCTTTGACTCCCTCCCTCCCTCCCTCCCTACCTACCTACATAAATACATACATACAAACTTACCTCCCTCCCTTCCTTCCTCTTTTTTTCTTCCTTTTCCCTCTTTCCTTCTAGTTCCCTCTCCTTTCTCATTTCCTGCCCCCCCCCCCCCCGTCACGCCATATGCCTGCGCAACCGGAAGCGTCAGTCCCGTTGAACCATAGCAGAGCTATACGCATTTCTGTCCACACACACACACACACACACACACACACATGTAATCCAGTACACTGACAAGCAGTGGAATGCGGCCTTGCACGTCCGTCCGTGTCTGGCGTCCGTTTCTGTGTGTGTGTGTGTGTGTGTGTGTGTGTGTGTGTGTGTGTGTGCCTTTTTTCCCCATTTCGTCCGTTTGTATTTCGTCCGATTTTTTTGTATTTGTCTTTCTGTGCTTCGTCTGATTTTTTTCTTTGCCTCGTTTTTCGTTCTTTGGTCCGTTTCTCTGTCCGTTTTTCATTGGTTCTTTTGTCTGTTTACCCCGTTTGTCTGTTTTATTTAGTTCATTTTTTTTTTTTTCATCTGTTTTTTTGTCTTTTTTGTCCGTTTGTGCTAAGTCCGTTTTTCATTTGCCAAGTTGTATTTCGTCTGTTTTTCGTTCGTAGGTTTTTGTCATCGTTTGTCGTTCATTTATTCTTTATTTTTTTTTTTGTGCCATTATTTTGTCCATCCCCTCCCCCCATTTTTTCATTTCCTTTTTTGTCCATGTTTTTATCCAGTTTTCCCACTCTAACTTCAGCACAAGTCTTTGATCCCAGCCTCAGATTTAATAACCAAGAGCCACAGTGACTGAATCTATACTCGTTTTGCTCTAACTTGCCCTAAAATTGCAGTGTCCCCATTTGCATTGCTGTGTTTTAATAATGGGGTAACACGAGAAAATGGTGCTAGTCATGAAGAAGTGCTGTGGATAGGATGCAGAGCCGCGGTATTGTCTTATTTTGCCACTGAGCTTCATGAAACAAACTGTAAAAGGACAAAAATCTGGGCCAAGTTAAGTGAAGAGAGTATGGTATAAGTTTGCCCATTATTCCTTGACCTACAGCTGCCCAGCCTAACACAGTGTAACCTAACAAAGCCTCCTTGAACCCAACCCAGCCAAACCTTCCCTTAACGCGTCCCTTGTACCCTAACTCAAGCCAGCCCAACCCAACCCAGTCAAGGTGAACTAAATCAGCGTTACTCTGAAACAAGACAGACCTAACCCAGCGCGACGTACCCTAAGCCCATCTAACCCACACCCATCTACCCTTATCAAGCCAAATCAAGCCGGCATTATACCCAACACGATAGACCTAACCCAGTGTGACGTACCCTAAGCCTATTTAACCCATACCAATCTACCCTAATCAGGCTAAACCAGGCCAGTATTACCTAAAACAAGATCAGCCTACAGTTTACCCCAAGCCCATCTAAACCCTACTAATGTACCGTAATCAAGACAGATCAAGCCATCATTGTCCTAAAACAAGATAAACCTAATCCGTCTTACGCACACAAATCCACCCAATCAAGCCAAACTAAGCCATCACCTGAAGTTATCCTTGTCATATTCTGTAGTAAAGCGGACCTTTAAGGCATTTCCGGGGCGTCCGAATTACATAGGCTGCCTCCGGGGTCTTTTGTCCAAGCACCTACTCCTTAGCGATTTATTTTTCTTATCGAACCTTTTATGCTACTTATTTCTCTTCAGTATGAAAATATATTGTACAGAAACACGTAAGAGAATGTTGAGGCAATAAAGCTAATGAAGAAGAAAGTGTTATATATATATATATATATATATATATATATATATATATATATATATATATATATATATATAAAGAAAAAGATCATGACGCTGATGATGATAAAGAAGATGATGGTGATTATGAAGAAGAAAAAGTAGCAGCAGCAGCGGAAGAAGAAAAAGAAGAAGTATAAATTTTTTGTGTGCGTGGGGTACAACGTCACCACTCCAGTTTGCTCCACTTGAGGGCAGCACGGGTAGGGGAGTGACCACTGCCCGACGGCACGTTACACTCAGAAGCATAGGAGGGTTTACATCTTCCTAGGTGAATTATTTTACATATTACATCATATTACATTCTGTGATACATTGTTTTTGTATCGTCATTGTTTGCATCAAAGGTATATAAGAAAATGCTAGGCAGAATGAATTGCTGTGGAGGAGGACTTGCAAAATTTCCAAAGCCGAGACTAATGCGAGTTAATCGATACTCTCAGTACTTCATTTAGGCAACTGGTCATCTGTGGGACTACATTCTTCAGACTGTATTTCCCTCTTCCTATGACCTCTATACGCAACGTGTCCAGGCATCTCGAAAAGAGCGGGGTTTGGTTCTGGCTCTCCTGTTCAGTTTTATCTAGTTAAAGCAGCTTTTTGCAGGTTTCCAGCCTTTTGTTCATTATTTTGGAAAATAAAAAAGTTATAAAGCGGAGGCCACCAAACGGTTTCACAATCATCACCAGCACTTTGTACATATCCCTCCCCCTGTACTTGTCCCAGGCGTGGATGGTGTGTGTGTGTGTGTGTGTGTGTGTGACCTTCATGGACTTACTCGGGGAATTATAGTAACACTTCCTCGCCCCTCAGTGTGCACTTATACCCCCTTAGCGGACACCATTCACCCACACCTCAGTGCCTCCCATCATCGCCACTCCACCATCGCCACCATTAACGCTTACGGAGGAGGAGAGAGATCATGTTCCCGTCTTTTAACGAGGCCCCCTGGCACTTTTTACGCGCTAGTCTGTTTATGCATAAGGTAGGTTCATTTTCTTTTTGTACGGTAAATGTGCCAAGTGTATCGATATTAGAATTATTTAGATAAAGGAAAATGGAAGAGGAATTTGTAAACGCAAAGTAAATACAGGCGTTATAGTCCATTTTTTTTTCTTTTTTTTAATTTGGCCGAGAATTTTGTCTTTGCAGCTTCATACACGTATTTTAGTAGCAGAAAAAATAACGCTATGGCCCCACATCCTTTCCAGAGCGCTTCCTCCTGACAAATATTATACTCTGTTGTTGTAAGTGAACATTCGAGATGGTGAGATGGCAATTTTAGACCAAGGTATAGATTATAATAATCATCCTAATCCGACGCAAATAGAACTGAGCTGTGAACCCTTAGTCCTTCACCTTAACCCCACCTGCCTGTCCCTCAGCCCCTCCCCCTCCACAGCTACCCACCTGACCCTCCACTCCACCCCTTCTCACCTTAACCCCACCTGCCTGTCCCTCAACCCCTCCCCCTCCACACCCATCCACCTGACCCTCCACTCCACCCCTTCTCACCTTAACCCCACCTGCCTGTCCCTCAACCCCTCCCCCTCCACAGCTACCCACCTGACCCTCCACTCCACCCCTTCTCACCTTAACCCTACTTGCCTGTCCCTCAACCCATCCCCCTCCACACCCATCCACCTGTTCCTCCACTCCACCCCTCCTTCTCACCCTAACCCCACCTACCTGTCCTTCAACCCCTCCTTCTGCACACCCATCCACCTGATCCTGCACTTCCTATCACTCCTTTTCTCTCTCTCCAACCCTTCCTTCTGCCCTCTCCAAGAACCTGGGACTATTTACGAACGTTGTTACCCTTGTATTGTGTAGGCTTTAAGAGTCCTTGATTATTTTCTCTCACTTACCCAGCTACTAGACACTTCACGACTAGACTACAGTAAATATTAAAGCGAGAACAAAACATAAACTTAACGATATCTGAGAAGAGTTAACCACAAGGAAGATTTTTTTTTTTTTTCCCTGCAGCTTGATTGAGATCTTTTATAAATACGAAGCCTGGCTCGCGGTCCTTAGCCCTTCACCTTTTCCCCAGCCACCTCCCTCAGTCTCACCTACCCCTTTCCTCTCTCCCTCCCACCCTATCCTTTTTCTCCAATTCTCATTTCTCTCTCCTTCCCTCTCCCTCCCCATTTCCTTTCTGTCATACCCTTTCCCATCTCTCTCTCTCTCTCTCTCTCTCTCTCTCTCTCTCTCTCATCCCTCCCTGTACTCCCTCGTCCATCCATTAAATCTCTTCTTCCCCTCCCCTTTCTTTCCCTTTCCTCTCTCCCCAATCCCATCCCCTCTCCACATCCCCCCTCTTCACAAGAACCTGACTCCTAGCCTCTACACTTTAAACCCTCCCCCCCCTCCCACTTCCCTCATTCCTTTACCCTTATCTCCCCTCCCACCCTGTGTCCCTCCCTACTCTTTCCCCTCCCCCTCTCTCCCTCCAGCTCCCCTCCCCACCCCTCTTCCTTCGTCGTGCCACTGCTTACCCTCCACACGCCTTCCTCTCCCCACTCCCACCCTTCCCCTCTCCACTCCTCTCCCCACTCCTACTCCCTTATCCCTTCCCCATCCCTTTCTCTAGCTCCTCTTTCCCCTCCACCCCCCTCCCTTCCTGTCCCCTCTCCCCCACCCTTCTCCCCATTCCCCTCATCCGACTCCCTCTCCACCCTCCTACTCTACGTCACTCCTCCTCACGATTTTAGGCGAAGATTGGGACTTAGAAGAAATTGACAGTCTACCTTATTGACCCTCGTGAAGTTGAGAGGCGAGAATATTAAGCCTTCTTCTTTCTCCTTGCTCTTCCTTAGCCCTTTCGTCGCCTTTCCCCCCTCCTTTCTCTTCCCTCCCCTCCCCATCCCCCTTCTAATCTTTACTCTCCTTTCCATCCTCTGTCTCCCCTTCTCCCCTCCCTTCCGCCGATTTCCATCCCTCCTCATCCCCCGTCTCCCCTTTCCTCCCCTTCCTGTCCCCTGTCTCCCCTTCCCCCCTCCCCTTCGCCGATTTTCCTTCCCACAGCTCTCCCATACACCCCTCCCTATCTTACCCCTCTCCCCCTCCCTTCTCGTCTCTCTCTCTCTCTCTCACCTCTAAACCCTTCCTTTCCCTTCTTCACCCTCAGACTCCCCTATCCACTTCTCTCCTATTTTTCACCCCTTCCCATACATCACATGTTTCCTCTTGATTTCTGCCCTCATTTTCTCTCCCCAGCCTCTTCCTCTCCCCCCCCCCCTTTCCACCTCCTCCTGTCGTTTCTCCCTTCTTTGTGTATTTTCTTCCCATCCCTCGCCTCTCCCCTCCCGCCGGGCCTCCCCAACACTCTCTCCTCCCCTTTCCCTCGTCTTTCCCCTGCTGTCCCCTCATTCTCTTTCTTCCCTCCTTTCCCTCTCATTTTCACTCCCTTCTTTATCCTTCTTGTTTTCCCTCCGCTCTTCTCTCGTATTTCCTTTCTGTCTCTCTTGCCTCCCTTTCCTCTTCCCGACCCACCTCTCCTCCTGTGAGTTGTCTCCCCTACTCCTCCCCCTCATCACCTCTCCCCTGTCCTTTGTGCATCTTCCTCCCCTCTGCACATAACCCATCCTCACTATCATCATTACCCACCTAACCGGCCATTCTCCCTCCCCCTCACCACCACTCTCCCCTTCCCCTCACAGACACTCTTATTACCTTCTTCTCCTTCCCCTCTCTTCCCCTTGTCCTCACCACCACACGTCCTCTTACCCTTCCTCTCCCCCTCCCCTTACCACCTTCCCCTCACCTTCCTCTCTCTCCCCTTCTCCGTCTTCACACATTGCCTTTCTCCTCTTTCTACGTTTCCCGTCTTTCAGCAGTAGTGCTGTGTTGTTATCGGGTATCGCTTCCTATCCCGTACAGATTACTTTAGTGTATAGTTTTTTCATCTTTCCTGTGAAGTTCCCATGGCAGTGTTTTCTATGCTGCATGGTGGCCCTTCTCAGTGTTCTTGCCAGTTTCGGGTACAGGGTTTGGGTTGGTGGTGGTGGTGGGGCCTTTGTGCTTTGCTGTCCTTATATTCACCTCGTACAGTCAGATATCGTAGGTTTACTCCCGCTTGTAAAAAACAGCCACGAATGGATCATTAGGTATGTTGCTGAATGTTGTCCTTTGTGCTCCTTTGTATTCCTCCCCAAAATTCCCTTTCATAAACTCTCCCCTCCTTCCCACCCGTTTCCTGCTCTTCACTCCCTCCCTCCCTCTTCCCCGCACCCTCTTGTTTCTCCCCACAGTACCTCCCCCCGTTTACGTTACATTCAGATTCTTTACTCTCTCTCTCTCTCTCTCTCTCTCTCTCTCTCTCTCTCTCTCTCTCCCCTCCTCCTCCTCCTCCTCCTCCTCCTCTTAGCCGCTACTTAGTGTTTAGGGAACCTGTATGGCTGGTCAGATAGCTGGTTACATGATAGAAAACGGAGGGTGGTAGTTAGCCCCCTCTTTTATATTTTTCCTGTCTCCGGACGATTTATTTAACAGTTTTACTTATAATTATTTTCCCTTTTTAGACGATTTTATTAAGCTATTCAAATTATATTATTCCGAAACGATTAAATTCAGCTGCGTAACTTATACATTATTCTTCATATCTCCAACGATTGTATTCAGCTTTTTTTGTGTATGTGTGTGGCGGGGGAAGGGGTTGTTTGTGTGGGAGTGGAGTGATATAGATCATTTAATATCAGTGGGCCTTAATTTTACCAAGGCTCTTACCGTGGACCTGTAATTTGTGTGTGTGTGTGTGTGTGTGTGTGTGTGCTGTGGGGTGCATGGGGTGTGGGGATAGAAGGGGTATGAGCTCATAATGTACCATAGAAATTAACTAATTATCTCACCTAACACAGATACAGTTAACCTCGTACACCACGCATCTACACTAACCATGTACAATTAACCTACACCATACACCTAAACTCTGACGTTATATTGTTGTTTCACACTACTGGCTCATCTCAATATACAACTATGTGTTTTCTTACTAAACCTGTGATGAAAGTAAACAGATAAGTAAACAGAGTCTGATTTTACCATAAACCTGTTACGAGTGTGGAGCTGCTTACCCAAAGGTGGCCCGGTTACTGAGGTGCAGCCTACACAGATGGTGGTGTGCAGAGGGTGATGGGGAAGAGGGGAGGGTGTGTTTGGAATCTTCATAATCAACAGGTTGGGCCCTTACTATAAGCATAATATATGTATCAAGCAACAGAACCATAGGTGAAAAATCAGAAGGCTTTACGACTGTCCTGTTAAGAATACGAAGTAGTACAGGAAGAGGTGCCTCTATAGCTTTGATACAGTATCGTCAAGATGTGATGTGTTAGGGGACTGGAAAATTAATAGGTCTTCTCATCATAAAGCCTGTTGTTTACTTAAAATAGCCCAAACAAATGTGGCCTGGTGACCAACACGTCCTTACACAACACGCCCTTACACAAGTAGCTGCGGTGCCAGTGGATCCAACAGTATGTCAGCAAAGCCTTAGTATTCACCCACATAATGAAATAAATAGTTATAAAAGGTATATCGCACTGAGGTGGTAGAAGGGTAAACATATTTATCTTACCATCAAAAGTATCTGGATATTTTTACCTCCTCCACGGAGATTATGTTTTTGCCGGCATTGGTTTGTTTGTCTGTTTGTTTCTTTGTCTGTGTTAGCAGGATTACTCAAAAAGTTATGAACAGGTTTTGATCAAATTTTATGGAAGGATGGGCCATGGGCCAAGGAAGAAATGATAAGATTTTATGCCGGATCGGGATCCGGATCCGGAGTATCCCGCGCAATATCTCCAAAAGTTCTCAATGAATTACAATGTAATTTTGTGAAAAGGTGGGTCATGAACCAAGAAAGAACTGATTAAATTTTGGGGCGGTTCCGGATCCAGAGCCGGATCCTACAGTATATCCACGGATCTGGATCCTTTTGAATGGCATTGGCGGAGGTATGCGCTCTGTGAGTACTTTCTAGTTAGACTAAGGGCTTATATCTCGGCAGAATTTAATCGCCTCACGTTATCCAGAGTGTAAACAGTTATCCCTTCCATCCGATAACATCTTTTTGCTTTATTCTTGCTACCTTCAGTCGGGTTCGGGGAGACTTACACACACACACACACACACACACACACACACACCATCATCATCATCATAGTAAACAAGTGATTAATTATCCTAACCGTGGCCAGAATATACATACACACTGTCTAATTATGTGGTAACCTTGAGGCTGATGAAACCTTGGGTGTGTTAGGACAATGAGAGAGTCGAGGATTTGAGGCGTAGTCTTCCTTATGTCCTAATGGTGCTAAGTAACATGTCTCAAGAAAATGTTGGTTGAATGAGTCACGAGAGAAAATGAAAGTGGTTTGATAAGAAAGTGATTTATTGTAAAGTCAGTATTTTCAGTAATGTGCGTGTGGTTAACAGCCTCTTATGTATAGCGTTCTGCTCATAACAAATTCGCCAACACAAGAATAACTAGAGGGGCACTCAGTGGAGCGCATCTCTCCGAGAAGGGTAACGTAATTTCCAAAACACTTTTCATAATGGGTTAGGTTTTCTTGTCACTGATTAGCCTTTCACAAAAAATGCTTTCCGGATCCAGAATCCGTTAATACTATCCGGATCGATCCCAAAAGTTAATCGATTGTTCCCTGGGACATGGGCTATCTACCCACCAGATTTGGTTCAAATCTCACTTAGTTTTTGGTTAATCCTGCAGGGCCGTGAGCGGGACTTGAAAACAGACGAGGCGAACACAGCCCTACTAGGAGGGTCCGGGGGCATGCTCCCTCGGATTTTTTTTTTTTTTTTTTTAGCCCTAGCACCAAATAATGCAATGGCAGGTGAATTTGAACAGATTTTAAGTAAGTAACTCGGAAAATTTCAAAAATGTTGCCACAGTTGTATGTTTTTATTAATGCCATCTTTAGGGTTTGGGTGCACTACATTCAGTTTTATAAATGTGTTCTGCAATACGGCATTTTCATACATGCTACAAAGAATTATTAGCATCATGTTAAACAGTAATGAAGCAAGTGTTGGTTGCTGCACTGTAGTGACTGAGATTCAAAACACTTGGTAAAAAAGTGCTAAATGCAAACACACACAATAAGTTTTCATGGCATTTAGTAAACTCCATAAAGAACTTTTCAGCTTACATCTCATTTAGAGCATCAGTAAACTATCTCAGATGAATATGATATTGGTATAAGGCTTTATGCATGAGTAATAATCCCGATAGGAATTTTTTTAAAGGAAGGTACACCAGCTCTGAGCGGGTGGTGACCACACACTATTTAGTGATCCAGCGAACACTGGCAACTTCAGGAGTTTGTGGGGGCTCCTATTGCAGTAGGCTGTAGTGGCCTATACTATTTAGTCACGTTCTGAGTTGGACTGATCCACTCCCGATGACTCACCCACAAGCACTGCGGGTTGAGGATGACAGGGATCAGTTTAAAGTTATGAACGCGATCAGAACAAGTCCCTGGACTTTGGGGTGGGGGTGGATTGAGCAGGCTGGTATAAGAGGCGAGGGGGAGAGGCGATGTTAGACGAGGCGCCTTAAGGTGGTTACGGGCACGTTCAGCTAGCAGAGAAGCAAGCAAACAAACAAACAGGGGTGAAAACATACGCTCCTTGTCGGGGAAAATGACGGACATATTAATTCAGGGTATAGTACTGAATGGGCTGCATTAGATGGTCTGACTTTTTTATTGCGGGGGTAACAGTAGACTGGTTATAATGTTTAACGCTGGATTTTCGCAGACATTTGCGTTATATTCATACTACTTATATGGACGACGTGCCAGGTTTTTCAACAGGTGGGTGGAGAAAGCTAAAGGTAGAGGGAGAGGCAGACGAGAGACAAGAGACAGGTATTGGAGCTGGTGTGCGATATTAACACCATATATATATATATATATATATATATATATATATATATATATATATATATATATATATATATATATATATATATATATATATATATATATATATATATATATATATATATATATAAAATGTCTTTAATGTTAAATGAGGTAGGGTCTAATTCTGGTTCCTGGGTGATTATTTCAGGGAATGACACAATTCTCTTCACAAATCCACATCATCA
>NC_137013.1:31848398-31905898 GCF_032717465.1 Coenobita brevimanus
ACACAAGGGGAGTGAATCGACCGTGGTCCACATGTTGGATCCTTTCTTGATAATTTCTATTTTTTTCTTGTTCATTCCTTTTGTGTGCAGCTTCGAGAGACAGTTCACGATGACATGTTGCCATGGGATCGAATATCCTGATGTCGAAGAACGCCCTCTGCCCACGTGTCCAGAAACCTCGAGCACTGACATCCACTCTTGCATCATTTGATGTGTTTGCTGTTCTGTGGGTGAAGTGCTCGCCGTCCAGGGGTAGCAGAGCTGGCTCAGTCGTGACATCATGGCATATTTCCTGCAGCATTTTGGCAGAGGTCGCGTACTTCATCGTGTCGGATGCAAACAAAGCCTCCCTTCTTGCATACCATTGCATGGTTTGCATCAAAGGCAGTGCCACAGGCACAGTGTTGAGGTAGGTTCTCTATTGGCCACCCATACCTCAAGGCTATGGCGTCAATAAATTCTTGTTTGTTGAAATGGAAGCCTTTTGCCTTGAGAGGCAGCGTTGTGAGCCAGTTCGATGCCCCAACCTCCTGTGCAATTTCAACTCTTCTGCACTGGTCTTGTGTTAGATGTTCGATTATGTACTGCAGTTGGTCTTTTTGTCCTGCTTCACGCTCCTTGCTTATCTGTGTCTTTATGTCTTTCTGCCTTTGGTGGTCGATTTCACTCGTCTCAACCTGGGCGCAGATCTTCTGAGCCTGAGTGAATTTCTGTGTTCGTAGCTTGCCATGGCTGCTGGATTTATAATGCCAAGGCCTCCCATCCTGGGTGGTAGTGCTAGAAGGTCCCTCTCTACTACTGCTATTACTACTACTACTACTACTACTACTACTGCTACTACTACTACTACTACTACTACTGCTACTACTACTACTACTACTACTACTATTATTATTATTATTATTATTATTATTATTATTATTATTATTATCTCCAGACGATTTTGTTCACCTTAGGCTACACTTTTACTTTTGGAGGGGTTAGACCTTTCCTCTGTTATCCCCTTCAGCCTTACAGAATTTCATAGGCTGAATAGAATTAATAGTACGTCATCGTATTGAAGGGATTAAACACTCCTACCACCCTGTAGTCTTCATCCCGTCCCAAACCCTCCCTTTCCCTGCCATCCCCTCTCTGCACTTTCCAGTTTAGAAAGGACATTAGTTATCAGATAGCTCGTGCCTCAGGACCCTCCATTCATGAAACAAAAACACCAGCAAACTTCACACTTACCTTATCTAACCACATCCCATCTAGTCATCCAGGAGACATTGTGCAAGACTTTTTTTTACTACTATTTTCGTGTGATGAGGAAGCAGACTTTATCTTGATCCCTGGAGACTCGTTGGGCAATCTGTGTAATTTATGGGATCCTCTGAACATGAGAACAACAGATCACTATAGTCGCGGCGCGCTACTCTGAGGTTGTTATTCTCGTGCTCTGGCAACCTGCCATTCAAAAGTGCGTCTGATTTCGTGTATAAAATGAGATGCATGTGATTCGTGTATAACATGTTAGTGTATAATAATATTCGTGTATAATATATTTGTGCATAATAATATGATTCGTGTACAATATGATACGAAATCGGACGCACTTTTGAATAGTTGGTGGCCAGGGTACGATAATGACCTCAGAGTCGTGCGCCGCGACTATAGGACGGAAACTGTTACCTTTGATACTCACTAAATATTATCGTGTCCTGACCGAAAGACTGATATATATATATATATATATATATATATATATATATATATATATATATATATATATATATATATATATATATACTTCGTGGTCCAGTGCTCGTTAGTATCGTTACCCTGCTAGAAATTTTATTATAATTACTGTTATTGTTATTATTATTATTATTATTGTTATTATTATTATTCATTCATTCATCACCCAATCCTACATTGCCCCATGAGGAGCGTAGGAGCCTTTGACTAGGCAAGTTGGTACTGACATTTAAGATGACAGTGACCAGCCTCACTCATCCCTGAGTGGCATTACTTGAGCAATAAACCCCAACCATCCCTTGGATATAAACCTTCACCGGCTCAATCCGATTGGAGCGCCATAATTACCCACTAAACCACCATGCGCCAAAATTTGGTTATATAATTACCACTTAGCGTAGTAAATGGTTTCCTGGTGTACAGGAAATCATTTGGCTTGTCACTCAGTGTAGAGTCACCCTTAGGCAGAAGGAAGAGGAAAGAATGAAAGAAAGAAGAGGGAGTGTTATTACTACTACTGCTACTACTACTACTACTACTACTACTACTACTACTACGAGCGATGAGTAGATTCTGTTATATTTGTAATAGGCATCACAGATAGGTACACACATATTAATACAATATAAACGTAAGTATTCTAGCATATCAAAGGAAGGTAAACTGGTAATGCATATGGCTCTTGTACATCAGTAAAGAAACGTGGCATACATATTTTACAGTGTTGCTGAAAAAAATGTTGTTACTTTTACCGACTTTCAAGTAGTTCTAAGCTGGGTAAGTAATGTAACAATTACGTTTATAATATAATTTGAAGGAATCAGTAGAACATACGCTATTTTCTTAATAGAAATAAATAAGTTAAAACACTCACGAGCGGCAACATCCAGGCCCATACTGGGAATTGACCCATTAGAGGGAGATTTAAGCTTCTGTCACGTGCTTCCACCGTTCACTTTGTTATATATATAACTTAAATTATATTTATAACTTAAATTAGTTTGTCTTTACACGCACACACATACACAAACACACACACACACACAGAAGTGGGTGAAGTCATGTCAGGCCAGGTGGCGAGATGTGAGCGGACGAACTCTAACGGTGTCAGGTCAGCCACTAGCCAATCAGAGTATAGGAAACAAGGCAGCGCTGTGCGCCGGGAAATCCCCGGCTGGTCTCCACCCAAACCTTGGTTTTAGATTGGTGAGACTTATACTACTACATCATCGTCATCACCATCATCACCACCAATCACCATCATCACCACCAATCATCATCATCACCACCACCAATCATCATCAACATAATCACCACCACCAATCACCATCATCATCATTACAGCAACAAAACTCCTCCCTCTGTGCCACGATACATACCTACCCAGAATACACCTTACCCTTACAACACAGGTAGTGATGTATGCCATATCTTATACCCTTCTACTCATATTCTCTGTCACACACCTTGCTGCTGGGCAGTACTTTCTCCCTGTTGCCCTGTGTGTGTGTGTGTGTGTGTGTGTGTGTGTGTGTGTGTGTGTGAGAGAGAGAGAGAGAGAGAGACGTTGGGAGTGACACGTAATATGAGAAGAAGGGAGGAGGAAATAGAAGATAGGAGGGCAACGAATCGAATGAAATAAATCTAGGGATAAGAAGAAAGGGGAACAGAAGAAAAAAGAAAGGAAGAAGAAATTATGGAGGTGGAGGAGGAGGAGGAGGAGCAGGAGGAGAGGAGTGAGAGAGTGAGGGGGAGGAAAGAAGAATGTAGGGAAGATAGGAGGAGGGATGGAGGGAGGAGAGATTGTCAGGGAGAAAGAGAGGATAGAGAGAAGCGGTCAAGGAGAAAGGGGGGGATGATCGAAGGGAAGAAATTAACCCCCATATGGTGAGAACAACTCTAGTATACTCTTCCACCCATCACCAGACGATTTTATTCGGCTGAGGTTGAATTATAGGGACGTAAAGGTGTTAATACGGGCACCATTAACCCTCTCATGGTCAGGTCAGCTCATGTTCTCCCAATTTCTTGCTGTTTGCCCTGTTTCTGGTTCCTACTTACCTCATCCTTAGCTAAGAAATGGTGATGATGATGATGATGATGATGGTGATGATGATGATGGTGATGGTGATGATGATGATGATGATGATGATGATGATGTTGACAGTGGTGATGATGATGATGGTGATGATGATGATGATGATGTAGAAGAAGAGGAGGAGGGAAGGAAGGAAGGACGGGTCGAACAAAGAAAGAAAAGAAAAGAAGGAAGGAAGGAAGGAAGGGAAAAAAACAAAAAGTCAAGGAAAAAGAAATGAATGAGTAAAGGAAATTATATTAAATGAAAAGGAGAGAGAGAGAGAGAGAGAGAGAGAGATTATTTCCTTTATTGGCATTTTTCTCCCTATCTCCCTCTCTCCCTCTCCCTCTATCTCTTCCTTCCCTCCCCACGCTTAGCAACAGAAATCTCCTCCCCTCTCTCTCTCTCTCTCTCTCTCTCTATTTCCTTTTTCCCTTGTATTTCCCCCCCTCCCTCACTTAGCAACAAAAAGTAATTCCTCCTTCCCTCCCTTCCCTCCTCCTCCTCCTTTCTCTCTTCCTCTCCCTCTCCCTCCCTCCCTCCCCTTCTTGCCTTTCCGTCGTCACCTGCATCAGAATTACCTCATCTTTCTCTCTCTCTCTCTCTCTCTCTCTCTTCACACACACACACACACACACACACACACACACACACACACACACACACACAGCTGATGATCACAACCATCACCTGATCCTGACCGACCCGATGCTAAAAAAAATAATTACACACACACACACACACACACACACACACACACACACACACACACACACACACACACACACACAGTAACCAGCGACAGTTCCACCTGTCCCTGTGTCCCTTCCCTTTTTCTTCCTTTCCCTCTGTCTCTTCCTGTACTTACATTTTTTTTTTTTTTTGGGTCCATTTGAATCGTATTGGGGGAAATTCTTCAACCCCATCGTTCTGAGGATGTCATATTTAATTTTTGTTGTCTCACTTAAGAGGAGGAAGAGGAGAAGGAGAAGGAGGAAGAGGAGAAGGAGAAGGAGGAAGAGGAGAAGGAGAAGGAAGAGGAGAAGGAGGAGGAAGAGGAGAAGGAAGAGGAGGGGTAATCATCCGTAATCACACTCTCACTGCCTGAATGTTGGATGTCATTCGTTAAAGGACAGGCTCAGGGTCGGCCAGAAACTAAGAGCGCTCAGGTTGGTTTGTTTACACTTGAGAGACACCTGAAATCCCTTGATGGCTTAGCTGATGCCAAAGTGTACTGTAGTCAGACTGGATGGTTATAGTGACCAAGGAGGCCCATTTGTACATCATAACTGAGTCCTCCAGTTTCACGCGCCTACAACTTAGTATATAAATTGTGAGCGGCCCAGTGCCGTCAGATGAATACAGACCAGCTATAGTTATCTCACACGTCCTATGACCGTCAGTCAGACAGTAATTACATAATATGGTGGTAGGTGGTGGTGACCATCATCCACTCATGTGATGTAGTAGTGTCTACCTCATCCCTAACCATTATCATTCTTTTTCCGTATCTGCCCTCGTCTCTTCCAACTTCTCCCATGCTTCCTGTCAACTTTTATTACATTTCTCTCCACGTCAGGTGGCTCTACACTGAATAACAAATCTAGTGGTTTCCTGTAACCCAGGAAACCCTGAGTGGTAACCATATAGCCAAATAATGTGGTTCTGTGCCGCCGACTATGGTGCCCCTTTTAACTGGATGGAGAGACGCAAATGCGGCGTCCATCCAGATTCAAATCTCCTCACTCTTCCCCGCGCCTCGCATTGTCGAGGTGCTATCTGCCGCAAGGGAACACCGGTTCACTGCTCGGAGCGTCCTCACAGGGGTGTTTGCCTGCCGCGATTGATGGGTCTGATTGGCCATACTGACCGGGGTCACTCAACAACATCAATGTAGTATGCAAGGTATGATAGTAGCTCAGTTCCCGCAGCTGAATACAAAACATGGTTATCAGACACCAATTGCCTTTCCTGGTAATTTGCAGCCACAGAACCAGTCAGTGAGGTGTCTTGAAAGAAGTGTGTGCAGGTGGTCAGCAGGGGGCCAGAGTGTAGCCTGGCTTGGAATGAGAGATAAGAGTGGCCGCGTTCAGGAGGCGTTCAGGAGGCGTAGGAGGCGCCAGTTTTGACGATAAGCCAATCTCCATAAAACAGGAATATTATCAGGTGTTATTTCGATGTTAATAATCGATAAGCGAGTCTGGAATTATTATTTATGCTAACTCATTTTATGATAAACGCGTCTCCATAACACCGATATCTACTCTACTCTTTTTTTTCTTTCTTTCTTTTTTTTTTTTTTTTTTTAAATCGAGGCGAAGATGCACTTGACAGGTTGGTGATGATTGGCTGAATGCAACATTACTTCATAGCCTCTTCACTCGTTAGTATTAGTAATTGACGCTATATATCTGAGGGAGAAATTTGGGTTAGTAAATAAGTTATTCGGACATGTTGCATTCAGCCAGTCATCACCAACCTGTCAAGTACATCTTCGCCTCGATAGGAAAAAAAAAAAAAGGAGTATAGTAAGTATTATTTCGATGCCGACATGTTTGTACGATAAACGAATCAGGAATTGTTAATGACACTAACTAATTTTACTATAAACACGACTCCATAACACCGAAATATTAACAGGTGTTTCTCGTATTTCGATGCTGTCCTATTTGTGCGATAAGCGAGCCAGTATTTCTTTTGATGCAGACTGATTTGATGATAGATGAGTTTCCGTAGCACAGGAATATTATCCGGCGTTGTTTCAGTACCTACCAGTTGCTGTGGTAAGGGAATCTCCGTAGTAATGGATTTTTAATTATGCAAACCAGTTCGTGTGCTGGGCCCCGAATCCCCGTTGGTAAAGAGGCTTCATAACTCCCTTTCATTGCCTACTTGTTTCGGTGTATGGCACGTTGATATTCAGTTGTTTGTTATTTATAGAAAGCATATTGATAAATAAATAGTATATAAAGTAACATTGAGACAGCCCTAGCATGTATTCAACATGGACGGTGAGTGTTAGTGCCGAATTGGTGACATATGGAGGTGTATGGTACTTAGGGGAGCCTCTGTGGTACCGTGGTAGAGTGTGCGTTTCGCACACTGGTGAGCGCGGGTTCTCCTCCCGCCAGAGTTGTAAAAACTTTGGGAAAGCTTTCACCAAGTCACTTGCTACTTTGGCGGACACAAGGGGTGCTGTGGTTGAACCAGGGTCGCATACTGACTTCCTTTCATTGCCTACTTGTTTCGGTGTATGGCAAGTTGATATTATAGTATGCTTGCACCCAATCGGCTTAAGGCGGGCCGATTACACTTGGTTCACAGACTACACACACATCCAAAGCCACTACAACACTACAGTTACATTTACAAGCACTTCTTACCCTACATACAGTCTCTACCAGACAGCCTAATCCACTGGGTCCATACATTGGCTGTATCGTCCCTGCTTCGGTAGGGATAGGCCGGTCCTGCAGTGGACCTCAACGGCTGATGATGATGATGATAATGATGGTACGTAGGAGGACCACTTGACCTCAGGGGGCGGGCTGTTAGAGCCTATGCCCAGAGTCTGATGCATAAGAAAAAAAAAAAAAAAGCTCTTTCCTGTGATCCTGTTTTAGCAGCTTCTTATCGGCACATTATCCTCCGCACGATATGTGTTGTGGTGGCCGTTTGCAATTTCCAGCTCTTGTGTTGATGTTTTAGAAATTCTTTGCATAAATAAGACTCGGACAGTGATGACATGTCCTTTATCTTCTGTAAAATAAAAAGCCGTAATACTGTCACACACTCAGAGCCGCTGTGTGACGAACAGAACAGTGACTAAACTTTTTCATAAACTTTCATGTTCTCTCTCCATAAGTGTTATGTAGGTGATTTGCACCATGAAAAACAGTGTATGGTAAAATTACTCACCTTATATAAGTGTCTTTACGTTTGTAACGTCAGAGTCCTGTCCTAATCCAAAAATTGTGACCACAGCATTTGCGTTCCTTAAAAAAAAAAAAAAAAAAAAAAAAAAAAAACATTGGTTTGCTGGCGTTCGTCATTGACAAGGAAAGCACCCAGCTAACATTCCCCCAGACCAAGACACCCAAGCGACGAATTTACAGTTCAAGTCCGTATTTCAGTTTCAGGTGTTTGTAATTAGGATGGGGGTAGAGACCTTGCCCGGAGGTGTCGTGGTTGGCTCGAGATTGTAACCCAGGGACATCTAGATTTCAGGCCGATTATGTTTCCTATTACACCTCCGCATTCACCACGTCCTGCCCCGAGCAGTGATGTACAGCTGTGCACACAAATGTTGATCCATTTCAAAACGATAAAATACGGGAGTGTGTGCAGTGACCTTCGAATTCCAGTATTGCACACTTCGAGGCCAGCCTTCTCAAAATACTGTGCGATAATTCCACATATATTCGTCGCAAAAATGGAACATAATTTTCGTCCGCAACTGTACCACCAGAGCTCCTGGACTGGCTCTCGTAAAGCAGGAAATACTACAGGCAGACTCACGCCACGGATGCCCAGTCCCTGGCTCTTATAACGGTCGGGTTAAGAGACCTTGTAGCACGTCAACCTTAGCCATGTATTTTGCATACTACAGCTTGATGTATTGCTTGCATGTTGTTGGGATCTTTTTGTTTTTATCAACATTGACTGCATAAATAACATAAAAGGATTGTTAATGGACTCAGTGCAGAATTACATTTCTGAATAAGAGATGCTATAAAAGCCCTCCTAAGCTGACGGGAATTCCAGCCTAAACAGCCATTATTTGCTCCATATATATATATATATATATATATATATATATATATATATATATATATATATATATATATTGTTACGGAACAGAGAAAGATAATGTACACTTTAAGTGAGAATACGAAGAGTCACTACTGTCCCGTAAAGTTCCAGGTTCAAAACAAAAGAGTTAGGTAAAATTACAAGTTAAAGTTTAATGCTTAAATTAACAACAAAACATTCAGGACTCATAAAGATAATGTAATGGCAAATAAACAGGTTAAATATATGGTTAACTGCAATAGCCTCTATTAACACGAAATTAGCAAGAGTAAATTTATCTAAGTCAGCCCTGATAAAATGAGATACCAGATAATACTCAGTGAATGCCAGATAAATAATTACAGATACAAACTATTATCAAAAACGACTGACATAAAGAACCCTACATGAATTACAAAAACTTCACTAGGCCTACAAATTAAACTTATGCTATACAGTACAAGAAAAAATGCAGTAACAGCAATACTCAAATTACACACAGCTGCTAGATGGTTGGAGATTTCTTGAGCACTCACAATAATAATATCTGTACAGGGGAGGACAGAGATGTGAACAAAATGAGGAGCAGATCTAAGTGGCAATGATGCAGAGACTGAGCTCATTATATAGGGGCCAGCAGAGCCTGATACAACTTGTAATAAGGACGCGCAAATGAAGCGATGGGGACAAACGGTCGACAATCCCGCACTGAATAACAGAAAGGACGACTTACTCTACTATAACGGTAGAAGGGGGGGACTGAGGCAGAACACGCTCGTGATCAAGCATGCAGCATACTGTGCGTTAAAATTACACAAAGGATGATGAAATCATAGGCTATGTAACACCTCCCCACAAAGAAAAAGAAATTTACAAAGGAAATTTCTTATTACTCTAAAACAATCTGTACATGGCATTACAGAACATGCAAATGTCTTTCCTAATAGTACAAAACATGAGATCTCCCTAGCACGTTCAGTCATAGGTACTTGCCAGTATCCCTTTAACAAATCAAACCTACTTATGTACCTAGCCTTTCCGATCTTGTCTATGCAATCTTCCACACGAGGGAGAGGGTAAGTGTCTGTATTAGTTATCTGATTAACACGTCTGTAGTCGATGCAAAGCCTCTGTGACCCACCTGGCTTAGGGACTAGAGTGACAGGAGAATTCCACTCGCTCTGACAGGGCTCAATCATCTTGTGGTCCAACAGGTAGCCAAGCTCCTTCTGGATGAGAGGAACTTTCACTGGGTTCACACGGTAAGGAGGCAATTTAATTGGCTTTGCGTCTCCAACATCGACATCATGCATCAACACAGTGGTTCTTCCTGGAGTGGCACGGAACACTTGCGGGTACTCCTGCAGTAATGCCGAAAACTCCTGCCTTTCCTTGGGTGGTAGATGAGAAAGCTTAGTCTGGAGATAATTCATGATATCAGGATTCTTCCCCAAACTATCACTCAGGCTCATACTGCATGGGAGAGCTTCACTTGCAGACTCGGGTGGAACAGCTACAGTGCAGACTGGATTATTTTCGTCCCGCCTGTGATATAACTTTAGCATGTTGATGTGACATAGTTGCTTGCTCTTTCTACGATCTGGTGTGGCGATGACATAGTTGACATCACTGAGTTTCTTCTCCACGAAATAAGGGCCACTAAACTTGGCTTGAAGAGGTTGCCCATGAACTGGTAACAGAATCAAAACCTGATCTCCTGGCTGAAAGTGGCGTAACCTGGACTTCTTATCATACCAAGTCTTCATCTTCTCCTGAGCAGCTCCTAAATTCTCTCTCGCCAGCTGTAAAGCAGTGGACAGCCGTTCTTTGAAATTCATCACATACTCCAGCAGGTTGACGTCATCTTCCTCCGACAGCCAGCATTCCTTGAGTAGCTTAAGGGGTCCTCTTACTTCATGGCCAAACAGTAGTTCAAAAGGTGAGAATCCCAGTGATTCATTTGGAGATTCTCTTGCAGCAAACACAACGAATGGAAGACCTTTATCCCAGTCTTTCTGATGTTCCAAACAGTATTTCTTGAGCATCGATTTGAGTGTTTGATGATATCTCTCCAACGCTCCTTGGGTCTGGGGATGGTAAGCTGAAGACGTGATCTGGGAGATGCCCAACTCTTTCAGAGACTGCTTGAAAACATTTGACATGAAATTACTTCCTCGGTCTGACTGTACCTCCTTGGGCAGACCAAACTATGTGAAGAACCCTAGCATTTCCTTAACCACGTTCTTTGCTGAGATGTTTCTAAGTGGAATGGCTTCAGGATAACGAGTAGCCATATCAATCATGGTCAACACATAAGAAAATCCTGAAGAAGTCTTAGGAAGAGGGCCCACAATATCCACCAACACACGGGTGAAAGGCGCCTCAAAAGGAGGAATGGGAACTAGAGGTGCAACCTTTTCGGTCTGATTACACTTCCCCACAACTTGACAGGTGTGACAAGACTTACAATACCAGGAAACATCCCTGAAGATACCTGGCCAGTAGAAGTGTTTCAAAATGCGTGCCACAGTCTTCCTCACTCCAAGGTGTCCTGCCAAACTGGAATCATGAGCCACTCTAATGATATCCTGCCTACAAACACGAGGGATGACAACTTGATGTACAACCTCCCATTCACAGTCGGCTGATGCTGTTGGGGGTCTCCACTTCCTCATAAGTACTCCTGACTTTACATAATAACAAGTAGAAGCACCGGCTGACTCTTCTTCACTGTAAGCAGAGTTAGCTAGACCTTTCAACTCAGGGTCAGCAACCTGCAACTCAACCAACTCTTGACGAGACAAATTATCAACACTACGGGGTACTGCCTCATCTGGTGAGTGGTCCAAATTAGCAAGAAAAGTGTCAGCTAGGATAACATCATCATCATCATTATCCTCTAAATCACCAGTAACTTTAGACTTAGCCCTAGTGACAGCACATGCAGGGAACACATCAGGGACATCACAATCCTGGGCCGCAGCCACTGGCTCACTAGACAACTGAGGAGCTGGACACACTTGACTTCCACCAATATCATTTCCAAGTAAGAAAGTTACACCTGACATTGGGAGTGTCTCAACCAACCCAACCATAACGGAACCATTAACAAAACCAGACTCTAAATTCACTCTGCACAGAGGGACAGAGAAGTAATTATTCCCTACACCTTGTAAGATTACAGTTTCATCAGAGGAATTAACATTAGAGCCTAGAACACTGGTCAGCATAAGGGATTGGCAGGCACCTGTATCACGATATATTTTAACTGATTTCCTGTCATTACTGTCCAGAGGACTGACAAAACCATCAGACAGGAAATTAGCACATGAACTCTTGAGAGTGTCACCCACGTTACTGCTCAAAAGAGGAGCGCCATCATGAGAATTTAAGTTACCCCTCAAAGCAGGTTCAGTTAACTCAGTTAAAGAATTCTGGAAACTCTCAAGAGTGGACACTAGACCAATTGACTGAATATTTAAAGACTCCTTTTTGTTCACATCACGCTGTCTCCTGAAACATCTCTCCGTAGTATGACCAAGCTTACTACAATAAGTACATTTACTTTTCTGAAATCTAGAGGTGAAGCTGGTATTTACTTCCTGAGAAACATCATCCTTATTCTCTTTCCTGTTACCTGTACTCTGAGTAGAGGCAACGTACTGACTCTCAGCTTTCCTTTTTCCTCTAAAATATCTCTTGTGAGTGAGAACATATTCATCAGCTAAAACTGCAGCATCAGACAAATTATCTATTCTTTTCTCATCAAGATATAGGCTTACATCTTTACTAATACACCTTTTGAAATCCTCCAGCAAAATCATCTGCTTAAATTTACCAAAATCAGAATCCACATTCTTAGAATTTAACCACTGCTCTAACAGATCTTCTTTGATTTTTGCATACTCAACATGGGATTGCTTATCTTGCTTGTAAGTTGTCCTAAATTTTACTCTATAGGCTTCAGGAACAAGCTCATAGGCCTTAAGAATCAAGCTCTTAACTACATCATAATTATCAGACTGATCCTGAGGCAAAGATGCATAAGTTACTTGAGCTTTACCGGTGAGAACAGTTTGAAGGAGTACTGGCCAATACTCCTTAGGCCAATTAAAACCTGTAGCTACCCTCTCAAACAACTGAAAATACTTTGTTAAATCAGATTCATTAAAAGGAGGGACAAGTTTAACATTTTTAGCCACATCAAAATCATCAGAGCTAGATGATCCAGTTCCACCTTGTTTCATGCGATACTCATGGTCTGCCTGAATCCTAGCAATTTCAACTTGTGCCTCAGCCTCCCTAACACGGGCCTCCTGCAGGGCTAGCTGTAACTTAGCTAATTCAATCTGCGTTTGCTCATTTGGAGGAGTTACATTAAACAAGCTTTCATTAATCATGGCAACAATTTGATCTTTAGACTGATGAGAGCGAACAACAAATCCCAATTGTTGAGCAACAATCTTAAGTTCATTCTTTGTTCTGTTTTCTATATCACACATACTTTGCACATTTGACAAAAAATCTTTGGCTTCATCAAGTGTAGAAATAGTAGCCATCATGAATATATCACAGTCACAAAATATCAAACAATATCCTTATGATAATATCCTGAATATCCTGATATGAGGTCGCCAAATTTATGTTACGGAACAGAGAAAGATAATGTACACTTTAAGTGAGAATACGAAGAGTCACTACTGTCCCGTAAAGTTCCAGGTTCAAAACAAAAGAGTTAGGTAAAATTACAAGTTAAAGTTTAATGCTTAAATTAACAACAAAACATTCAGGACTCATAAAGATAATGTAATGGCAAATAAACAGGTTAAATATATGGTTAACTGCAATAGCCTCTATTAACACGAAATTAGCAAGAGTAAATTTATCTAAGTCAGCCCTGATAAAATGAGATACCAGATAATACTCAGTGAATGCCAGATAAATAATTACAGATACAAACTATTATCAAAAACGACTGACAAAGAACCCTACATGAATTACAAAAACTTCACTAGGCCTACAAATTAAACTTATGCTATACAGTACAAGAAAAAATGCAGTAACAGCAATACTCAAATTACACACAGCTGCTAGATGGTTGGAGATTTCTTGAGCACTCACAATAATAATATCTGTACAGGGGAGGACAGAGATGTGAACAAAATGAGGAGCAGATCTAAGTGGCAATGATGCAGAGACTGAGCTCATTATATAGGGGCCAGCAGAGCCTGATACAACTTGTAATAAGGACGCGCAAATGAAGCGATGGGGACAAACGGTCGACAATCCCGCACTGAATAACAGAAAGGACGACTTACTCTACTATAACGGTAGAAGGGGGGGACTGAGGCAGAACACGCTCGTGATCAAACATGCAGCATACTGTGCGTTAAAATTACACAAAGGATGATGAAATCATAGGCTATGTAACAATATATATATATATATATATATTTATATATATATATATATATATATATATATATATATATATATTCACCATTAACCTTTTCATGTTCAGTGAAACACTAGTGTAATAATGCCAGTTAACACCAGACGATTTTATTCATATGAGTGAGTCCTGGACGTCTGTAAATACTGTCACTATTAACCCTGTTGTGGTCGGGACAGCTCTATTACAGTACTCCGTTCAAGCCAAGGGTAGACGTTTTTCGTCAACCGTGTGAGTCATAGGAGCTTGAGTGTTTATACGTGGGGCACAGGTATCCCTCTCGTGGTCGGGACAGTTCTTGTATTGTGTTCCAACTAACGCCATAAGATTGTACTCAGGTGAGATGAGTCACAGGGCGTGAGTGTGTGAAGCTGTGACCTCTGCACATCCCCATCTCTAATATCCACACCGTTACAACCCCTGATTGCTGCCACTTCACCTTCACCAGCGTGCTGTACGTGGTGAAGGACACTTCATAATACCTCTTCCCTCGCGACTCATTTTGCATTTACACTTATCTGTGCTTTTGTTCGGCACTAAGGCAAGCTATGCCAGTATTGAAGGTAAGTTAGTAACTTAAAAGAGAATACTAGTGTGTAACACGTAGACTAAATCGCTAAGAAGATGCTACCAAGCCTCCAGAACGACTTAAAATATGCCCCCAGCCCATGGTAGGTAGAGTAGGAAATAATAAACGCCATCGTAGTGAAAGGGCTCATGGATATTTCACCTAATCATTCCATTACCACGGGTCTCTCCAGAGGTGAATACAATCGTTTGACGGTAGAAAAAGAAGGGGGGGGGGAAGGGAGGGGGGCGTCATCACGTGAATATAAAAAAAAATACTCAATAAGATCACATAGCTGTAGCAAAAAAAAAAAAAAAAAAAAAAGCACAAGCAGACAATAAAATAGTTGTCTGTATAAATTTTACAGGAGATGAAACATAATTAGCCGGCGATATCAGAAACACATTAAAGTTGTCTTAGAGGTTTGACAGCAACCGAGCTATATATTCTAGCGGTACCAAAAAAAAAAAAAAAAAAAAAAAAGTTATGTACCGTACAATTTTGGTGACTGATTAAAACTGCTGACGGTAGGGGAAAAAATCATCGCAGAGTTTTGGCAGGCTGAGCAACATTGCCATACCAAAAAAAGAAAAAGCAAAAAGAAAAATCATAGTACACTTTTGACAAGGTGATTAATACCGTCAAAAAAAAAAGAAAAAGAAAAAGAAAATCATGGTACACTCAAGAGACTGAATATTATCGCCATCATTATACATTTCTGACGATGTATAAAATCATGTGGCGGGAGGAAAAACAGAGTCGTCAGCACAGAGGACACGAGGAGACTGCCGCGGCGAAATTAGCCCCGGGAATGTGATAACTGTCCAGCAAGGCAGTTTGGGGGACCCGGTGTGTGTGTGTGTGTGTGTGTGTGTGTGTGTGTGTGTGTGTGTGTTTGTGTGTGTGTGTGTCAACTTGCTGAAATGCACGAATAACCACACTTCCCTGGAGTGAATTCGACAACGTGTCCAAGTAATCCTAATACCTGGTGTGTAGAGTTACATTGCCACTGCTTGAGGATTACTGTGGCTCTCTCTCTCTCTCTCTCTCTCTCTCTCCATCTATCTATCTGTCTATCTGTATATCAGTTTATATTATATGCACAGACGGATCGGACTGTCTTCTCAGAGGGAGAGGAATATCCGAAGTTTGACGCTTCCCTTTAATGACGACGTTCGAGTGGCTAAAGGCTATCTATGGCAAGAATGATGAGTGTGACAGTGTTGTGTGTGTGTGTGTGTGTGTGTGTGTGTGTGTGTGTGTGTGTGTGTGTGTGTTACTCATCATTACTCCAAACCTTCCTATCACCACCACAGTACTCCCTCCACTCCAAAACCTCCTTCCATCATGTACTCCCTCACTCATTCCTTCTATACTCCTCTTTTCTGTTCATATATTGTATCGAACACATCTCTGCTCCCTTCTCTTCTGTCCTGTCCTCTTTTTTTTTTTCTTTTCTTTTTTTTTGCTCCTCTTCCTTCATCCCTTCTGTCGAATTCTCTCCTGTTCTCCTTTCTGTAACACTTTTCTCTCCTCTCCTCTCTTCCCTCCACCCCTCTTCTCTCCTCCCCTATTCTCTCACCCCCTCTCCACTACAACCCTTTCTTCCTCCACTCTTCCTCGCCCTTCCCCTCCTCACCCTGCCATCACATTTCATCCGTTTATTTATTTATTTATTTTAAAGAAGATAAACAACGGAGGAAAAGAACAAATTAAAGACAGAAAAAAATAATCCATACACCAGACCACAGCGATCCTTCACTTATTAAAAAAATGGAAGTTGGATATTTTCGAGTTTAATTCACCCCTACATGGCCGAGACAACTCTAGTAGTGTATTGCAGCTGACGCCAGACGATTTTATTCAGCTGAGATTGAGTGTAGGAGTCAGAGAGTTTTACCATTAACCCCATCTCGGGCTAATGCCATACGATTTTATTCAGCTGAGGGTGAGTTACTGCGGCCAGGGAGTGTTATGAGAGAGATTCTGAACGGAGGAGGGAGGGGTAGACTTAGAACTAGCTTTTATTTCCCTGTCACTACGAAAAATCCCCCTAAAATAGAGATCAAACCGTCTGTAGGCATCAAGAATATAAAACTAACTGTTCTGAAGGAGTTAATACGATGACACGATTTATATTTTGTTATCTCCAGACGGTTTAATGAAGCTTAAGAGAGAGAGAGAGAGAGAGAGAGAGAGAGAGAGAGAGAGAGAGATTTCGAACTAGGAGACTTAGATCTAACCTTCGTCATCCCCTTCGCCAATATGGGGCCGCCCTAAGCCTAGTAAAATCGCCTGGCACCAGCAAGAAGTATAAAGAATTCAGTGGAATGGAGGAGTTGACCCTGTGTGTGTGTGTGTGTGTGTGTGTGTGTGTGTGTGTGTGTGTGTGTGTGTGCAATAAAGAACCAAAGGCCAGAGACCCGCAAGATTGCTCCTTCCGAGAAAATATAAAAACAAAATAACTGAGAGCCAAATTCAAGATCCGTTCATTTCGAGATTGTGTGTGTGTGTGTGTGTGTGTGTGTGTGTGTGTGTGTGTGTGTGTGTGTGTGTGTGACTTCAGATACCATAATACAGTACAGTCAGAGCAAATTGTCATAAATATTGAACGACTTAAATAAATAAACACAGGAAAATAGAAAACGACGTGTAGCCGTGTTTTTGTTAGGAATTTAATTTTGCGCCATAAGCTACACTCGCCACTTTAATTAGCCGTAAAATTTGTCCCCTCTCCATCTTGAAAGCTGATCAGTAACAAGAGAATAGCACTAGCATATATCGGTAGTCACGAAGAAGTGCTCCGGAAGGATGTAGGCCTGTAGTGTTGTGTTACTCTGCCACTGAGCTACGAAAGATAAGCTTCAATAAGACGATGGTCTCCGCCCAATTGAAGTAAATTAAGTATAGGGCAATCATAGATGACAAGCTAAGTTTATCATCTTGAATCCGATTATTATTATTATTATTATTATTATTATTATTATTATAAGTTTTTCATATCCCTGTGGGAAATTGTCTTGATTTTGTCAAAATCCTTATTATTCCTTCCACTTAAAAAGTAAATGGCCATTACTCGGTGGGTCATTGGCCTAGAGCCTTCAAACTTTGTCAGGTTAATCGCCCAGCTGGCGGCTTCTGGCCAGAGATGATGGCAGTCTATCAGCGGATCACCGGACATTATTCAGAATGTAGGTAAGGGATTCCGGGACGCTATCTCCGAAACTGCTTAAGCCAGTAATCTGAAACTTTACTGCAAAATAGCCGTAAGACGGGTGCACTGCAGAAAGGAGTGTGGTGCCAATCGGTCGATTATTCTCTGAGATTGTTTGGGGTAAAAAATTGGGGCTTCTGCGGATTTCCCGGATGCCACCTAATTTTCCATGAAGGATCAAAGCTAGAGCCATCACACTTGATGGACTTACAGACTATGATGACCAAAAGTGATATGCACAAGATTAGCGACTGTAACCTGAAGGTCCCTTTATACCCTGGCTACAATAATCGCGGCGTACGACTCTGAGATTGTCATTATCGTATCCTGGCAACCTACCAGTCAAACGTACGTCCGATTTCGTATCATGTTATACACGAATCATATTATTATGCACAAGTATATTATACACTAATATTATTATACACGAACATATTATACACGACTCACGTGCGTCTCACATTATATATGAATGGGACGCACTATTGAGGGGTAGGTTGCCAGGGCACCACAATGACAACCTCAGAGTCGCGCACCGCGACCATAGTGGGAAGTTTTTATCAAAATTGTCCTTGGACAGTTGTTCGGTGTTCTAGTTATTATTATTTCTTTTTGTTTATTATTATTATTATTATTATTATTATTATTATTATTATTATTATTACTATTATTATTAAATCAGTTACTACTACTACTACTACTACTATTGCCACTACTACTACTTGTAGTAGTAGTAGTAGTAGCAGTAGTAATTTTATTACCACCAGACGATTTTATTCCATCTCAGACAGACCTCTAGTACTGAAGGGGTTAGTGAAGGCTACAGCTAACTCCTCCGGTTCCCAAAGTCTCTCTTAATATTAACAAAAACCACTGAAATAGCAATAAATAATAATAATAATAATAATAATGAATACAAATAAATATAAAATAACGTCATGGGAGCGAGGTGGTTAACTTTCTCAGCCCTCGGACGTCTGTCTCTTAATTAAAATGTTGATGTTGTTGTTGTTCGTTAAAATAACATTTCAAAGAAGTCCTTGGGCTAAAGGAGAAAGTAGTAGTAGTAGTAATAGTTTTATTTATTATTATTATTATTATTATTATTATTATTAGTAGTAGTAGTAGTAGTAGTAGCAGTAGTAGTAGTAGTTTTATTTATTAATATTATTATTAGTATTAGTATTATTAGTGCTGGTGGTAGTAGTTATAGTTGTAGTAGTAGTAGTAGTAATAGTAATGCTGGTGGTAGTAATAGTGGTAGTAGTAGTAGTAGTAGTAGTAGTAGTAGTAGTGGTGGTGGTGGTGGTGGTGGTGGTGGTGGTGGTGGTAGTAGAAGTAGCAGCAGTAGTAGTAGTAGTTTTATTATTATTATTATTATTATTATTATTATTATTATTACCTATAGACAGTTTTTTTAGTTTAGGGGTGACATTAGGTACTGAAGGAATTTTTTTTTTTTTTCAATATCATCCAGTTCAGAAAAATGTCTCCTAGGTTACATTATCTGAAACTGCAAGGAAGAATATACGTCATGGGTGTGAAGGGGTTAAAGTGTCGTGTGTAAGTGTAGAGGAAGCGTGTAGGATTAAGGAGAACATTGCTAACACCTTAAATAGCTTTAGTGTGTGGTGTAGAGGGTTGCTGGAGTGTCGCGTGGGAGGGTACTACATACACACACACACACACACACACACACACACACACACACACACACACACACACGAAATGATCTTTAAAGGTACATTAGGTCTGTTGCTGTTTGCTTTCCTTTGTGCTTTTTCCCTTCCCTTCCATCACCATTCCACTTTTCACCCCTCCTTCTCCTCCTCCTGTCCCCTCTCGTTCCTTCATTTTTGTCTTCTTTTCTTTTCTCTCCTCTGCTCTCTGCTCCTCCTTTCTCCTAATTTAACTCTTCCCTTTGCCACTTCTGCTTACTTTCTTAGTCCCCTCTTTCTTTCCCCTCTCCCCTCTTGTCCGTCGCTCTCTCCTCACCCCTTCCTCCTTTACCCATACTCCTACTCTGTCCTCTCCTTTCCCCATCCTTCCATTTTCTTCCCCCTCTCCCGTCCTTTCCTTCTCATCTCTCTCTTTTCTTTTGTCTCTTCCTGTTCTGTTTCCCCGCCTCACGTTCCTATCTCCATCCAGTCTGCAGTTCTTTCCCCTCCCCTGTTTGTCCATTTTAACTACTTATCAAAACCCCTCCTCCATCTTTTCTTCTTCTTCACTCTCTCTCCCCTTCCCCTTCCCTTCCCTTCCCTTCCCTTCCATTCCCTTCCCTTCCCTTCCCTTCCCTTCCCTTCCCTTCCCTTCCCTCCCCTTCCCTCCCCTCCTCTCCCCTCCCTTCCCACCCCATCTCCCTACCAATACCCATCTACATTTCCTTCATCCGCTTCTCCTCCACCCTTTTACCTTTCCTCCATTCCTCCCTCTCTTTCCCATCCCTTTTCATCCCTTCCTTCTCTCTCCCCCTCCCCCTCCCCGCCTTCCTTCTTTCTCACCCCTTCCTACATTCTTTCCATCTCACCCCTTCCTACATTCTTTCCATCTCACCCCTTCCTACATTCTTTCCATCTCACCCCTCCCCACCTTCCTTCTTTCTCATCTCTCTCCACCTTCCTTCTTTCTTACCTCTCCCCGCCTTCTTTCCATCTCACCCCTTCCCACATTCCTTCCTTCTCACCGCTTCCCATTCCTTCCTCTTTCCTCCTCTACCCCTCCCTCCCTCTTTCTTCCCTCTCCCCTCTTTCTTCCCTCTCTCCCTTCATTCCCCTCGTGTTGGGTCAGAGGGGAGGTGAGGGCGGTGAAGGGTACACCTGTGTTGGCCTGGTAATTGATCTCGGCTACCTGGGTACATCAGGTGTGTAGGGGCGGGGCCACAACAACAACAACAGTACAGTCGTCAGCAAAAGTTCCCCCACATTTCTCTGCTGGCTGTGGCGGTGAAGGTATTGCATGAGCTTTTTACTTTTTATCTATTTATTTATTTATTTTGAGATAGCAGTATGAGGCAGAGAAGAAATGAGTATGAAGGGGAATGATACTCTGTCGTGCACGTACAGGTAGGTAAGAATGAGTAATATGGAAGAAAGTACACAGTGCCGGAAGAGGAATGTCAGGCTACGTTTTCATGGCTATATAGTTAACAAAAAATCGTTCTTCTCACCATCGGGGTCTGTTAGATATGAAAATGACCAGACTCCTTAGACACAGGTGGTTGGAACATCAGAATATAAAACATCCCGTGCTGTGAGGTTTATTTAATTTCGAGTAGTCAAAGGTACCAAGCGTAATTTATGCTTATATATACAGTACAAATGAGTGTGCAGTGAGGTTGGATGGTGAGGATATGGAGAATGTGAGTGCATTCAAGTACTTGGGTAGTGTGATGAGTAAGGATGGAACTTTGGGGGATGAAGTACGTGAAAGGGTACAGCAGGGAAGGAAGGTTGTTGGTACACTGAAAGCAGTGATGAGAAATAGGGAGGTGAGTATGGAAGTTAAGAAGTCACTGCATGATAGTATTGTGATCCCTACCCTGACGTATGGAAGCGAAGCATGGACCTTGCAAGAGGGGAACAAGTCAAGAGTGAGAGCAGTGGAAATGAGTTACTTGAGAGGAGCATGTGGAGTGACGTGGAGGGACAGGTTGACGAATGAAGAAGTGAAGGAACGTTGTGGGGTGGACGTGGATGTGGTTGAGAAGATTAGGAGAAATACACTGAGGTGGTTTGGACATGTGAAGAGAATGGAGAATGAAAGACTGACTAAGAGGGTGTATGTAGGTGAGGTGGAGGGAGGGAGAGGGAGAGGTAGACCGAGGATGAGGTGGAGGGATGGAGTTGAGATGTATATGAGGGAGGGGGGGTGAGTTGGGGGGAGGGCAGTCAAATGGTGGGTGACAGAGCGACTTGGAGGCGTTTTGTCTGCGGCCACACTTTGCGGGATTAGGGCGTCGGGCCATAGATAGATAGATAGATAGACAAATGAGTCGCCAGTGTTTCAGAATGTTAAGTGCAGCAAGTGGAGCAATGTTTACCTATTTTTTACTTTTTTTTTATTGACAGAAATGCGAATATCCCATTGTCTATGAAACTGAACCTGAGCGATATTTTTTCCATATCTTTAAGCGTATCTGGTGATTCTGGGTCGCTGAAAATTCACTATCTATCTATCTATTGCCAGACGCCTCAATCCCGTTTGGGGTGGCCACAAACAAATCGCCTCCAAGTCGCCCTGTCCCCCGCCATTTCACTGCCCTGCTCCCAACTCACACCCCTCTCTCTCATATACCTCTCCATCCCATCCCTCCATCTCATCCTCGGCCTCCCCCTCCCTCTTCCCCCCTCCACCTCACTCACATACACTCTCTTCGTCAGTCTTTCACCCTCCATCCTCTCCACATGGCCAGACCACCTCAGTTTGTTCCTCATAACGCTTCCTATCACATCCACATCCACACCACAACGCTCCTTTATATCTTCAATCGTCAGCCTGTCTCTCCATGTGACTCCACAGGCTCCTCTTAAATAACTCATTTCCACTGCTCTCACTCTTGACTTGTGTCCTTCCAACAATGTCCAAGCTTCACTTCTGTACGTTAGAGTTGGTATCACAATACTGTCATGTAGTAACTTTTTCACTTCCATGCTCACTTCTCTGTTTCTTATCACTGCTTTCAAAGAACCAGCAACCTTTCTTCCCTGCTGTACCCTTTCAAGCACTTCACCCTCCAAACCTCCATCCTTACTCATCACACTACCCAAGTACTTAAACGTACTCACATTTTCCAATTCCTCACCATCCAACCTCGCTGTACATTCACTAACTTCACCTCTCTCAAAGACCATCACTTTACTCTTCCCTACATTCACCTTTAGATTCCGTTTCTTACACATTCTCTCAAACTCATCCACTAAGCCTTGCAGCTCCCCTTCGTCTTCACTCAACAACACAGTATCATCTGCAAACAACAGTACAGGGAGTTTCCAAATACTATCCTCTCTCACCAGGGCCACTCCAACATCCACTACCCTACCTTGTACCTCTTTTATTACCCCATCCATGTACAGATTGAACAACCATGAAGACATGACACATCCCTGTTTCAAACCAACTTTCAAAGAGAAAAATTCACTTAGTTCACCATCCACACGCACTGCAGCCTTCGCACCATCGTACATACTCTTCACAGCATTCAACCACTTCCCATCTACTCCATATATTCTTAACACTTTCCACAATCCTTGTCTATCCACCCTGTCGTATGCCTTTTCCAAATCCATGAAAGCCGCATACAACTTCTTTCCCTTCTCTAGAAACTTTTCCACTAAAGATCTAAGAATGAATATCTGATCTACACAACCTCTTCCCTTCCTAAAGCCTCCCTGTTCTTCTCCAACTAATTTCTCTGTTCTTTCTCTAACTCTGTCTATAAGTATCCTACCATACACTTTTCCTATTATACCAAGAAGACAAATGCCCCTATGATTACCACACACTTCTTTTTCCCCTTTTCCTTTGTACAAGGGAATAATTATACCTGACTTCCAATCCTCCGGGACTCTACCTTCCTCCCAGGCCACACAGACGCCAAATTGCTTTACCTTAATTCTCTCTCACGGTTCCATCGTTCCTAACAATTTCTTCCATCTGATACCAAAGATTTGATTCAGTTGAGAGTGAGTTAGGTAAGCCTGAGCGTGTATACTCTAACCTTCAACCCTCTCACGGACGGGACAACTCTTGTATTCCATTCTTGCTAACTTCAGACGCTTTTTATTTAGTTGAGAATGAGTCACAGGTGCCTGAGTGTTAGGAGTGTAGGAGTGACAGAATATAACACACGGTCACTGATGATAGAGGGCAGTATTTCAAAGCTCTTCGTCCTTTGCTTTAGAATGTGAAGCAGTTTAGGAAGCTCGTTAAACACACACACACACACACACACACACACACACACACACACACACACACACACACACACACACACACACACCAGTTTAACGTTTTAGGCCAAGAATGACGTAACTTTTTAGCGAAACAAGGACGAGACTCTTGCATAATATTCTGAAAGTGTTGTTTGTCTCCGAAGATGGCATCCCTGGGTGTCTAAAGTAATCGTTCACTGCCTCATTATACATCGTCGTGAAGTGGATCAGAATTAATGTCGGCAACTGTACATCATCATCATCATCATCATCAACAACAACAACAACAACAACAACAACATACAGAAATTCGGTAGGGCGCCTGCTTCGTGTCACACTGATTGGTTTTTGATTATCGTTCTTTTAGCTTAATTTGGCCCAGGTGTTCGTCGTTTTGCGATTTATATCAGTTTACGTCACAAAAAAGATGATGCTACGTCTCTACATCCTTTCCATAGCGCTCTTTCGTGACCAGCATCATACTCTGTCTGTCTGTGTTACATTCCAGCAGTCAAGATGGAGAGATGGCAAGTTTAGGCCAAGTTAGAGTAAAAATAGTATGGTCACCTCCTTGTGTGTAATTCACCGGGTCGGTCAGGATCACTTGATGGTCGTGATCGTCAGCTTTTACCCTCCCGGAAGGGAGCTGAGAGCTCATATAGTCCGATCTAAGGGCAAGGCTGTGACCTTCACACAAGCACACACCCATCCCCTTGCTCAAGGAGGACAGTAACCACCCACTTTGTCAGTGAAACTTTTCGCAGCCTGAGCGAGGCGCGAACTCCCGTCTACCAGTTGGCAAGCGAGAACGTGTGTGTGTGTGTGTGTGTGTTACTGTTGTTACTACCATACAGTTTTATTCGGCTTAAGGGTAACTTTTATAACTAGAGAGGTTACATACAGCCTTCCTTTACACCTTCCCCGCTAGATATTATTGAAGTTGAAGAAAATCGTCTGGAGGTAGCTAGAATTCGTTAAACTGGCACGTCATCGTAGTGAAGGGGGTAATTGAAGGTGCAGTTCTCTCTCTCTCTCTCTCATCCAGGGGTACAAACAGACAGACAAACAGACAAAGAGACAAGCAGGGGTGAAAACATAACTCCCTTCCCCTTAAAACAGGTTAAATATTTATAATTGCTACTATACTCTTTTTACACCAACTTGGCCTAAAAACTGCCATATCTTGAGTGCTGAGTTGTAGCAATAGGTTAACACTGGAATATGGTGCTAGTCACGAAGAAGTGCTGTGGATATGTAGAGCCGCAGTATCTTCTTTTCCTGCCTCTGAGCTACGTGAAATGAAGTTACAAAGGGACGAAAATCTGGGCCAGGTTAAGGTGAAAGAATTATTGCAGAGATTAATGAAGGCTGTGTCTCACCCCTCCAGTCTGAAATGTCTCTCATGCTGAATAAAATCGTCTGTTGGCCATAAGACTTAAAGATAAGACGCTTGCATGTTGAAAGCCTTAAAAACTGCAAGAGTATCACCAGCAACTTTCTTTTTTTTTTTTTACCGGCTCTCGAAGAAGTGGAATGGGCGGGAAAAATCAGTGTATCTCATATGAATAATGGTGTAAGTGTTAATAGGTGTATGGCGGGGTGAGAGAGAGAGAGAGAGAGAGGGGGGGGGGGAATTCATTGTGGCAACTTCCTTCCATCTCCGCGGTGATTTTTAGCCACAACTATATTAATTCTTCATTCCAAGTACTTTTTTTTTTTTTTTTTATACTATATTTCTCTAACTTGGCTTAAAGTTCCCATCTCTTTGTACACTAAATGGTAGCAATAGATTAGCATTAGAATATGTTACTAGTCACGAAGAAGTGCCAGGGATATAATGTAGTTAACGAATTGTCCTTTTCTCCCACTGAGCTACGTGAAACAAGCTGCAAAAAAGAAAATCTGGGCCAAGTTAAGGTGAATGAAGTGTGGTACTCTTGCTGCCACCAGACGATTTCATTCAGCTCAGGGAAGGCCTTGGGTAGTGTAGGGGTCTGCTGCCTAACCCCCTAGATCAAAATGTCTCTCATAATCCGAAAAAAATTTTCTGGAGTTAGTAAGAGTGAAGTAAATAATGCATCTTGTGACTGAAGGGGAAGGGGAAGAATGAGAGACTGACTAGAAGAGTATGTGAGTGAAGTGGAGGAAGAGTGGAGAAGGGGGAGACCAAGGATGAAATAGAGGGATGGAGTGGAGATATATATGAGAGACGTGTGTGTGAGTTGGAAAGAAGGCAGCTAGATGGCAGAGGACGGGGTGATGTGGAGGCGATTTGTTTGTGGCCATGCTTTAAGGGATTATGGCGTCCGGCAATATATAGACAGACAAATAGATAGATAGATAGATAGATAGATAAAGGGGTTAACCGAACAATAGTCCCCGCAACGGCATCAGCAATTAAAGGCACAAAAACAGTAATCATAGGTTGCAGCACCACCCTTCCCTCCTCTATAATGAATCCCGTTAATTACTTACAACACTTACAGTCATTATTCATTTCTCTGCCTCAGTATTTTTCCCGCACCAAAAGGGACGGCCATATACAGTGTGTGTCTCTCACTTTGTCATTTTTTCGCTCGCTCACACACTTACCGCGTCACTGTACCGTCTTGAACCATGGGGGCCCAGGCCTTATGGGGGTGTATTGAGTTCTGGTAGTATTATCTTACATGCATACACTTACAGTATTACACAGTGCAAGAGTTCTATACTACTTTTGCTTTCCGGTAACATGGCCTAAAATTGCCGTCTGTCCATCTTGAATGCTGATTTGTAACTACTAGTAAACTGATGTCGAGCCGTTGCATAGTCCTTTTCTGGTACTGACCTACATGAAATAAGCCGAGAAAGGACGAAAATCTAGGTCAACTTAGAGCAGAAGTGGTATAGTCGACTGCGTCCCTGCGTCTTACCAGAATAACCTTAAATGTGACACACAGGGTCAAGGCAAGAGCACTGGATAGTCAGCTTTATTGGGATGGCCAGTGTTTTAGAAGTGTCATTAAAGTACCGTATTTAATAGTTGTAATCGCAGCCGCTGTACCCGAGCTTCGGGTTTATAATTGGACCCACCTGTTGGATTTGCTTTCGTATTTGTGAAACATGCAAACAGTGAAGGGAGATTCTACACATTCGCATGGCCTGACACTGAGTACGGCTTGTACAAGAGGGAGAAGCCAGTCACGGTGAGTCAAGGAAATTTTCGTGGGATAGGGATGGATCTGGAGGAAGAGGAGCGAAGAAAAAGAACTGCAAAAAATGTGGATACTATGGAAGGGTGAATCAGAAGGAATTATGCAGGAAAGTAGGAGTAAGGTTGGTCAACAACACAAACAGCTGGAAGACCAGGAAGAAGGGCAGCAGTGTGACAGCCCTTTAGACTTAACCTTCAACAACAAAGAGTTTATAACATCTACGCAGGTAAGTCAAGCATCATCAAAAAAGAAAACGTGCAGAAGTTGTAATAAGGGAGGTGGAAAGCAGGATGAGGCCATATTGTGTGACGAGTGTGAGGAATGAGTCATATACAAACAGGAGGAAGAAAGGGATGTATAGAACATATAATGTCAAGAGAGTTGTATGAGGCAATTTTAAATGATAATGGACAATGTGAGAACAAAATATTTGTGTAAACATTGCTTGTCGAGAAATGACAGACCATCAAAAAAAGAAGAAAACGGACTAGCTCAGGCTTGTGTGGCACTTGAAGTTATGACGGAAAAAAACAAAGAGCTGGAATGTTATGCCAAAGAGGTAATGGAGAGGTGGGGAAAAAATGAGAAGGAAAGAGAGTATTTTACACAGAAGTTAATAGAAGCAGAAAATGAACTAAAGAAAAGGGAAACTGAAAATAAAGAAATAAAGATTAAGTTCAGTGAAATGAAAGAAGACCGTGAAAAAAAAAAAAAAAAAAAAAAAACAGATAAATGAATTGGAAGACAAGATTGTGAACATCAAAACAGAAAAGAAAAAGCAACAATGAATGAAGACAAGCTTAGAGAAATGTTGATAACTGTTAAAGAAGAATATGCAGCATTAAGAAAAAGGATGGATATCGAAAATCAAGAAAAACTCAAAATAGTGTATGACAGACTAGAGGAAAATAGAAGAAAAGGAAACAGAAATAAGCAGGGAGAAGAGCCGGGAGAGACGAGTGAAAGAAATAAGAATGTAAGTGAAAGACTGCTGCGGCGGGAGAACGGAAGAGAAATCAATGACCAAGAAGAACGTAGAGGTCAAACAGATGAAGAGGGAGGAAGAAAAAGCACTGATAAAGAGGAAGAACGAAAACTAGAGAATGGTGAGAATGGAAATCATGTAAAAGAAACAGAGAAAAGCAAAAATAAAGGAGTGGAATCAGTGACAAGTGAGTTAAAACAGTGGAATGGTCAAAGACTTAGTACCAATGGTTGGAGAAATGGACAGAGGTTCAATCAAAGTGAAAAAGGTCTGAGAAATGGAACATGGTATAGAAAAAATGAAAACTACCACAAGCATGAGACAATACAACAGAAAAATAATGGGGACTGTAAATTCTTCTTGAGAGGGAACTGCAAAAAAGGAAGGTTGTGCAGATATAAACATCGTGAAAGGTTATCAGGGGAAATTGAAAGCAGAAACATGGAACGCATTGAATGTAAATATTATAAGGAAGGAAGATGTAGTAACGTATGGAGATGTAAGTTTCTCCATAAAAAAAGGGACCTGTGTAGATATTTTGAGAAAGGTTATTGCAGAAACGGTTCATTCTGTAACTATGAACATACAGAAAAACTGAAGGAAAGGCCACGAAACTGGCAATATGAGCCTAAGGAAGAAAAAAAAAGATAGAAATTTTTCAGGAAGACAAAGAATTAGGACTAAAGAAGCTTCTACAAAGGATAGAGGACATATGGAAGGAAATAAGTGTAGTGCAAAGAAGAATGAGCTATTGAAGAGTAATTATGAAAAAGGTTGAGAGACGTAACAAAGGGAGTGACAGAAACCAGAAAAAGTGTAATAAGAATAAAAGACATAAAATTAACAGTAGCAAAGAAATCAAGCTATTGTATGCCAACTGTAGAGGCATCAAAGATAAAATGACAAGTTTAAATGAAATCACGAATGAAATTAACCCAGACATAATAGTACTTAATGAAACATGTTTAAAAAATAACGAAGAGGGGAATTTCAAGGGATATAAATCATTCAGTAACAACAGAGAGGGCAAGAGGGGAGGAGGAATTGCAATTATAGTTAGAAATGAAATGGGAAAAAACATACTGAAAATTAATGAAGGAACAGAAGATAATGAAGAAATTACAAGAGGAGTTGAAACCAGAAAAAGAGCACTAAATATAATTAGTATATATGGAAAAACACAAGGAAGAGAAGCAAATGAAAAAATTAGAGGCCAGTTCGACTATTCATGTGAACAAATTAAAAACATTGAAAAACTGGGGGAGGATTATATAATAGCAGGAGATCTAAATGCAAAGATTGGTAATGATAAAGAAGGGATAAGAGGCAATAACGAAGAGAAAAATGAGGCTGGAAACGCACTAACAGAAATGGTTAAAAAAGTCAATGGAGAAATTGTTAATAGAACGAACAAATGCAAATGAATGTGGACTAGAGTAAATGCAAAAAAAAAGAAGAAGAAGAAGAAGAAAAGTCAATTTTAGACTACGTAATAACAAACAGGAATGTTATGGATGACATTAAAAGTATGACAGTTGATGAACAAGGATTGTATAAGCTAACAAAGTATAAGGGCAGGGAAATGAAAGAAACTGATCATAATACAGTAACTGCCATAACAGGTGACAGTATGAGTGAAGTTAGAAATGACAAAAAAATGAAATGGAATTTCAATAAAGGAGGAGGTTGGAACAATTATAAAATGAAGACTGAAAATAACGGGGACTTTGACAAATTTTGGAATAGACAATACAGTGAAAGAATAGATATTGATAAAGAATGGGAGACTTGGGTAAAAACAGTATATTCTGTACTCGCGAGGTGTTTGGAAAAATAAGAGTATCACACAGAGTTAAACCTGGAATTGATAAAGAAGTAAAACACCCAATGAAAAATAAAAGAAATATCAGGAAAAAAAATAAACAAAGAAAATGATGAAAATAGAAAGAGGGAATTAATAAATGAAAGAAAAAAAATGAACAGCAAATAACTAAAAAGATCGAAGAAAATAAAGGACAAAAACTTGAAGAAATAACAAAAAACTTGAATGACAAAAATAATAATAATGATGTATTATGGAAGATAAGGAGAAAGACCCCCCAAAAAAAACAACCGTGTCAGTTCATAATAAAAGACAGAGAGGGAAATGATATAAGAGAACCTGAAAAACTAAAATTCAGGGTCTGGGAATATTATAAAGAGGTATATGAAAGCAACGAGGCTACTAATGAATATAATGAATACACAAAATTAATGGAAAGTCTCGCTAGTGAAAGCAGGAATTATAAAAACAGTGAGGATGAAAAACTGAGTGAAAAAGAAGTCAGAACAGCAATAGCAAGTCTGAAAATGGGAAAAGCAACAGGGCCTGACAAAATAAGTAACAAGATGATGAAAAGGACTGGGAGAAGCTTGAAAAAATATAATAAGAATGATGATAATAATATATGAAAAGGAAAAGTTACCAAAGGAGTGGCACAAAGCATATATAAAAAACATAATATATAAGGGTAAAGGTCACAAAAAAGACCTAAACAATTATAGAGGAATAATATTAAACTCAAATTTACTAAAAATGCTTGAAAAAATAATAAAGATCAAGGAGAGTGAGAAACTAGAAAACATGAGTGATTACCAGTGTGGAGCAAGGAAAGGGAAATCAGTAAGAGAACATCACTTTATAATAAGAAATATCGTAGAGGATGCACAACTTAAGAAACAAGACATGACCGCAGTATTTTTTGATATATGCAAATGCTTTGATAAAATGATAATAAAAGAGGTTATGAAAGAACTGTGGCTGAAAGGAATAAAAGGAAAAAAAACTGGAGGTTAATATACAAAATGAATTCAGAAAACGTTTTAATACCTATTACAGAAATAGGTGAATGCAAAGAAATATATGTAAAGGAAATGATAAGGCAGGGATCTGTATTAGGAGCTACAATGAGTTCCATAACAATGGATTCATTAAGTAGAATGATAGTGGCAAAGAAAAAAGAATGGAAAATAGGGAAAGTGAAATTGAGTCCGCTAATATTTCAGGATGACATTATGGCCATTGAAACCAATGAAAACATACAAGAAGTCATAAATACAATAGAAGTATTTCTGAAATTAAAAAGATTAAAACTGAATGAACAAAAAACTAAACAAACATCACTTGCTGGAAACAGGATAGGCATTGAAATGAACGGAAAAGAAATAGAAGAAAAATCATCGCATAAATACTTAAGAAAAATAATACAAACACAAGGAAAACATAAAGAAGATGTAAAAAACAGAATAAACAAGGCGAGAATAGCAGCAAATGAAAGTATGAACATAATAAACAAGAAAGAGATGAAGGAAAAGAGGATAAAAATAGGATTAAAATTGTGGCACCAGTGGCACTATTTGGAGCAGAAATGTGGAAGAAACTGAAGGAGCAGGAGAAAAAAGAATTTAATAGCATCTGGTAGCGCTCATGACTGGAATGTCACTCAACCATATTGCAGAACTTCTGCCTATCAGAATTCTTTCATTCCCCGAACTGCATCTCTCTGGAACTCGCTTCCCCAGAGTTGTTTTCCTCCAAATTTCAACCCACAACTGTTCAAGTCTAACTGTTACAGATATTTTATGAATAGAGGACACCAGTAATCTGGTGTATGGATTATTTTTTTTTACCCATTTGTTTTTCCTTCCTCCGTTCTGTTATTAAAAAAAAAAAAAGAAAAAAAAAAAAAACAACTAAGTTGCTGAAGGTGCCAAGAACACCACCAAAATGTGCACTGTTATATGAAACAAAAGGAGTGAAAATTGAGCACAAGATAAATAAGAAGAAACTGGAATATTATATAGACCTGAATAATAGAGAAGAAGAAGCAATAGAGGTCAAATTGAAAAGTTATTGTGAGGAAAATGAAAGAGAATATGTGAAAGAAATACAGGCGGTCAAAAATAAATATGATATAACTGAGCACTTGGTAAAAGTAGGAAAAAGTGAAGCAAAAAAGATAGTAATTACAAAGTGTATACAAAAAATGAAGAAGAAATCAAAGAAGAAATGAGAATAGGAAGTAAAATAAAAGATACAGCCGATCAGGAAATGGGATATTATATAGAAGAGCTATATTTTGAAAATGCTAGAATAATATTTATGTTAAGGACTAGAATGATGAATGTAAACGAAAATTTTAAGAAAAAATACGAAAATAACTTGATATGCAACTTATGCCAAAAAGAAAATGAAAACCAGATTCACATATTTAATTGTGAAGCCTATCAAGATATAACAAGAGAAATACAAGGAAAAGAAAGTATGAATGAAATAGTTAATCAGAATAAATTAGAACTAGTCGAAAAAAACGTAAGACAAATTTTTAAAAGAAGAGATACAATTGTACAAATGAGGAACGAATTTAACAAATAAAACCGGTATGAGGACCAGACAAAACTAAGGAATAGAGAAAAAGGGGTGAAAAGAAAAGAAAAAACGAAAACAGAAAACACTCAAGAAAGCAGCCATCAGTCAGAAGACGAGCTCCTAGATGGGAGAAGGCGCCAACAACAACAATATCATTTGCCGTTATAAGTGCGTGGTCTTAAGATTATTATAATCACTGCTGTGTGTAAGAGATTACCTCTAGGCGATCATGCCTCCTCTATCGTTAAGCGCTTAGGTTTAATATACCAGTCATGTTCTGTATATCCACACACAAGTTACTTATTAACGCACTACTATTGCTACTCGCCATATGTATGGCTTCGTAAAACCTATATTATGCACAAGTAATGGGACAGCTTTCGTGGTACGTGTCTAAATTCACTTGACAGGGTACAGCCCGTAGCCGTGGATAAATCCTGCTCTCCTCCAGCAGTGGTAAGCTTCTCGTCAACACAGGTTCACAGATGTACGTGTTTGCAATCAGCCTCGGACCCTGGAGCATTGTGTGGGTGTAAACACTTCTCACCGTGATAAATGACAACCATGTCCACATCCTGACGCTCGTATCACACATCTTCTAGCACCCTTCATCATATACTCAGCATCACTACTATGCACCTCGCATCTCTTAGCGCCTCACCATATGCAGTACCCATCACTACCCACACCTTTGTACACCATAACCAACAGTACATCTTATATCATAATTAATATTCAGTAATTAATGCAAAGTTTAGATAGTGTAAATCAGTTTTCTGTGTCTTAACTAAAGTGAGCCACCAGGCTATCGTTTATTAGCAGAACGCGCGGCGATAACACACAGCGATAACACCAATAATTAGTTGTTTTGTTTCCAATTAGAGTATTGGAGGGGTGTATGCGGCTATTGATGTCCTTTGCTTTGCTCTTGTATTATCTTCCACCTTGTCTTTTTTTTTTTTTTTTTCTTTTTTTTTTTCTTTTTTTTACCCGCTTACTCACTGGACAAATATTTCGTATAAGTAGCTTTGTTACTGTTTGCTTTCCCTTCCCTTTATTATGGACTAAACTGAACGTCATGTTTGTGGTACCTGTCATTGTGGCCGGTTTGCATACGCCTTGCATGGACGGGAAACTGTATTGCGTGCTGAAGCATTAAAGCTGAGGTCCTGAAATGCAACTGTGCGTGCATCGCGTCATTAGTCTTAAATTACCCTGGGTGTTCAGATATCGTATCAAAGAAACTCATTTTCCCGACGATGTTCTATTTGCTTCTTCATATACATCGGGTGTCAGGCAAAAAAAAAAATAAAATAAAATAAAATAAAATGGGACGCCCTGTATATCAAGCCAAAGGGAACCACTGCTTTGTACCAAGGCGGTGAAAATATGAAGAATAAATCGCAACAGAGAAGGTGTTACGAGATCTCCCATGTGTCTGAAATCTCACTGTCTGACGGCTGGGACGAGTGGCTGCTGCCCAGGTCTTGGCGAGGAGGGAGGAGATGTTGGAGAGGAGGGAGGAGGAGAGGTTGGAGAGGAGTGAGCAGGAGAGGGTGTGGAGAGAGTCTGTTAAGGCCAATACCACACCAGCGCCCACACCAGCCATACCACCTGGAATTATAATGAAAAGCGTCGTTATGAACATCGTCATCGTAATAATAAACATGCTAAATAAATCGTTAAAGGAATGGTGTTACGAAGCCTTCCATACCACTTACCCTATCCCGTCACTTTTTCTTGGCGATACATTTGTGGAAGGGCTGACTTGTGAATGCTAAGGTGTAATATGCAGAATAACACGCATATATATATATATATATATATATATATATATATATATATATATATATATATATATATATGTGTGTGTGTGTGTGTGTGTGTGTGTGTGTGTGTGTGTGTGTGTGTGTGTATAAGTGTGTGCTTGTGTGTGTAACTAAGGAGGGGTTTCGGGTGATAAGGTGATAACAAGGAAGATGAGGGTGAGGGTTGAGTGAGGAGTGGAGAAGGTTAAGAAAGAGATGGTGAGAAAGACATGGAAGCTGAGAGGTGAGGGTCAGGGAACGCAGAGATACCTTACTAATTCACTGGTGTTTGTAAATAGCGAAGAAACACATGGCGGTGTGAAAGAAGTGACTGTTTGGAGTGGTGATGTGTGCTGGGTGAGGGACGATGTGTGTACTGGGGATGTGTGAGTGGGAGGAGAGGGGAAGGGAGGGGGAAATGAGGGGTGATGGAGGAAGGGTGTAAAGGAGAAGAAAAAGAGGTGGCTGGGAACGGGGGGGATGGCAAGGGTAGGGGCGGGTGGTATGGGTATGGAGGGGAGAGAAAGGATGGGAGATGGTTAGTATGAAGTATAAGGTAGAATAAAGTACTGTATAAGGTAGTATATGGTTCAAGGTAGTATACTCGTAAATTATAAGGTAGTATAAGATATAAGGTGTGATGTAATTAAGATGTAAGGTATAGGGGAATGGTGGGAGTGACAGAGGAAGGGTAGAGATGACAGGAAAACGGAGGGAAAGAGAAAAAAGATGGGTGGCAGGGAGAGGGAGAAGGGGAAAGAATGGAGGAGAGGAGGTGACAGATGAAGGGAAAGGGTGGCAGAGGAAGGAAGGGGATGGCAGGGAAAAGGAGGGGGTGATAAGGGAAGGATGAAGGTGGTAGAGGAAGGGAGAGTGAAAGGGGGAACAGCAGGGGAAGGGAGAGGTAACTGAGGCTGGCAAGGGACGGAATGGGGAAGAGGGGGAAGAGCAGAGAAAGGAAAGGGGGAAAGGGAGCGGCAGGGGAAGGATTGTGTGGGCGATATGGCAAGGAAAGAGGAGGAATGACAGGGTGAAGGCAGGGCTCAGTTAAATGGAGGAGGAATGAATGGCCACATCACCAGAACATTAAGGTCCAGATGCAAATGCCCATCACGGGAATGAGGCTCCGACCTTGACCGAAATGGGGTGCTCTAAATTAAGGACGTCGGCGTGTGATATGAGGTAATTATGAGCGACGACAAGGTGGAAGGTGTGGTCGTCATTTACATAGGGTCGTGCCTTGTATGAATGTGGAGGTTGGGTGTCTTTTGTGTGCCTCTTCTTTCAGGTTGTTTGTCTGGCTGTGTGATTCTTGTGTCTGTCTGCGTTTCTGTTGTTTGTCTCTAGTGTTTGTGTGTCTGCTGTTTGTTTGTTTGTGTGTTGTGGTTGTCTGTGTGTCTCTTGTGTCTGTGTGTTCGATTTGCAACTACTGTTAAATAAAATGCAGATAAAGTTCAAGAGTTCTTTAGCAGCCATAACAGTTGCAGTAACTTATAAACACACACACACACACACACACACACACACACACACACACACACACACACACACACACACACACACACACACACACACACACACACACAGTCCACCAGCAGGAACAACTACTGAAGAATAACCCAGTAACAAACAAAATACTACTAATGTTCCCAGGCTGCCATCACTGCCGTATGATATGAAAAAAACAAACTAATCTACAATACTGCCACTCTCCTCGTCCAGCTGCAGGTACAATTAAGAAACGTATAAACAGTTAAATACACGACAAGAGTTATTCAGTAGCTTCAGCCATTGTTATAACGTGTAAAATAATGAAATGCTGAATAGGACAAGGCAAATAAATCTTCCGGTAATTCTCTCCAATAACTACAATTAACACATCGTTCTCCAGCAGCTACGTTAATTCAGGCTTTCATCTTCTACCATTATAAATCTCTATCTTGCCCATCCAGCCAAATGTCCATCAGTAGTAATGAAGCTCCGACCCTGACCGAGATTTGGGGTTGTAATTTAGCGATATCAGTGTGCGATAAAAGTCACTCGGCCGAGATGAAGGTGAAACTTGCTATTATGCTCCCAGGGGTATGGCCTTCACTGCTGGGGTGCTCACGGAAAAGTTTGTCTGTGAGGGATTTAGTCTTACATTGCATTTTGCTTTACGACAGATGCATTTTTTTGTTTATGTTGGAGGGACATCTAGGAAACACACACACACACACACACACACACACACACACACACACACACACACACACACACACACACACACACACACACACAGGGGACAGGGCGACATGGAGGCGATTTGTTTGTGGCCACCTCTTACGGGATTATGGCGATAGATAAATAGACACACAGACAGACAGACAGTTTCCATGGCATATTGGTGGGTGTTATAGAGTATCAGTGAAGGAGTTAACTAAATAAAAGCCTACAAAGTGTTCCCTGTCCCAGCCTGCAATCGAACTCGTGTCCATCAGAACTGCACACCACTTCTCCCGCCAATTTTATTTATTTATTTAGTTTATTCATTCATTTATTCATTTACTGTTATTTTCCCTTATTTTTTTATTTTTTTATTCATTCATTCATTCATGTTTCTTCCTTTATTTTTTATTACATTCATTTTTATATATTTTATTTGTTCATTCACTTAATCATTTACTATAAGACAGGAGGAAGCAGCTCCTGTGAGAAGAGTGGAGAAATTGCAAGATAGTGAGAAGAGGACAGAGTATAAGAGCATAGTGGAAGAAAGATTGGGAAGGTATGAGCTAGAGCAGATGGAAGGGGTGGAAGACGTATGTAAGATATTCACGGAAGAGATAAGCACAGCGTGTGAGGCGGTTTGTGGAGTGAGGAGGAGATGCAAGGGTGTGCAAGGGACAGCATGGTGGAATGATGAGGTGAAACGAGCTGTGGAACAAAAGAAGAAGGCATATGGTGAATGGTTGGCGAGTAGAGGTAGGGGAGAAGATGAGAGAGAGAAGAGAGAAGTATATGTGAGCAGGAGAAGGGAGGTTAAGAGACTGGTGAAGGAGAGTAAGAAGAAAGTGGATGAAGAGTTTGGGAGGAATCTGAGTGTGAAATGGAGGGAGAGTAAGAAATTGTTTTGGAAGGAGGTAAAGAAAGTAAGGCAGTGTGAAAGGGGAAATAGTAGGGGAGTGAAAGATAGGAATAATAGATTGTTGGTGGAGAAGAGAGAGAAATTGAGGAGATGGAAGGAGCACTTTGAGGATTTGTTGAATGTAGAGAGGAGAGCAGTGTGAGTATAAGTGGTTGGGGAATGGCTGGGAGAAGAAGAGATGAGAGGAGGGAGGAAGAGATCAGTAGGTCGGAAGTAGTGGAAGCGATGAAGAAGATTAAGCTGGGAAAGGCCCCAGGAATTGATGGAGTGTGTGGTGAAATGCTTAGGTATGGGGGTGAGATTGTTGTGGAGTGGATATGGAAGTTGTGTAGATTGGCTTGGGAAGAGGGAAGGGTTCCAGAGGACTGGAAATCAGGTATAATTGTTCCTCTGTACAAAGGAAAAGGGGAGAGAGAAGTATGTGGTAACCATAGGGGTATTTGCCTTCTTAGTGTGACTGGTAAAATATATGGTAGAATACTCATTGATAGGGTTAGGCATATGACAGAGGAGCTAGTTGGAGAAGAACAAGGGGGATTTAGGAAGGGAAAAGGGTGTGTAGATCAGATATTTGTTCTAAGATGTTTAGTGGAGAAGTATCTAGAGAAGGGAAGGAAAGTGTACGCTGCCTTCATGGACTTGGAGAAAGCTTATGACAGAATAGATAGGAAAGGTATGTGGAAGGTATTAAGAATATATGGAGTGGAGGGGAAATTGTTGAGTGCTGTGAAGAGTATGTACGAGGGAGCTAGGGCTACGGTGCGAGTGGATGGTGAGCTGAGTGAGTTCTTTGATCTCAATGTGGGACTGAAACAGGGGTGTGTAATGTCTCCTTGGCTGTTTAATATATATATGGATGGGGTCGTAAAGGAGGTACAAGGTAGGGCAGTGGATGTGGGGTGGCCTTAATGAATGAGGGTGAGATTTGGAAGCTTCCGGTGTTGCTGTTTGCTGATGATACAGTATTGTTGAGTGAAGATGAATGGGAGTTGCAAGGTTTGGTGAATGAATTTGGGACAGTGTGTAGGAGGAGGAAGCTGAAAGTTAATGTAAACAAAAGTAAAGTTATGGTGTTTGAGAGGAATGAAGTCACAGAGTGTGCAGTGAGGTTGGATGGTGAGGATATGGAGAATGTGAGTGCATTCAAGTACTTGGGTAGTGTGATGAGTAAGGATGGAACTTTGGGGGATGAAGTACGTGAAAGGGTACAGCAGGGAAGGAAGGTTGTTGGCACACTGAAAGCAGTGATGAGAAATAGGGAGGTGAGTATGGAAGTTAAGAAGTCACTGCATGATGGTATTGTGATCCCTACCCTGACGTATGGAAGCGAGGCGTGGACCTTGCAAGAGGGGAACAAGTCAAGAGTGAGAGCAGTGGAAATGAGTTACTTGAGAGGAGCATGTGGAGTGACATGGAGGGACAGGTTGACGAATGAAGAAGTGAAGGAACGTTGTGGGGTAGATGTGGATGTGGTTGAAAAGATTAGGAGAAATACACTGAGGTGGTTTGGACATGTGGAGAGGATGGAGAATGAAAGACTGACTAAGAGGGTGTATGTAGGTGAGGTGGAGGGAGGGAGAGGGAGGGGTAGACCGAGGATGAGGTGGAGGGATGGAGTTGAGAGGTATATGAGGGAGGGGGGGGTGAGTTGGGGGGAGGGGAGTCAAATGGTGGGTGACAGAGTGACTTGGAGGCGTTTTGTCTGCGGCCACCCTTTGCGGGATTAGGGCGTCGGGCTATAGATAGATAGATAGACTTATACTTGCTACCACCAGGCATATATATATATATATATTTTTACCTAGGACAAGCCTTTAGTTGTGAAGGTGTTAATGAAGGCTGTATCAAACCCCACCAGTTGGAAAAAATCTCTCCTACGCTGAATAATAATAATAATAATAATAATAATAATAATGATAAGAAATAATAATAATAATAATAATAGTAGGAGTAGTAGTAGTAATAATAATGATGATAATAATAATAATAATAATAATAATAAATAAAATCGTCTGGTGGCAGTAATAACTTTAATATAAAATGCGTCGTAGGGGTGAAGTTGTTGAATATCCACCCTTTAAGTACGAGGACGTCCTTTATATTATACACCTCCGTACGACAAACAGTTTATTGACACTCAGACTCCCATATATCTCCTTCAGCTGAATAAAATCGTCTGAAGTTAGCGGGGATATAATACTAGAGCTATTCCGATCATGGGGGGATTAGGAGACAGCAGTGTAATTCTTAAGTTGCCGGCATAGACTTCAACCCTCTCAGTTTGATGTATTTTTTTCAGTATATTCTTGCAACTTCCAGACGATTTTACTTATCTGAGGATAGAATTCAGACAGGAGGGGTTAGATGCGGCCTTCATTAACCCCTACTCTACTGAGGGTCTGTCCTGAGCTTGATAAAATCGTCTTGAAGCACAACAATAAACTTACAATGATGGCTTTTGAAATGAGGAGAATTAACTTTAAATTTGTAGACGTCACTGTGCTGGGTAGGTCGACACTCGGGTTAAGTGGATGCGTTTCCGGATTTTGTTTAGGCTGACACTCGACGATCTTATTTAGTAGAGCAAAAGCCAAGCAGGTCAGAGGTGAATTTCAACCCCGGTCACGATAGAGCGACGGGTGTAATGTTTAGCCGTGTGTGTGTGTGTGTGTGTGTGTGTGTGTGTGTGTGTGTGTGTGTGTGTGTGTGTGTTATTTTGTCTATGCCAAATATTATGTGAACAAGACATTTTTTATGGGATGGCCACCAAACTTGGTGAAAGGGATGAAGGTCACCCAAAGAAATGACCTATTATTTTTTTAGCCAGTAGGTTTAAGATCCAGGTCACACGGCAAAGACAGCCTGAATAGTTTTGATCCAATGTTGACCAGACTTTGCTTAAGGATTTAGGGTTAGGGCAGGATGAAGTGCTTCGATTTTCAGAACGGTCAATCAAAGATCAAGGTCAGTTTTTTGACCCTGGAACTAAAGCACTTTTGATTCGATTTAGGTCAGAATTGATGAGAGTGTTGAGGGTCAGTCAAAAATGAAAAGATTCGATTATAGAGGTAATTACAGTAGGTCAAAGGTCAACATGACTGGCAAGGTAGATGATCCATTGCAAGTGGAAATGTTGGGTGGGAGAGAGACACAGGTTAGGGCTTGACATCTTCATTTTCTCTAACGTTCCGGCTACACAGACCCCATCATCAGAGAGTGACTGGAAAAGGTTAACATGAAGAGTTGTCATCCGACTTGGACCACACTTGGAAAGGTTGAAGGCCTGGCAAAGGTGAAGTAATTTGATTGAAGAACTGTTGGTCTAAAGTCAAGGTCACAAAGCTGAATCAGGTGTTGAGGCCCATCGATCAAATGCAGGGCACGGTTGTTGCACTCTGAGCGTCCCGTCTTGTTGAGATAGTTTTATAGCCTTTTATCACCAACCCCTACGGAATAATACCGACTGTCATTAAACTGAGTAAAACCTCAAGTGCGTCTGTTGTCCGAGAAAGGGTTTATCAACTTTGGGATGACCTGTCGAAGTGAATGGATCAAAAAATAGTCTCGAATGACCTCTTTAGTAGGGCGACGTACCTTAAATGTTTTATTCTCGCTACTGCCAGACGATTTGATTCAGCTTTTGAGGACCTCTCTTAGTATAGACGGTTGCAGTTGTACCAGATGGGCTATTTCGTTTTATTCATGCATAATTTAGTGTTGGTATTCCCGATGTTATAACGAAAGTACGCGACAACATTTTCCCCAGACAACGACACCCAGTCGTCGATTTATATCTCCAGATCGAGGAGCAAACAGAATGGTACTGTTCTTGTTGTTGTTGTTACGTAACCTCGGTCTGTCTGGCTGAGCAGACGTGTTGACCACAGGTAAGCAACTGCTTGTGTGTAGCCGTTCAAGGAGCACAGTGCGGTACATACACCAAGGTAAAGAGACATACACCGTGTAGGGCTTGGACGCCCTACACGATGTATGTGGTAGGCAGTGCCTCACCAGAGTTGGACCAGGATCCTTTCCACGGCGAGGTGCAGGGAAATATGAGGTTTGACTCCCGAGTGGTCATTGCAGCTGCTTCGCCCAGGGTGCACAGCGTCACCACGTGTAGGCTCCTCGACTTAATCGCAGATTTGGGGTAAAGAATTCTTACCTGATGATACAAAACAAACGTTACTGCAAAATCCCTGTTGTAACGAAAGTCCAGAACGGTGTCAATGCAGGAATTACAAATGAGATAATCAGCTTTGCTCGGCTGATGAATGGTTGTGAGTGATGTGTTGGAGCGCTGATAATGCGTTTACCTCAGCACAGATACTGCATTTATTTTGTGAATTTTGTTACCTAATGTCAGGGAAGTGTTTTTCTCCACGACGTTACACCTTTACTGGTCCATTTGGAGTATAGGGACCCGAGGCTAGGCTATTCACTCCAGTTATTTAATCCCTTGAATCCGGTGACGTATTTTTAAATTTAGTCTTGCTATCTGTAGCCATTTAATGAAACTTCCGACATACCCCAAGGAGTGAGGGGTTATCGAAGGCTATAGCTAATTACTCCAGGTTCAAATTTCCCTATAAAGCTGAGTCAAATGGTCTGGTGGTGTAATAAATAAAACAAAAAACGTCACGTATTATCATCCTAAGGGACGTTATATGAGCAGTGAAGCCCAGCCACCCCTTGGATTGAAGCCCTTTTAAAGTCTCATCCGGTTGTGCAAAAGTCAGTGTTAAGAAAGTATAAGGTATAAGGTAGTATAAGGTATAAGTTAAGATAAGGTAGAATAAGGTATAAGTTAAGATAAGGTAGAATAAAGTACTGTATAAGGTAGTATATGGTTCAAGGTAGTATACTCGTAAATTATAAGGTAGTATAAGATATAAGGTGTGATGTAATTAAGGTGTAAGGTAGTATAAGGTATAGGGTAGTTTAAGGTATAAGGTAGTATGAGGTAAGGTATAAGGTAGTATAAGGTATAAGGTAGTATAAGGAATAAGTTAAGGTATAAGGTACTATTAGGTACAAGGTAGTACATATGAGGTAGTATTGGGTATAAGGGAGTATAAGGATAGATTTTAAAGATATTCAAAACTGTATGTAATATAACCAAAATCATGCGAGAAATGTATTTTGCGTTCTGCCGGTGCACAAGTGAGGGATGCTTATGGATGAGGACACGCTCTCTCACTCTACCTTTCCCAGCACATAAAAAAAGAAAGAAAAAAGGGGAATAAAAAGTGCGGTACAGCTGTCCATAACATTCTAGGTACTAATCCTCTCCTTGCCACGTCAGGTCTTCTGTGTTAGGCAGTGGTTAGATTTTGTTCAGCTGAGAGTGAGTCATAGCAACCTGAGAATATCAACCACTAAGACTTCGATGACTTTTTGTATTGTATTATTGCTGCCAACAGACTATAATATTTATTTATTTATTTATTTATTCATTTATTTTTTTACTAATAGAACTAGAGGAGTTTGATGTTGCTTTCATTGTGCCCGTCGCTGCTAAAATTGTCCTTAGCTGAATAAGATTTAAGTAATATTAAAAATAGGTCATCGTACAGACAGGGTTAATCTGTAGGGTCGTCTCCGTCAATGCTGTTTACTTTTGCGAGGCACACGAAGAAATAGCGTCCATGTCACCCTGTCCTTTGCTGTTAGACTACCGGCCCTTTATAACCCACACCATAGTACCTTTACTCATATGCCTCTCCATCCCATCCCTCCATCTCATCCTCATTCTCCTTTCCTCCTCTCCCCCTCCACCTCACCAGTATACCCTCTCCTGGTCAATCTGTCATTCACCATTAGCTACATATGACCAAACCATTTCAGGGTACTTCTCATACTTTCCAGTACAACCACATTAACACACAACGCACCCCAACTTCCTCATTCGTCTGCCTATCTCTCCACAGAACTCCACATGCTCCTCTCAGGTAACTCATTTCCACTCCTCTCACTCCTGACTTGTGTCCTTCCAGCGGAGCCCAAGCATCACTTCCATACGTCAGAATGGGGATCAGAGAACTGTCAAGCAACGACTTCTCTCTTCCATACACACCTCCCTGTTCCTTATCACAACCCTTAGTGTACCTGCAAGTTTCCTTTCCCACTGTACCCTTCCTTGCACTTCATCCTCAAAACCCCCTTCCCTGCTCATTACACTACCTAAATATTTCAGGGCATTCATATCCTTCCTTGCCTGACTATTCTGCCTCACTATGTAATCCGTGTCTTCATTCCTTTCAAAAATCATAACTTTACTCTGCTACGTTCACGTATAAATTTAGTTTCTTGTACACACACTTCCAAACTCATTCCCAGAGCCTTGCAACTCCCTCGTCAGTACATCAGCAGACGAAGGTACAGATAGTTTCCACACCCAACCCTCTCTCACTAAGGACACTTCAACACTCACTTCCTTACCTTGTATTTCTCTTATAACGACATCTGTATATAAAGGGTGATCCGTAAATAGCACTTCAGTAGAAACTCACGTGGATCTGATGTGTTGCTGGGACGGCTGAGTTGGGTATTGTGGGCATGGTTATGGCAGTGGGAGTAGGAAAGGAATAAATGATGCAGGGTAGATACTGATAACACTGAGCCGTCCCACAGCGCAGGAGGTATCACCCGGTAAAGTGGAAGTGGAGCATTCTGTATGTCCAGCCTGTATAGTAACAGTCACTGAGCCATGACATATCCCTGTTTAAATGCGTCACTCGTATATAAAACCTCACTCAGTTCATCACCCACACGCACTGCCGCCGATGCATATACCGTATTGCTAACACCATTCACCAGTTTCCCATTTACTCCATGTATTGCCAGTCAGAGTGTGTAAATGAATGTTTGCGTAAGTACATGAACATGTGTGCGTATTTGAAAGATTTACATTTCACCTGCATACAAGATGTAATACTGTATTTATATAGCCAGTGTGTATGTTGTAAACCCATAGAGTGCGGCGAGCTTTGTGAAGGTTGGGATGTTCTGGCAGCATGTAGGCTTTGTTGTTAGCTTTGCCATGAAGCTGACTTGTCATTATAAAGCCACAAGCATGTTGTTACTACCACAGTTACTACTATTACTACTAGTGCTGTGACCACACCTGCGACTTGTACAGTGACTTCAAATACAAGTACTACATCTGCGACTGGTACGACTACTACTATACTCGTAGTTACTGCTGGTACGACTCGTACGACAAACCGTTACTACTTTTACGACTGCTGCTGTGAATTTAACTGTAGTAGTAGTAGTAGTAGTAATCGTATAACTGTAGTAGTAGCATCACTACTAGTCGTAGTAATGATATATACTGACAGTGATGCAATAATGACGAAGCTGCTCTATTTTTACTTGCGGACAGCCCAGACAGTAATTGCCGCTTGTTAAATCGTAAAGAGCAAGATCACTCCCCAAATGGCCAGTCACGTGATGGATGTGACGTCAGGCATCACCACTCTTTGTTCACTCATTCCTAGACATTGGCTGGAACAGGTTTTGTATTTAGTTTTGTATTCGTCTTCTTATTTTTATCTGTGTCTGCTGCAACAACACTTTCAGGAATTTAACCCTCTCATTTCCAGGACGTATTTTTCTGTTATTCTTGTTATCAGAAGACGATATTGTTCAACTTAAACTTCATCTGTAGCAGCACTTGATTTACATGCCAAGATTTTTTTTTTTTTTCTGCCATTGGTTATAGGAGACGTCTTGCTATGATGGGTTATTGGAGGCTGTATCTGACCTCTCCATTTCGAAAAGTCTGCCCTAAGATAAATAAAATCGTCTGAAGATAGGAAAAACAAAACATAAACTGCAAATACACAAGTCATAAGTGAAAGCAGTGAAAATGAATTGTTGGAGAGGAGGATGTGGAGTTACGTGGAGAGACAGACAGACATATGAGAGATTGAAGTAGCTTTGTGGTGGTGATGTGGAGGCTCTGGAAATCACTGGGAGATGTGCTGTACCTGGAGATGGTTTGGCTATGTGGAGACTGAGAGATTGACTAGGAGAGTGTATGTGAGTGAAATGGAAGGTGAGAGAGGAAAGGGAAGGCTGAGGATGAGGTGGAGGAATGGAGTATAGAGGTATATGAGTGAGGTGACGGATGAGAGGGGAAAGGGGAGACCGAGGATGAGATGGAGGAATGGAGTATAGAGGTATATGAGTGAGGTGGAGGGTGGGAGGGAAAGGGGGAGACCAAGGATGAGATGGAGAAATGGAGTATAGAGGTATATGAGTGCGGGTTGTGAGCTGGAGAGAGGGAAACTTGATGGCGGAGTACTGGGTGACGGTGAGGTGATTTGTTTGTGGCCGCTCTCCGGGATTAAGGCACCAGGCAGTAGATAGACAGACAGACAGACAGATAGATAGATAGATAGATAGATAGATAGATAGATAATATAGGTAGAAAGAAAGGGTTAAACTGTCTACTGTATTAAACCTGTAAAATACTTCGATATACCCTAAACAACTGTGAACATATCAAAATTGGATATGTAAATATTTGCTGGAAAATTCTGATCTCTAAAGCAAGTAAAAAGAGCAGCTAAAGCTCATCCCATTGAGTACGATTTTTTTTTTTATTGCTGCATACGATTTTATTCAGCATGGGATTATTATTATTATTATTATTATTATTATTATTATTATTTTAAGCGGAGGAGTCTGATACAGCCTTCATTAACCCCCTTATTACGAGAGGGCTTTCTGAGGTTGCATGAAATCGTCTGGAGGTGGCAAGTGATGTACTCTGGCTGTTGGACATACGGGGGCTGTGATGATGATGGTGGTGGTGGTAGTGGTGGTGGTGGTGGTGGTGGTGATGATGATGATGATGATGATGATGATGATGTGGTTCCCGACTTATTTGAAACGTGAAAGTATCCATTCATTCACCTATCCACTCTCTTGTTCATCCATCCACCTATTCACCCTTCCATCCACTTCTCCACCCACCCACCAATTCATCCATTCATACACCTGTCTACCTGCCTATCTACTCACCCATCCAGCTGTACACCCACCCATCTATCCGTCCACCCATCTGTCTATCCACAAACCCATCCACCTATCCACCTACCCATCCATCCATCCATCCACCTATCCACCTACCCATCCATCTATCCATCCACCTATCCACCCACCCATTCATCTATCCACCTACCCATTTATCACTCAGCCTATCCACCTGTCCATCCATTCACCCACCCATTCATCCACCCATCTATCCACACATCTATTCATACACCCACCCACCCGTCCATCCATCCACCCACTCACCTACCCACCCATCCATCCATCCACCTATCCACCCATCCATCCATCCATCCACCTCTCCACCCAGCCATCAAAGCCTGACTCCTCCATCACGCAGTCCTGTATTACCCCATCAAGGCCTGGACACACTTGGTAATGTTGCCTCAGGTGATCCCGCTAAAAACCGCCTCTGCCTTGATGCTGCCGTATTTGATAAGTGAGGGAGTTACGACACCACACAGAAGACTGGCACTCGACACCGGAATGTAGGCCCAGGCGATTTTATTTTATTTTGTATGTAAGTCTGTGTAATGGTATGAGTTATTGAACGTGTCAGAATCAGTAATTGGGGTGGCAGTTAATATATAATGAAACGCCGAGCTGTCGACGCAAAGAGTCTCCCAGTATGCCTCCACCAACCCTTGCACACGGACTGGCTATACAACCTCCTGACCTCGCCCAAGTAATCAGTTCATTGTCCCTTCATAGTGTATCACAGACAAAAGTTTGGTCGAAATCCGTCGAGGGGTTCAGGAGATATCACGCTCACAAGGATAAACTAGGTCTGCCCCATATGACCTTGACTTTTGACTCCTTGACCTAGCTGACCTAATCAGTTCATCATCTTCACATACTGCGTCACTGTCAAAAGTGTGGTCGAAATCCATCCATGGGTTCAGGAAACATTGCGCCCACACTAGTGTCACGGATGCACTGACCCACGCACGCAAGCACCAGTGCACACACGGACGGACAGACCAGTCACTTAATGCCTCCCCCACCATAGGTGGGCAGAGGCATAATGATGGTGCAGATTCTAGATGGCTTCCAGTACATAAGGAATAGGATCAGTTATAAGTTTAAAAGTATAGAGGTGAAGCGCAGGTGTGCAGCACGTGGCCACGCCAGATATTTTAAAGGCTTCTCCACACGATCACTGGGCGCTTATGGTGTCCGATTACACTCTGCATGTGTTTCGAAGCATGGTGATGAAGCAGGGTATAAAGAGTGAATCAAGAGCTTGGCTACAGCGGGAATGATAATGTGTTCATCACGTTTACTCGTTGCTTTTCCACACCAATTTCTGAACACCACCTGCACCCACAGATCGTGTGGATATTAAATCACTGTCTGTCCTGCTGGAGGGGACGTTTGTTCAGTTTGCCTGTTTAAACATTCAGCCTTCGAGCGATCATCCGTCATCATGCTTTCATGTAATCCAGCATAAATGCCCGTCCATATGGTCAGTGTGGACAAGTAGTGTCCGAAAAAGGGCTGCCGTTCATCGGATATTGCATTTGTTAGTCGGATGAACAAAAACACAAACCATACATTCGAATGTGTAGATTTGTACCATCCGGTAATGTTCCCTTTTTACCGAAAAGGAAACATATAACCTATACTCATTAATAATGCCTACAATTAATGCACCCATCACCAAGGAAAAATATCCTACGTGTAACGGAGGCTGTATAAATATAAATATTAATGATTTACAACAAATGGTAGATGTAATCTGTTACTAACAATGTACTGATAACTATGTGTTTATGTATATGTGTGCTTATATTGTTTGTCTAGGTGTATTGCACGACTTGTGTATTTTTCCTTCATCATTCATTGTTTGTTTTTAAGTTCTTTGAATACCATTAGAAAACTTACAACACTGAGGGAATTTTAGCATTGACGGAGTCCAATTTATGTTTCATCATTGAATGATATTCCTTAAAGAAGGGGTGACTATACTCGATTAAATGTTATGGTCTGCAGGGATTCGGCCGAGCGGCAGCCCTGCTCCGAGCACCCTACTCACTAGTTTCGAAGCATGGTGACACAGCACGATAGAAACAGTGAATCAGCAGCTACAGGGATGGTGCTTTAGTTCAGCACGTCCACAGACTCCACACGTTCACTTCCACATGTGTGTACGGGCCGAAAGAATGAGTAGATGCTTGGTTGGTACAGGCTTAGTATTGATTTAATATGGTTGGGGTGATGAAGAAGACGATGATGATGGTTACATTATTGCAGCTTTATTGTTTACTTAATCAGGAACTTCCATGTAAATGATGATTTTGAATGACGTGAGTGAATTTGCCTTGCTCACATCTTCAGTAATTGGTCAGAGTGTCATTAAAGAAAATCATATAATTGTTGGAGTAGGCTGACACAGTAAACAAAGTGAAACCCAGTAAAACTAGACATGAGTAAATTTTCTTAACATCAGGCGCGTTTGACTGTCAGCTGAATATATAATCGTAAAGCGTTAGCAAGCATAGAATACACGAGTTGTCCCCACCATGAGCGGGTTTATAAGTAGAAACAGAAACTGCCTTCACCAGTTACTAAGGATGGCGGAGATGCACAAGGTTACCTACTGTACGTTCTGGTAAATATACAATGGCATTTACGAAGTGGATAGGTGGTGGTGGCGGCGGCCTACTTCTTCCTTCACCTTTATCAGGCTTTTTCTGTCTGCCCTCCCCTTTCTGTTTCTCCCATCTTTCCTGTCACTTTTTATTACTCCTCTTTCCTTCTGAGGCGGCCTTACATTGACAAGCCCAATCGTTTCCTGTAAACCAGGCAACCATTTACAACGCTGGGTGGTAACAATATAACCAACCAATACTTAACAAGTGGGTTGGTGGAGGGTTAGTGCCCTTCCTCCTAAAACTAACTCGGAGACAAACGGCTTAACTTAGAGACAAGCGCCCACCCCTTACGGTATTATGGCATCTGGCTGTAGATAGACAGACAGATAGATAGTATTTTTATGCAATATGTGAATCTCTCAGGGCCATTCTGATTCCGGTACCTGAAGCGAGGCAGAGAAAAAAGGCTGATACCTTTATTGTAGTTATTTTCCTGGTGACGTAAAACAATAACGATATTTTTCACAAAATGTCATCCATGGAAATATAAAACCACAAATCGCCATGAGGGTAGTTTAGTGTACAGGAACTTCACGAATGCCAAAAAAAAAAAAAAAAAAAAAAAAAAAAAGCCGTTGTTTTTGGATTTACCTTCAGCTAGAGCACATTGGCGAGATAGATGTGTAAGAAATTTGACCATGAGTCTTCCTCTTTCCTCTGTGTGAAGATGAGGCTCGTTACTTGTATTACGAGTATTTTATGTGCTTATTTTTTTTTTCTCCAATTTGATGATTGTACCACTTTTCAAGGCGGTGACCATCAGTGTTAGACAAACTTCACATTAATAAAATCTGACATCGAGCTACCGACCTTACTAACACATTCAATTTAAATTTATTTGTTGATTTCGAATGATTGTAAGTGTTGTATTAGACGGATTTCACATTAACAGATTAAAATTTGACTTATCTGAAACTCAAACGACTTTCGAACACACTAAAGTTACGAGTGTTTGTTGATTTCGTTGTATATTTGAAATTGAGTTCGGGATGTAGCGGATTGCAGTGTCTTGAAATTTAAAAGTTCCAGGTTACCAATATTTTTAGCCTTTAAAAGAGAAATGAAAATATGATACGACAGAATTAAGACAGGAGTGAAGGAGGCATTAAGTTGCTAGAGAGAGAGAGAGAGAGAGAGAGAGAGAGAGAGAGAGAGAGAGAGAGAGAGAGAGAATGTGATACGGAAAAAGGGTGAACAATGAAACACGGAAGGAAGGAGGGGAAGGGGAGGGGGAGAGGGAGAGAGAAGGAAGGTAGCGGGTGGTGTGGACCATGGACGGGAGGCTGGGAAATCAAGTAGGAAAAAGAGAAAGGCAGTATACGAGAGAGAGAGAGAGAGAGAGAGAGAGAGAGAGAGAGAGAGAATGTGATACGGAAAAAAAGTAAACAATGAAACACGAAAGGAAGGAGGGGAAGGGGAGAGGGAGAAAGAGAAGGAAGGTGGCGGGTGGTGTGGACGGACGATAGGAAATCAAGAAAAAGAAAGGCAGTATACGAGAGAGAGAGAGAGAGAGAGAGAGAGAGAGAGAGAGAGAGAGAAATGTGATACGGAAGAAGGGTGGAGAACAATGAAACACGGAAGGAAGGAGGGGAGGGGGAGGGGGAGAGGGAGAAAGAGAAAGAGGGTAGCAGGTGGTGTGAACGGGAGGATAGGAAAACAAGTAGGAAAAAGAGAAAGGCAGTATACGAGAGAGAGAGAGAGAGACAATAATGAAAGTAGAAAAGCCGAGTAGTTTAGGGGGAAGAGGAAAGGAGGGCTGGGTGGAGGGGGAGATGAGAGGAAGTCGATGGGGTAACAGAATCGGAGCAGATTCCCGCCAAAGCCTTTGGACAGTCAGTGCCCAGGGAGACAGCGAGGTGGGAGGACTTATCGCCACTCGCTCCCGCCGGCCTGACATAACCGCTAGGATTTTTACATTTTCTCGTGATTTCTAAAGTTACCCTGTGCAGGGAGGACATAGTGGGTTTGCGACGAAGCATGTGTGAAAGTGAAGGTGATTGAGGAAAGAGAAAAAGGCAAATTGTGAAGTTTGGAACACGTGTATGAACTTTGTGGTTGAAAATAAACAAGAACCAGTTGTGTAATAATGAAACTGAGAATGTAGATAAGAGACAAGATGTATATGCACTGATGAGAAAAAGTGACAGTGCAAAGTGAAAGAACAAGGGCATAATATAGAATTTTAAAACGTACTTCGTGCCAAATATAACTGCTAGTAACGATGGAAGTGAGGTGAAAACAAGAAGAGGCTTGGCAAACCAGCACGACGAACTAAGGTAAGAAGATCCGGTAAAAAAGCAGAGAGAGAGAGAAGAGAGATTGTGTGTGTGTGTGTGTGTGTGTGTGTAATAAGTGAATCGTCCCGGCGTGTCTAAACGTTTGCGTAAAGAAAATAGGTAGTTTAGGCTGTTTGCAAGACTTGGTGTTCCTATATACATAATGGTAAATGTCCACAGCTGAATAGTATGTGTATAAAAGAATGCGGAAAAAAATAATACTTAAAAGATTCAGTATGTCGCCTGTATTAGCGAATTATGGAAAGATTACTGCATCCATTTTACTCTGCTTAAAATCGCCGTCTCCCCTAAATGCAAAGTTATAAGAATTAACCGTAGAATATGATGCTAGTCGCGAAGAAGTGCCGTGGCAGGGATGTAGTGCTGCAACATTGTTATTCTTCCCTCGAGCCGAGTGAAGTAATCAGCAAAAGGACAAATATCTGGGTGGGGTTAAAGTAGTATGAATATATAAATGCACTTAAATAGGAAGAAGAAATATGTAGTTAGGTTGTATGGAAAACCTAATGTATCGCATAAGCTAGTGAATGTGCATAGCCTACTAGTATGTGTTTAAATGTATACAAATAGCCAGAATGTATACAAATAGCCAAAAAGTGTACAAATAGCCAAAAAGTGTACAAATATCCAAATGTGTACAAATAGCCAAAGTATGTACAGTACAAATAGCCATGTATACAAATAGCCTAACCATTATGTACACCAAAATATATACAAATAGCTAAAATATGTACAAATATATAACCAAATTGTGTATAAATAGCCAAATGTATACAAAAAGCTAAGTACTTGACCCCCGTCTGCATCTTAGCAACGAAAGCCAACAACAACTGCAGTGAGGGTTTTTAATATGGTAGGTACGGTACAGATGACGGAATTTTAAAAGCTGATAATACCTAAAGTGTGTTTGAATGTCGGTGGGTTTTATGACTGCGTGTGTGTGTGTGTGTGTGTGTGTGTGTGTGTGTGTGTGTGAATGTTATGATACTTCAGTACGAGGACATATATTTTGGTTTTGCTCCTACCAGACGATGTTACACAAAACGAGAAATCGTAACTGTAAGCATGCACTCTCAGCTCTCTCCATTAATCTTTTCGCCACGACTAATCTCCCTAAGCTGAGGAAAAGCGTTTGGTTGTAGAAAAATGTCATCGTACGGAAAGGGTTGTCGTGGTAGTATAAGGCGGATTTATTCAGCGTCGAGATGATAACTTTGCTCTTTTGACTTACTTGGTCAAAAATTGATGTCTTCATTGCTGAGTAGTAACAGTAGATTAACACAAGAACTTAGCGCTATAGTCACGAATAAGTGTTGGGGAAAGGATACACCGTGGCATGCTTATGTTGACATTAAGCTGAGGAGGAAAGTGTGCCAGGTTAAGGTGAAAGTAGTATAGTAATTACCACGATGACAAGTGTTTTTATACCATACTGTATTTCGCAACATCCAGACCATTTTAATCGGATTAGGAGGACCACTCGGGCCTGTTCGCTGTAGGAAAATATAATTGCACGAAAAATCACCTTACCGAGTTTACTGAAAACTGTAGTAGTACCGGTAGTAATAGTAGTTGTTGCTTTTGTTTGTTGACTACCGACAGATAATTAGCAACTTGGAGAGCGTATAGTTTGTGGTTTTCTGAATATCACTTTTACTTGCCAAGATTGCCATGTCTCCCTTCACTATGATTATGTTCGTGTTACGTCCAGCCACTTTTAGGCTTCTCAGGTTAGGTCTACTCGGACTGAAAGGGTATAATTTAATCGCCGTTGGAAATTTCCGCAAAAATAAGATGATAATATCCTAAACGACCATACCATGTCCTGGATGATGATGGCCAGGGTAGATCATGACGACCTCGAGCACTTGTAAAATTTCGGTTTTTCCCCAGGCGGTCACTTTTACTTGATTTTTTCCCCTGCCTACTGACTTTCACTCAGCATAACGAGGACCACTCGGACTGAAGGGGTATGTCGGTATTGGCCACAGGAAACCGGTGAATAATCACCATAACTGCCCTTAATGTTTGTTGTTGTTGTTGGGCTGCCGGTAAATCACAGGCAGCCTGGGGGACCTATAATTACAGCGTTTTCCTCAGGCTGTCACTTTTACTTGCCTAGATTGCAGCTCACTCCTTTCCCTGTTATGACATGCCGTGTTTTATTCGCTTTAAACCTCGTTCACTCCAGATGCTTGCTGAGGCGGACGGGTACAGGCAGGAGTTTTGTATCACTGTGACTGGGCGCGGTTGCTGCAGACTATAACTTTTACGGTATGTATTATGCTGATGAAGTCCCACTCTCACCAGCAAGCCTATGGTGTGGATACGGCCCTGGGATTGGTGATTTTAGCGGTGAACTAATAGGAGGCTGGCTGACGGGTGTACTCTGCAGCATTAACTTATTACAGTACACTGTGTTTCTCAGTCTACTTTTACTACCCTAGATTGCCATTAATACCTTCACCCTGAGTTCGAGATTTTATTTTCTTGCTGTTGCCAGATATAATACTGTTAAGGTCACGTCTTCTACAACACTATCACAACGAACGCCAGACGACTTAATTCAGCGGGGTGTGCATTATTGTTGTCACCGTTACGTTAACACTCATGGTCTGGTTACCGGTACTTCAAGACAGTACCGGTATTGTAATTCAGTGAACGCCACGCGATTACATTTAACTGAGTGAGTCGTAGGAGCCAGAGTGTTATGTTTAGGATGGCACCCTAGTGGTAAGAGAAGACCATAGTTAACCCTGGCGGCAGAAAATGAAACAGGTAATTGTTATATCCATGGACGAAATGAATGAATCCTTTGAATGATGACCACGTATTTTGTTCGTGCTGCCTCCTGGTGATGGTGTTGACATTTGAGGACAACCCATGGAGTGAAGGGGTTAATGGTTTTGTGTGTGTGTGTGTGTGTGTGTGTGTGTGTGTGTGTGTGTGTGTTTTATATCATTAGCTATCAGACGTCTCTACTAAAATAGATAAAATAGTCTGATGGAAGCAAGAAGAGTATATAAATGACACTCATCGAACTTGCGAGGTTGATGTCTGGATAAAAAGTGGTAGGGCCTTAGAGGAAGATGGAAATTTGGGGGTTAAGTGGATAAAAAGCATTTAACACCCAGGCTCCTATGACTCACTCTCAGCTAAATAAAAGCGTTTGGCGTTAGCTGGGATAGAATTATAAGAGTTTTCCCTACCATGAGAGGGTTAGTGGTACCAAATTAAGATATGCTACTAAGACCTGCAAAATTAGATAGATTCACCCCTTCTCTGTAGTGTCTCTTCACAGCTGATAACAACTCTAAAGGTATCCTACCGTTGCAAGAATAAAGCAGTACCGGGTATAGTGATTCATCGAAATAAAGGGGTCTGTCGTCTGGTACCGAGTAGCTGCAGGAATGAAATCAAAATGTCCGAGCTAATAGGGCTTGAGAGGGAGAGAGGACAACAGTGAAAGCTCATCATTTGAACCTAGCCTGGGTATTGGATCGAACCCAGCTTACGGTGTGTGTGTGTGTGTGTGTGTGTGTGTGAGAGAGAGAGAGAGAGAGAGAGAGAGAGAGAGAATGAAATAACCAGTTTTTTAAACGATTTAAATCAAACTTGGCGTAGTTGGGGGGTCAGCCAAGGGGTTGACATTATTTTAATTAAAAACAAAAGTCAAAAGCCAGAGTGACATGGTAAGGTCAGCTAAAATAATTTGTTTCCGAGTTAGACCAAACTTTGCGGAAGGGTTGCGTGCGAGGCAAGAACGAGGGGATTCGATTTGAGTACAATCAGTTCATACGCCAAAGTCTGACCGTGTGTGTATCGGTGACAACAAAATCACAAAGACTTTTTTTCTGTGAATTTGGACCAAAATCGGTGGAAGAGTTGAGGGTTAGCCAAGGGGCCAATATTTTGTTTCTCAGAACAACAGGACAAAGGTTACGGTTACATGGAAAGGTTAATGCAAAGTTTTTGTCGGAATAAGACGAGACTTTTGTAGAAGGGTTCAGGGTAAGGCAAGGATGAAGAGATCATACCATGAGGTATCAGTCGAAGGTCAAAGTCACAGGAAAAGTTCAAAGGTCAGGGTGCAAAGTCAGCTCAGTTTTGGTCCGATTTAGGCCAAAGTTGGAAGGAAGGATTGAGGGTCAGGCAAGTCTGAAGTAATTCGAATTTGAGAGCAATGCGTGGAACGTCACGGGTCGCAGTAAAAGCGTTCGACTGTGAGACCAAATGTAGATCGCGGCCATTACACCGTGAATACTCCTTGTTTATATCTTTTCATCATAGGGGTGAATTTTGTATAAGTATTTGTATGAAATTATTATTTTTCGTTAAACTCGTGAATGATGTTTGGTACTGGGAAAGAAACTGACTCTCTCTCTCTCTCTCTCTCTCTCTCTCTTTCTGTGTGTGTGTGTGTGTGTGTGTGTGTGTTAATGAAGACGTGTTTGCGCATTTACGAGGATAAAGGCATTACGTGAAGGCGTGTGCGTGTGAGTGAATAAATTTGCATCCTTCCTTTGCCTCAATTCACCCAGTAAGAATACTTGGGGGCATCTTGGGAATACGGCACCTTTCTTGATGATATATTTTCCTTTAGCCTAATATGTAAACCTGATTTTTTTTTTTTTTAACTAAACGAGTATTGTTGGTATGTAACTATATTATTGTTTTTACTTTTGTTGTTGATGATGATGTTCGTATTTATTATTATTTACTATCATCAACATGTGGAGAGAATGGAGAGAGAAAGACTGACGAAGAGAGTGTATGTGAGTGAGGTGGATGGGAGAAGAGGGAGGGGGAGGCCGAGGATGAGATGAAGGGATGGGGTGGAGAAGTATATGAGAGAGGGGTGTGTGAGTTGGGAGCGGGGTAGTGAAATGGTGGGGGACAGGGCGACGTGGAGGCGATTTGTTTGTGGCCACCCCGAACGGGATTGAGGCGTCTGGCAATAGATAGATAGATAGAACTACATCATCATGGTCATCATGGTCAGTCCTGTACTTTCCTCATGTTTTACAACGAGTAGAGACATAACTTGTAAACTTGTAGCCATAACAACGAGAGAGAGAGAGAGAGAGAGAGAGAGAGAGAGAGAGAGAGAGAGAGCGGACACTTCGTCTGTTGCCTCCGGGTGTATGTTTTCTCCGGGAGGAAAGTGGGGAGACGGGAGGGAAAGTGAGGAAATAATGATCTGGGTCATTAGTAAGGCGAGAAAATGGTTTGGGGGGAGGGAACAGGGAGGGAGAGAAAGAAGGGGGAATAGAGAGAGAAAAGGGTAAAGGAGAAGAGAGAGATAATGGATTGAAGCATGAGAAGGAAATGAAAATGAATACGGGACGGATAGGAAAAAGGGAGGGGAGGAGGAGGGATGATGAAAGAAAGGGTAAGAAAGAGATGATGGTGTGAAGAGAGAGGAATGTAGGAACTGAGATAAAGGGAAGGAATCATGGAGGGAAGGAGGGAGAAGAGAAGGATGAAGAAATATGTGGGGAGTTGGAGGGAAATGAAGAAGAGTGCAGAGGGCGGGGAGAGATTAGGAGGGAAATGAAAAAGAGTGCAGAGGGCGGGGAGAGATTAGGAGGACTGGGAGGGAGCAAGGATGGGGAGATTTGGAAGAGGAGAGGAGGAATGATAGGGAAGGGATTGAGGGCGAGATGAAGGTGAGGGATGGGGGAAGGAATGGAAAGAGAACAGGGAGGAAGACTGGAATGACAGGAATTTAGAGGAAAGGAGAATAAGAAGGGGAGAGCAGATGGAGAGGAATAGAAGAGAGGAGGGATGAGGAGGAGTGGAAGTGGAAAGAGGGGGAACCGGGATAAGGATGGAGAGAATGAGGGGGGAAATGGTAATAAGATGGGGAGAAATTCAGAAGGTAGTGAAAGAAATGGGGAGAATGGGCAAGGTTGGGGGAGGAAATGGAGAGAGAAAAAGGGTATAGGGTAGAGCAAAATGGAGAGAAAGGATGGAGATAGGCGTAGAGGAGGGGAGTGGGGAGAGAAGGGTGGGAAGAATGGGGAGGGCGACATTAATGAGATTTATGCAGTGTTGATATACCGTAGTCTACTGAAAGGTTTTTATTTGTTCTTCGGAGAGAGAGAGAGAGAGAGAGAGAGAGAGAGGAAATTAACAGGAAGCGGCGGTGAGGAGAAAGTATTGATGGATAGGTATCTGTCACTTCAC
>NC_137013.1:31910898-31980898 GCF_032717465.1 Coenobita brevimanus
TCTGTAATGAGTAAAATCGTCTGATAACAGCAAGAATAATAAGAAAAAAGATAATACGGCTTCCCTGTTCATTCCACAAAACCTCATGTGCTTTTCATACAATACATACCCCTGCTAAAACAATCGCGCATTTCCTGAACTTGACATCAGAGTTAGTGGGTATTAGTTTTAAGAATAAGTAGGCCAAGGCGTCATCATAATGCCAATGTTTAGGACTGTTAGGAACCAGACATAATTTGTACGTAAAAAAACAACAACATAAGATAGGAGGCTGAGAACCCACAAAATAGGCCCCCCAAATAAATAGATAAATGAAACAAAAAGTAAAATTCAAGAGAGCGAGTGGACCACCGTACCTGGGGACGTGGCTCCTTAGCAATGTCCAGAGAGAAAGGTGGACGGGGGACTGATTTTCATAATTTTCTCATTTCTATCCCTGCATCCCATTTTGTGTACCTTAATGAAACCTCTGAACCAGCTCACCTTTCACCAAGATAAAAAAAAAAAAAAGGAAAAAAAAGTCTTAGCAACAATGACCACACACACTGGGCTTGAGGTGGTGGTGGTGGTGGTGGAATAAAAACCCAAACCCCTGTGAAAATGTCAAGGTATTTTCGCCCTAATTTGCCAAGAGCACAAAGGGGCAAGTAGTGGTGACCTTTACAGCTGGACGTGACGCTGTTTTGTGCATGGAGGGGTTTAGAAATGCAGTGGCCGTGTCCTTCACTCCGATGACGCAATGCATATTTTAATCTGTGGTACCCAATGACGATTTTATTCAGCTTCTCGTGTTAAAGGTGTTAATGAAAGTCCCGATCTAAATTTCCCCATATAAAAACCGTCTAGTAGCAGCAAGAATGAAATATACGTTATAGGGAGGGGAGAGCCTAACCACATGAGTCTGGTGACGTATTTTGTAACACATATTTTATTCTTGGTCTCCAGAAATGTTTACCAAGTTTAGATGGAGACTGTTGGGAAGGAAAGCTAATGGAGACTTCAATCCCGTCACTACAAATGGTCTGTGCAAAGTCATGAATAAGGTCGTAAACGTTTGAGTATATAAACGTTTGGAGGTAACAAGAATACAGTGAAAATACGTCGTTGGATTGACAAGGTAAAAGGAACTTTTTTTTTTTTTTCTGTAACCCTTCACTCCGATGATGCATTTGTATATTTAGCTGCCATTTGACGATTTCATTCAACCTAGGAAAGACACTAGGGATGAATGAAGGCGATATGAAACTCCTCCAGTACAGTCTCTAGCTGAATTCAATCGTCTGAAAGCGAGAATAAATCAGTCATATACGTCAACGAATTATGGATTACTCTGGTGGTCTTCATTGTTATTATTATTGTTATTATTATTATTATTATTATTATTATTGGTGTCATTATTATTATTATTATTATTATTATTATTGATTGAGGCGTCTGGCAATAGATAGATAGATAGATAGATTATTATTATTATAATTATTATTATTGGTGTTATTATTATTATTGCAGATGATACTTTGTTGTTGAGTGAAGACGAAGGGGAGCTGCAAGGCTTGGTGGATGAGTTTGGGAGAGTGTGTAAGAAACTGAATCTAAAGGTGAATGTAGGGAAGAGTAAAGTGATGGTCTTTGAGAGAGGTGAAGTCAGTGAATGTACAGCGAGGTTGGATGGTGAGGAATTGGAAAATGTGAGTACGTTTAAGTACTTGGGTAGTGTGATGAGTAAGGATGGAGGTTTGGAGGGTGAAGTGCTTGAAAGGGTACAGCAGAGAAGAAAGGTTGCTGGTTCCTTGAAAGCAGTGATAAGAAACAGGGAAGTGAGCATGGAAGTGAAAAAGTTACTACATGACAGTATTGTGATACCAACTCTAACGTATGGAAGTGAAGCTTGGACGTTGTTGGAAGGACACAAGTCAAGAGTGAGAGCAGTGGAAATGAGTTATTTAAGAGGAGCCTGTGGAGTCACATGGAGAGACAGGCTGACGAATGAGGATATAAAGGAGCGTTGTGGTGTGGATGTGGATGTGATAGGAAGCGTTATGAGGAACACACTGAGGTGGTTTGGCCATGTGGAAAGGATGGAGGGTGAAAGACTGACGAAGAGAGTGTATATGAGTGAGGTGGAGGGGGGAAGAGGGAGGGGGAGGCCGAGGATGAGATGGAGGGATGGGGTGGAGAGGTATATGAGAGAGGGGGGTGTGAGTTGGGAGCAGGGCAGTGAAATGGCGGGGGACAGGGTGACGTGGAGGCGATTTGTTTGTGGCCACCCCAAACGGGATTAAGGCGTCTGGCAATAGATAGATAGATTATTATTATTATTATAATTACTATTATTTGTCGTTGTCGTGGTTAAAAATGCGTTAACATTGTCCTTTAGGGCGTCTCTTTTGTTACCCCTTATTCAGGTAACTTTTTTTTGTAGGTTCCAGATGATTATATTCATCTTTTGGAGACTTTTCGAACTGCAGAGTAGTCTCCATCAAGTCCCTCACTTTTGTTGCGTACTTAATAATAATAATAATGATAATAATAATAATAATACGGTAATAATGATGATAGTAATAATGATAATAGTAATGACTGGTAGCAACAAGACTTAAAATAAAAATGTCCTTGAGCTGAAAGAGTAAAGAGAGTGGTATTTGAGTTGGGGTGGGGGCTGCAGTGCAAGGTTGGGTTGTTTTGTGGGTGCGATTGTTGTAAGATTGGGTAAGTAGTAGTATTAACCTTTTCCATACGACGATTCTCTCTCTCTCTCTCTCTCTCTTTCTCTCTTCATTAGCTTCTCGCCTCCATAAATACTTTTCTGTGCAGCCTGTTTATCTATCCATCATTCCATTCCGTCTGTTCATCGATCATTTTTTTTTTATGCATTTATTTGTCCATTCACCTAGTCATCAGTCCATCTACTAGTACATTCTCCTAGTCATCAATCCATATATTAGTCCATTATCCTAGTCATCAATCCATCTATTAATCCATTCCCTTGGTCATCAATCCATCTGTTAGTCCCTTCTTCTAGGCATCAGTCCATCTGTCAGTCCATTCTCCTAGGCATCAATCCATCTGTCAGTCCATTCTCCTAGGCATCAATCCATCTGTCAGTCCGTTCTCCTAGGCATCAATCCATCTGTTAGTCCATTGTCCTAGTCACCAATCCATTTATTAGTCCTAGTCATTCATCCAACATTCTTTTCCACCCACCCAGCTGTTCAGTCCACGGTCTTAATTTCGTTTTACTCCTGCCACTTCCAAACGATGTTATTTTATTTATTTTAGTTTTTTAAAGAACAGAAGAAAAAACTCCAAAGCTACACATATTACAGGCGTCCTCCACTCCTAAAGATAATGGGGGGTGGAAATAGAAGGTGTGATACCTTATGTGCATGTAGTGTGGTGTAGATAGTTGGAGGCAGAGGTTTATGAGAGCTTTGTGGTCTGCTCTTTGTTAATGAAAACACTGAAAAGGTTCAGCAAAGGAAGATGGTCAGGAATAGGTCCTGGGGGTTGGAGAAACGGGAGCTCCAGCTCTCCCTGCCACCAGCTTGCCAGTCACCTCGGGAGTACCGCCCTGTTCGACTGGTGCTAGTCAGCCCTCTTATAAATCCAGAAGTAGTAGTAGTGAGAGTTCAGTGAAGGCTATTATAACCCCCACAACACTGAAGCATCTACTTTCAGCCGAAGAAAGTGCCTGACAGGAATATAATGCAAATTACGTCAATAGACTTAAGTGGTATAATAGCTACCCACCCGTTCAGCCTTCATTTAATTCGTATACGCCATCCTAGCACACAGTTTATGGCCACACTGATTGTGATGACGTATTAAGCGGCCTCTAGTAAGGCTAACGGCTATAAATTTGATTTTTTTCATCTTTCCAGGCTGACTAATTTTATGAGATTATACGTAACTTGTATAATCTCGTATCTGAAGTTACAGTGGACTCTGGCATCCGGAAAAAAAAAAAAAAAAAAAAAGAGCGCTAAGTGAGAGTGAAAGACGAAGTTAGCAAAAGTTACCTCCGCGGCGGAAGTGAAGAGCGAGAAATTTGAACGAAAACAGGAAACAGCGAAAAGAAGTTAGACATGCAAATACGTGAAAACAAAGATAACTAGAACAGTGAAGAGAAGATAAAGATGAATAAAGGTGTGAGGAAACAAATGTACGGTAACCAGAGGGCAGTAAAGAATAAAGAAAACCAGAAGACAAATGTAAACACAGGGGGTGAGAAAAGAATACAGTAGGAGTGAACAAACTGGCTGTACAAGATAGCAATCAGCGCGAGTAGCCTATACCGGAAAATTGTATCTTGCGCAACAGTTCAAAAGTAGCCTAACGGACATTTTGATCAGTTAGGCTGTAAGTGAAATTTTACCGTTAACTCATTTGCCCAACTTTTATGAAGAAGCAAGAATGTTAAGAGGCAAAGAAAGAAGGTGAGAGAGTAATGGTTGAAATGTCAGGCCGATTTCAAAAGCTCACATTTCGTCGTACCCTAACGGTCTTTCTTGTCATTTAACCTCAAAGCCGAAATGTAACAGCAATTAATTTGACAAGACCGTCTCATCGAATACGGAAGTAAGAATGTGAGCGAGCAAAGAAAAATAAGAGTGAGACAGGGAGAGAGTGAGTAAGGGAGTGTATAATATAAGAACAGGTTTCAAGGCGAACGCTGTTAACGGTGTGGCGGGCAGGAATCAGTTATATCTCATTTTTGTGATTAATTTGAGTGATTTTTTCGGACATGCCCTTAACCAAAATTGGCGAGGAGTTTGCCATATCTAATTCCTTGGCATATTTGTTTTTTTTTTTTTTTTTTTTTTTTTTTTTTGACACCTCCCTTCACCATCGAGCCAATCACCCCGCCATGTTCTCTTGAGGTAATTGACTGTTGGTTTTAAATTGCCTGGTGATTTAAGTACAGCCGGGGATAAAAGTTTGCCTATTTTTCCACTGCGTCATCTTCACATTTAGGATATGTCTGTACCTTTCCTTCCTGGAGCGAGTAGAACTATTATTATTATTGTGTTATTATTATTATTATTATTATTATTATTATTATTGTGTTATTATTATTATTATTATTATTATTATTATTATTATGTACAGGAGAGACAAAAATTAATCTACTGTACCACTGCGTCTATTTAACATTTGGTAATATCAGTCAGCAGAGGAAACGATGATGTGAACTCTTAGGTAAACTTTTGTCTCCAACTGTACCTATAAGCCAGTCAGACTCTCTCTCTCTCTCTCTCTCTCTCTCTCTCTCTCTCTCTCTCTCTCTCTCTCTCTCTCTCTCTCACACACACACACACACACACACACACACACACACACACACACACACACGTGATTGGTCTTTTGTTACCAATTATTTTGAAGCTGTTTTGTCCTCTCTCTCTCTCTTAACCGATTATTTTCAATCTCTCTCTCTCTCTCTCTCTCTCTCTCTCTCTCTCTCTCTCTCTCTCTCTCTCTCTCAGGTGATTTGTCAGTAACCGATTATTTTCAATCTCTCTCTCTCTCTCTCTCTCTCTCTCTCTCTCTCTCTCAGGTGATTTTTCTTTAACCCGTTTATTTTCTCTCTCTCTCTCTCTCTCTCTCTCTCTCACACACACACACACACACACACACACACACACACACACACACACACACACACAGGTGATTGGTCTTTTGTAACCGGATATTTTGAAGCTGTATTGTCCTCTCTCTCTCTCTCTCTCTCTCTCTCTCTCTCTCAGGTGATTGATTTTCCTTTGTAACCGATCAGTTTGAACCTGTTTTGTAATTGGAGTGAAAGCAAGGCAGGATGGTTGTCTATACTGTAATTATCGGGCTTGGCGATTGGCGAGGTTTAATTACTTGGGGAAAGAGTCTAAAGTGATTACCGTCAGAGTTTATGATTTTAATTACGTGGCTCTGAATGGCAGTTAGTGAGGCTTAATGGGTAGTATGTTGAGGGGTAATGTAAAGGTTGGAATAGAGTAATTAGAGATAGTTTTAAAGGGCAGAATAGTGTAATTAAGGACAGCTGTTGACTTTATCCAGGGGTTTTATTCGCCCCTGTGTAGAGTACAACTATCATGTGTGGGGAGACTCCTTACAGCTCTTCTCAATAGGGTGGAATCAAAGGCTTTTCGTCTCATTAACTCTCCTCCTCTTATTGGTTCCCTTCAACCTCTCTCTTCACCGCACTGTTGCATCTTTATCTCTTTTCTATCGCTACTTCAATGGTCACTGCTCCTCTGAACTGTATGCTTGCATCCCTCCACCTCTACGCACCCGTCTAGCAACTAACGCTCATCCCTTTTCTGTCCAACTCTCTAATTTATGAGTTAACCGTTACTCCCAGTCTTTCATTTATGCAACAGGTCAGATCTGGAACTGTCCTCCTCTGTCTGTATTTCCTGTTTCCTATGATCTCCAGTCTTTCAAACGCAGTGTGTCCATGCATCTCGAAATGAACGGATCATGAATTTGGCTCGCTTTTGTATTTTTTGTTTTTTCTTCGAAGGAACTGTTTTGCAGGTTCCTAGCCTTTGGTTCCTTCTTCCTCGCATAAAAAAAAAAGTTTAAAGACCAGAATAGTGTAATTAGAGATAGTTTAAAGGGCAGAATAGTGTAATTAAGGATAGTTTATAGGCCAGAATAGTGTAATTAGAGTTTAAAGGCCAGAATAGTGTAATTAGGGATAGTTTAAAGGCCAGAATAGTGTAATTAGAGAGTTTTAAAGGCAGAATAGTGTAATTAGAGATAGTTTTAAAGGCCAGAATAGTGTAATTAGGGGTAGTTTTAAAGGCCAGAATGGTGTAATTAGAGATAGTTTTAAAGACAATAGTGTAATTAGAGATAGTTTAAAAGGCCAGAATAGTGTAATTAGGGATAGTTTAAAATGGCAGAAGTAATTACAGAAAGTTTTAAAGGGCAGAATAGTGTAATTAGAGTGTTTCAAATCCCGGAGCACCGTAATTAACCTACATGTGACGAGGTTAAAGTTATAATTGCTGAAGCTGATAATAATTAAGGAAGCTCCCCAACACCTTTTCCTTAGCGATTTATTTTGCTTATTACACCCTACTGTCCTTCGTGTTACATAAATCATTCTAATACCGCCATACACTGTCTAGGTAACGTACAAAGGGATATTAATCAAGCCATAGTAAAAAATAAATCGCTAAAGAATAGGTGTTAGGGAGCCTCCTTACCCTACGAGAATACAGGCTTTGAAAATAAGATATGTGACTGCGAATGAATGAATAGGAATGCAAAATAAGGAAATAATGATGAGGGATATGTGAGCTGGGAGAAGGGCAGCGAAATGGCAGGGGACAGGGCGACATGGAGACGATTAGTTTGTGGCCACTCCTTATGGGATTAGGCAAGGAGTCTGGCTAAAGATAGATAGATAGATGCTTTATACACCTTGATATTTAGCCAAGGAATAATTAAAAGACAATGCTTGAAGAAAAAAACTGAATGAATTAGTCTATAGATTGAAAACAGGCAGCGTTGTGTTTAGTACCACGCACCCCATTCTTAGTTGGGAACAGATGTCCAGATGATGATGATGATGATGTGTTTTTGCACCTAATCCATAAGTGAGAGAAAATATCCTGTTGATGATGATGATGATTTTTGCACCCGATCCTTGAGTGAGAAAAAAAATGTCCGGATGATGATGATGATTCTGTACACTACATCCTTATGTGAGAAAAAATGCCCGGATGATGGTGGTGGTGGTCGTGGTGATGATGATGATGATGATGATTTTGTACACTCCATCCTTGTGAGCAAAAAAATTCCGGATGATGATGATGGTGGTGGTAGTGGTGATGATGATGATGATTTTTCCACCTCATCTTTAAGTGAGAAAAAACGTCCAGATGATAATGATGATGATTTTATACGTGTTGTTAATTTGTAAGTACTAAAATTTTAATGTTTTGTTAAGCGCTTAGAATAATAATGTGTAAATGTAGACACTTGTGAAGGTATAGTCCTTGTGCAGACTTTTTATATTTGCTTAATTATGTGGATTGGGGTATGAAAGGATAGCCTGTTTTTGCGTTGTTATGCTCTGCAACAAGGAGAGTATATTGTCACCCCTGTTTGTTTGTTAGCTTGTTTGTCTGCTAGCAGGATTACTCGGAAACTATGAGAGAGATTGGGCCAAACTTGGTGGGTAGGTAGCCCCTTGTCCCAGGGAACAATTGATTAACTTATGGGACTGATCCGGATCGTATTACAGTTCTGGATCCGGAAAACATCTTGTGCGAAACCCTAGTCAATGATGGGAAAACCTAACCCATTATGACGAGTGCTTTGGAAATTACGTTGCCCTTGTCGTAGACATGCGCTCCACCGAGTGCCCCTCTAGTTGCACGCTAATTTTTTCATTGTCCACATAAATACTGCGTCGTAGTTAGGTTATTGTTTGTTTTAGCTTGGTAGTAGTTGAAAATGCTTTGTTAATACCGTATTCGTTTATTTCAATTATTTATATATTATTTTTTTGTGAATTATGAGTTGTGTATTGGATATTCCTGTGTGTTGTTTTCTGTATGCTGTGAATTGTGCATACGATGTACAGTAGAGCCTTAATCGCATCAGCTTGAGTACCTTGCTTTTGCATTGTATTCGTGCTTTCTCCACACGGTTTTGTTAAGCTTTCGGCTGGCATTGAAGTGAAGGGATTAGATACAGCCTTCTATAACCCTTTCACCACCAGAAGCTTTCCTGTGCTGATTAAAATCATCCGATAATGTCAAGAAAAAGAAACTACCATACGTAAGGGGACTGAAAAGGTTAATTGAGCTTACGACATATAGGTGTAAGTTAACCGGAATTAGTTTGACCTTGATCTATATATGAAATGTGGTACGACTAGATTAGATTTTTTATTTTCCATTCAGCGGTACCGTATATTTAAATACAAATCACCCATAACTAAACCGCTTTGCATTTACGCGGGGAAAAATAAAAGAGTTGGCATTTGTAGGCTCTTAAGGTAATACCATATATACGTAGCGAATTGTTTAATGGAGCATTGTGTATATGTGCTGTTGTTGTACCAGTAGTTTGTATGCACCGGTAGACTAGTTAACCCTCTCATGGTGTGTACAATTCTAGCTTATTCACATGCACTTCGCCCAGAGTTTCGTCCTTTTGCAGCTTTTTTCACATGGCTCAGTAACAAAAAAAAGACGATATTGTGGCTTTACATCCATTCCACAGCACTTCTTGATGACTAGCATTATACTGTAGTGTTAGTCTCTTGTCACAGTTCAGCATTCAGGATGGGGAGATGACAATTTTTGGCCAAGTTAAAGTGAATAGAGTATAGTAGCCTGTTTTATTCCAGGTAACACCAGACGATTTTATTCTGGTGCCTGGAAGTGTTAATGTGTGTGTGTGTGTGTGTGTGTGTGTGTGTGTGTGTGTGTGTGTGTGTTTTCCGGTATTGTATTCCAGCATGCCCCAAACGATTTTATTCAGCTGCAAGTGATTCGCAGGAGCAGGAGTGTTAAGACTGGCACAAGTAAAACTCTTTCATGGCTAGGACAACTCTAGTATTCTGTTCCAGTTGAGGCCATTCGACTTTGTTCATCTGAGAATAAGTACAAGAGCCAGAACGAATTTGTTGTTCATGCGAGAATAATTACAAGAACCAGGAAGAGGTAGTACCGTAGTCACCTTTTATGATCAGAGCTACTGCAGAACTTTATCATAGCCCCGTACAGTTTGATGCAGGTGAAAGTGGGCCATAGGAGTCTGAGTGTGTATATGGTTGTATTATTACTGTGCTGCTAATTTCTAGACCTCATACTTGTACAGGAAGATATATTTGTGATGCTGGTATGCAGCTCACAGACAAATTTCCGAGCTGATTAAATATGCAGGGAGCTTTCTAGAACAAATTGGAGGTGACCGCATTACACTGAAGGGGTGTTGGTGACGGATCAGTGGGTTAGATGTGTGTGTGTGTGTGTGTAGTTGAGTGTGGTGTATTGAGTGTGTGTTGCGTACTAGGTAGATAAGGATTATGCACTTACTGAATAGTGAACACACACACACACACACACACACACACACACACACACACACACACACACACACACACACACACACACACACACACACACACACACACGGAAGATTTAACGCGCACAAAGCACATTCTGAATTTATATACACACATACATAGCTGGCATACACAACACGTTCACTCGTTCTACATACACTCACACAACAATGTACACACACGTATACATACATACATACTGTACATACACGAGTACGTACAAGCTACATGAGCGTCACGCACACAAACTAAACACATACATACACAGCCAACAGCACAAGTGTAGAGGAATCGCCTAACCTCTGTTGTTCAGCACTGGGACACACACACACACACACACACACACACACACACACACACACACACACACACACACACACACAGTATATAGGTTACACTCTGGCCTCTCCTCCCTCCCTCTGTTTTGGTGTGTGTGTGTGTGTGTGTGTGTGCGTGTGCGCGTGTGCGCGTGTGCGCGCACTGTTGAGGATAGCCTAGATGGACTAGATAGGATGTGTATGTAAGTGGACTTTAATGAGAGAGAGAGAGAGAGGGTGTGTATTTTGAAGTGTTTAGTGTTAATATTATTATCCTGCAGTGTTGAGGACATTGAAGTTTTGTGTGTGTGTGTGTGTGTGTGTGTGTGTGTGTGTGTGTGTGTGTGTGTGTGAACATGAGAGAATTTAATTTTTGCATAGCTTACAACATTTAATCTAGAGAAATTTCGCGCTTTGTGTGTGTGTGTGTATGTGTGTGTGAACATGAGAGAATTTAATGTTTGCATAGCTTACAACATTTAATCTTGAGAAATTTAGCGCTTTGTGTGTGTGTGTGTGTGTGTGTGTGTGTGTGTGTGTGTGTGTGTGTGTGTGTGTGTGAACATGAGAGAATTTAATGTTTGCATAGCTTACAACATTTAGTCTAGAGAAATTTCGCGCTTTGTGAGTGTGTGTGTGTGTGTGTGTGTGTGTGTGTGTGTGTGTGTGTGTGTGTGTGTGTGTGTGTGTGCGCGCGCGCGTGTGTGTGCGCGCGCGCGCGCTCGTTTGAAGAAATCAGATGTTTACATATCTTGCATGTAGCCTGTGATGAAGTTTCTATGTGTGTGTGTGAGAGAGAGAGAGAGAGAGTACTTGTGTGTAGGCCACCGGTATATACAGCTTGGCGTGTGTTTGTTGTTACGGTACTTTTGTGTGCATAGAATAGCTGAGCATGTTTGTGTTAGCGAATGTTTTAATAAGTTTCATTTATGTGTCAGTAACTCGCTTAGTGTGTGTGTGTGTGTGTGTGTGTGTGTGTGTGTGTGTGTGTGTGTGTGTGTGTGTGTGTGTGTGTGTGTGTGTGTGTGTGTGTGTGTGTGTGTTGTGCATACTTGTATAAATAACGTTGCTTTATTGTCTCAGTGACCCTAACAAAAGGTGGGGGGATCTGGTTACGAGTTTTGTGTCTTTGCGTGTTTTGAATTTACTGTTGTTTCTATGCTCTTTAATTTTGGGTTTTCACAAATGCATGTAGTTACCGACAGAGGAGCTTAACGCAGTGTTCCTTTTGTGCATTGTGGGACCAAGTAGGTATTAATTTTTCATGTGTTAATGTGTGCTATGAAGAGCCATTTTAATATTCTGTGCTTGTGGCATTGCAGTTTAAGTATGAACATAACTGTTGTTTATTCGTAAAACAAGTGAATGTTGTTGTAACCCGATCAGGCTAATGAAACTCAATAATACCACCACTGTCAAACCCGCCTCTTCTATCTTCCGCGCAGATTCGTCATGCTCATAACCATGACGCATTTCTGTGGATTGCGCACTTACACTGCCGGAATGACGGTCTAATAGAAGAAGGCGTGTTCTGACTTTACCATTGTAGGAAATGTATAGGCAGCTTATCCTAGGGGTCTTGTTCAGTAGTGCTAAGTTCGTGCGCTTGAGTTTTTTTCCTATAAAACCTCTAAGAATGTACGGGGGGCGCGGTAGCACAGTGGTAGCGCGCCGGACTCGTAATCGGGGGATTGCGAGTTCGAGCCTCGCCCGGGCTGCCGTGCCGGGAGTGGTAGCTCGCTCCTGTAACCCTTGCGGGGCTACATAGTCCAATACAGGGCTTAGCTCGGGGGAACTCCATTTCTTCCATTTCTAAGAATGTACGCCGAATAATTAGTTTAATTTTATCAGCAGTAGTAAATGGAGAGTGAGTCGTCCTGTCTCGGCTACCTCCCTTTTCTTGGGGGAAGCAGCCTAGGTATATAGATAGATAGATAGTAGTAAATTGAATGTATTTTTCGATACGTGTCTGAAAGTTTGCCAGACTGGAATGGTACCAGTTGTGGTCTGGAAATATACCTCTGGTATTTCATACCTACACCGTGTATTGGTGTACGATTTTTTTTTTTTTTTTTTTTTTTTTTTTTTTTTAAGCAGGGACATCTCTGTTTTACCATTTTTCTGAAACCCATTGAGTCAGGGGACGTACTTTCTTTTCGTTGCTCCGTGACAGGCTTTATGATGACAATACGGGTTACTGTATATATATATATATATATATATATATATATATATATATATATATATATATATATATATATATATATATATGCATGAAACATCTTTGTTTCAAGTCACCGCAATGCTGGGTGTAGCCGTATGGGAGCGTGAAATATTTGTAGCGTACCAGTGAAATACATTGTCTGATTCTAGGGGTAAACTGGGTAATACTCAGTCGCCCCGCTGCCCATGTCATGATGCTAACACGGATCAGCTGATGGGAGCGTGTCCAGTCCTGGAGGCCTTGGCGCTGCTTCAAAACTCGCAGCATGCAGACGGCACATGATTTTATAGTTAGCACGACCAGAGGCGTGTTTTGTGACTGTGTTGATGATTGAGTGGCTGTGGTAATGTTTTGTGGTATGTGTGTGCGTGCGTGCGTGTGCGTGTGTGTGTGTGTGTGTGTGTGTGTGTGTGTGTGTGTGTGTGTGTGTGTGTGTGTGTGTGCGTGCGTGCGTGCGTGCGTGTGTGTGTGTGTGTGTGTGTGTGTGTGTGTGTGTGTGTGGAGAGAGGGAGAGAGAGAGAGAGGCGGGGGTGGATGTGAGGGGAGTGTAGCTGTAATGAGTCACATGAAATATTGTCCAAAAGCCCACACCATATCCTCTCTCTCTCTCTCTCTCCCGACCTATCGAATTTTTGTCTATCTGTGTTTGCCTGTCCCTCCCCGTCCCTCCCCGTCCCTTCCATTCTCTCCCTCTCCCCCTCTTCCTCTCTTCCGTCCTGTCTCGTCCCTCGCCACCCATTCCTTTGCCTCCCTTCTTTCTCTTCCTTTCCTTTCTCTTCCCTTTCCCTTCCCATTTCTTCTCATTCCTTCCTGTCCTATCCCTCCTTTCTCCCTTCCCCTCCCCTCCACTTTCTGTTCCTCTTTCCTCCCCTCATGTTCTCCCTTCCTCTTCATTTCTCTCTCGCCTCAGTCCCCTCCTATTTTTCTTTCTCCCCTCACCCAGTTCATCATCCTTTTTCAGCTTCCATATTCACCCTCTCCTGCCGTCTGTGTGTGTGTGTGTGTGTGTGTGTGTGTGTTATTGCAGTGTTTTTGTTTATGTATGTAGGCTAAATGTGTGATAGTGCGTTTGTTTGTGACCGTGCCTTTCCTTGTGTGTATTGGCCATGTATACTGTGTGTGTGTGTGTGTGTGTGTGTGTGTGTGTGTGTGTGTGTGTGTGTGTAAGTAAATGTTTATTGCTTTATAGTCATACATCCATGTAGGCTATACATTTGAACATTACATAACAAGCAACGGTCTGTCGAGCCTAGTTTATAAATACTATATATAAATTGTGGTTGCTTTAGTTGGATATACCAGCTACAATCGTATGTGTATCAGAAAAAAAGTAAATTATTTAAATATAAACTACAACCTTATGGTTATCGGAAATATACATGCATACACTCATACATATATACATACTGTACATACATTCATAGATAAATACATATACATCGACATACATACACACATATACTTTTACATATGTATTGTACATCCATATTCTCACATACACACATGTGCACATATACAGTATACCCACATACATATACACATACATATACATACATACACATTCACACACACATACACATATATACACACATACATATACATACACACACATACATATACATATACATATACACACACATACACATACACATACATATATACCCACATACATACATACATACATAATGTACATTTTATATATATATATATATATATATATATATATATATATATATATATATATATTAAATAAAAACACACACACACACACACACACACACACACACACACACACAGCGACACATTTACATTCACATACATACACATACTATACATTAATTGTATCATAACATATGGTGCTTTTGTTCTACCTTAAATTATTACAAAATTATATGTATTGTATGTATTGCTGACCTAACAAATAATTTTTCATTTCCCTTTTGAATGTTAGGATATTACTCGACTTAAGAAGAATTTTTTTATCTATTGGTAAACCGTTAAATAGTTGAGGGCCGAAAGATATACTGTTCTTGAAGAGGGTTGTTCTGAATTGTGGAGAGCATAAATTAATGCTATTACTACGAGTATTATGTGGGTTTCCTACAAACTTAAATATTTCATTCCCTACATAGACTCTTAAGGTCTTATACATCAGTAGTAATGTAAAATACTTATGAATATTTTCAAAGTTCAACAATTTTGTATTTGAAAATATTGGGGTTGTTGAATCGAATTTACCTAGAAAATATATACATCTTAAAAATTTTTTCTGAGCTACTATTATTTTGTTCAAAAATGAGGACCAAGTACATGGCCATATGGCTACACAGTACATGAGGTAAGGATAACATAGTGTATAATAAATGCTGACCATAGCCTCTGTTTGGTGTGTGTGTGAGTGAGTGTGTGTGTGTGTGTGTGTGTGTGTGTGTGTGTGTGTGTGTGTGTGTGTACTTTATGTGCGTGGGCGTGTGTGTGTGTGTGTGTACTTTATGTGCGTGGGCGTGTGTGCTTTTCTGGAGAGTGTTAATAAGTCATGTTGATAAGTGTTGTGGGGGAGGGGATGAGGGATGATGGAGACTGGGAATGTTAAAGTACAGTGTATAAGGTGAAGATGAGTGATGGGGGAAGGAGGTAGGCAGTGTCAGGGTGTGTAAGGTGAGTATGAGGGTGAAGTATGAGGGAAGGCGCAAGGATGTATAAGGCAAGTACGATGTGGAGGTAACAGGAGGGAATCTGCCAATGTTAGGGTGTATATGGTGAGTATGAGGGGTGAAGTATGGAGAAGGGAGATAGGGAGTATTAGGGTGAGGCGCAGTGAGGGAGACAGGGCGTATGAGTTGAGTGTGAGGGTAAAGTATGAAGAAGGCAGGCAAGGAATGTGACGGCGTATAAAGTAAATGTGAGACTGGAATGTTGAGCGTGTAAGGGGATGAGGTGGAACGGAGGAAGGTTGGGAGTGTGAGGGTGTATAAGGTGAGTATGAGGAAGGTAAACTTGGAGTGTGAGGGAGGGTGCTTTTGAGTAAACAATGGCTGTGATATCTTCCAGTACTTTGAGCCAAAGATGTGGATAGCAAAGCAAGACGCTCCCACCTCCCACCAGTGCCTCCAACCGAGCCTGGCGGGAGAGGTGAGATGGACCACTATAATGTAGCTAGAGGGAAACACTTTGAAAATTCATATGAAAGGACGAATGGAAAATATGTACTAATATGTTGTATTCTGTAAGGAAAAAGTAACAGTTGGTGAACTTCTTTGCCCAGATGGCGGCTATTGTACCGTAGTTAATTTTTGCTACCAGCAGGCGATTTAGTAAGCGTTGGAGAGATTTGGAAATAGGAGGGTTAGCATAGACATACTGTAGTTTTCATTGGCCACCTTCATGTAGACAGACCACTCCAACGTTGAATTCAATCTTGTGGAAGTGCCAAGAAGGCCTTGTGAGTCAAGAGATAATTCCAAAATGATGTTAGGCTGATTCTGTTCGCTCCCAGGGTTGAATTTTTATGCTATCTATATATATATATATATATATATATATATATATATATATATATATATATATATATATATATATATATATATGTATATATATATATATATATATATATGTATATATATATATATATATGTATATATATATATATATATATATGTATATATATATATATATATATATATATATATGTATATATATATATATATATATATATATATATATATATACATGTATATATATATATATATATATATATATATATATATATATATATATATATATATATATATATATATATATATATATATATATATATATATATATACAGTATATATATATATATAGAGAGAGAGAGAGAGAGAGAGTCCTCCAGTCTCATTCTATTCCGGTGATCGCTTGAATCCGTTAGCGTATTTTTGTTATTATTCCTGCCATATCCAGGTTATTTTACTTCAGCTTTGAAGGGGACTTAGGATCTAGAGAGGTTAAGTAAAGCTCATGACATGGAGTTGAAGCAAGGTAAATATAGCGTCCCTGAACTGCAGGGGTTTATTGCGTCCCTGTTTAGTTATGGAGTCACCTTAGTTCATTGCCGTTGAAACTATGGTCATCAAATGTCTCAAGATCTTTTGTGAGGAGCGTATCAAACACCATCTGAAAATGTAGATGGATCACATTAACATTTTCTTATTATAATTTTTTTTTCAGTTCAGCCTGTACTGGCCTGTTATGAACGTAGGACCTGGGGCTAGGCGTGCTTAGTTCTGAAATGTTAGATTAGGGTGTCCAGTCAGTCTTCCCTGAATGGCATTATATGATCAATAATCCCTAGTCGCCTCACGTATGGGCCGCGTCTGGTTGGAGCACAGTAACCCACAAAATCTCAAGGCGTTCATTTATGGGATAGTTTCTTGGATTACTGGAAACAATATAGAGTTGCCCAGAGACAGCACTACATCGCGTGAGTGGATTACAGCCGCCTTTCCCTCTTCTCCAAAGATACATTTTATTTTTCATCACTCTCCCACTGTATTTGATTATCCAGTAATATTTTGTCTGTCGGTCAGTTGGGCAGTGGAACACACAGCAGCTTATTTGAGAATGCTGTAAATAATTGTCCTGCATCATCGACATGCGACGCTCGAACAATGGGACTCCAATCACTATTAAACGTAATTACCATACCTGTTTGTTTTTTAATTAGTCCTTTTGTACTAGTATGAGGCAGTGGATCGGTAGTCCCCTTTAGCCCGATGACAATTTTATTCTTTGCTGCTGCCATACGATTTTATTTATATTTGGAGAGTACCCAAGTAGCGAAGGTGTTAAAGGAGGCTATACCTAACACCTCTAGTACAGAAAGTTCCTCCAGGCGGTAGTAATGTTAAAATTAAGAATAATTGTAAGTGTGTGAGGGGTGGGGTTGGGGTATGAGGGGTGGGGGTGGGGTATGAGGGGTTAGGGGGTAGGGTACGAAGGTGAGAGGGTATAACTGCTGGTGATGTGTGGTCTGATGAATCATTTGAGTTATATTGTCCATTAGACTTGCCTGCCAGACCTAACAGTGCCCCCTACTCCCAAACCCTTCTCTTCCCTCACGTCTCTTTACCTCCTATCTCCCCTCACATCTCCTACCTCCCCTCTTCCCTTACTTCTCCTCCCTACCTCCTCTCTTTCTGTCTCTCCCCTCCATCCCCACCCTTCCTTCTCCCTCTCCGTCGCCTTTCTCCTTTTATCTTTACCTCGCTTTCGCCCTGTCACTCATTATTCTTATGTTCTCTGTCTCTTTCCCTCTCTGTCCTCTCCTTCCTTCCTCCACCTTCTCCTTCCATCTCTCCCCTCATCTCTCCTCTCTTCTTTTCTCCACGCTTATCCCCTATCATCATCCCCCTCCCCTTCATTCGATAGTATTTATCCTTCTTCTCTCCCCCTCCCCCCCGCTGTTCTGTCTTTCTCTTTCCCCACTCCTTCTTTTCCTCCTCTTCATTAACCCTTATTCTTTTCCTCCTCTCTTCCTCCCCTCTTCCTCCCCCACACACATTCTTTCTCTCACCTTCATATTTCCTCTCCTCCCTCATCCTTATCCCCTGCCCCCCCCCCTCTCTCTCTCTCTTTCTCTTTCTCTCATTTTTACTTTAGTCTGTATTTTTTTTTTTATCATCCAACTTTTATGAATAGTGTCGCCTGTCGTTTCCCAAGCACCTTAGATGGCCGGGATATAGAAAGGAAGTCGCCATGTCACGCAAGGCCCTGACCTCTCGGCGTTGTGTACGTGGCATCACTTTATCTTTACCTTGACTTCAGCGTTAAGGCGAGGAGACGGCTTAGTGGTATTCCGCTGGTTGTGATGTTTTGGAGACTGCGGGGGCAAGTCTAGGGGATGAGGTAGTGAACAAGATGCAGACAGAGGATGTGGTAGTGAACAAGATAGTGATATTTTTGAGACTGAGGTAGCGAGCAAGACTGAGACACATTTGAGAGGTTATTTTGACAGTTTCAAGGGAGGTTGTGGCAGTGAGCAAGATTAAGGTCCTTTTGAGAGATGATTTGGACCCTTTGAATGGGGATATAATTATTTTTGAGGATGAAAGAATAAGTGGACAAGCTCTGTGTCACAAAGGCGCCCACCTGCATATCTTAACATTTTTTTTTCCTTACTTAGCCTAGCCTAATAACCGCCAAATAGGGGAGTGATTGGTCATTATAGCCTTAAATGTGTGTTTTAAGTAGCCAAGCCTTGGACCCCTACGCTTTCGATGAGGTAATGAGGGATTGGTTGATTGATAGGATAGGTAAACAAGATAAACAGGCTTGGTAGACAGAAGGTAAATAGGAGGTAGACAAGATAACTAGGGTAGGTAGACAAGATAAAAGGAGGTAGACAGGATAAATAGGGTAGGTAGACAGAAGATAAATAGGATGTAGACAGAAGGTAAATAGGAGGTAGACAGAAGATAACTAGGGTAGGTAGACAAGATAAATAGGAGGTAGACAGAAGGTAAATAGGAGGTAGACAGAAGGTAAATAGGAGGTAGACAGAAGATAAATAAGAAGTAGTCAAGATAAATAGGAGGTAGACAGGATAAATAGGGTTGGTAGACAGAAGATAACTAGGGTAGGTAGACAAGATAAATAGGGAAGGTCGACAAGATAAATAGGAGGCAGACAGAGGGTAAACGGTGTAGGTAAACAGAATATTATTAGTCTACTTGGGCATTATCATTGTGTGGATATTGAGTTACTTTCTATACCTGTAGCGTATTTTTCATTTATGATGGCTATGGTTTAATTATGGTCCTATGGTCATTGGGATGGAATAGATGTTGCCTTGTGTTTAGTGTTTTTCCTGTATTTACTGTGTGTTTTTTAGTGTTGGTGTTATTCTGTAATTGCCTCTTGTTTTTTGCGTTATTACCTTTGTTATTTTTATTGTGTTTTTATTGACTTGTCTTTGTGTTGCTGTTATAATCGTATTTTTGTTACTGTAGTTGTCATGTGTTCGTTAAGAGTTGTTGTTGGTGTTGTTTAGGTCGTAATTGCAGTTTGCGGAAATGAAAAAGCCCCGGTGTATTTTTTTAAACTCCATAGAGGCAGTCATTATGGGTGGAGGGAAGAGGGGGTGGTGATGGACAGCTTGGGGTGGGGGGGGGAGCGAGAGGAAGAGGAATGAGAGAGGGGGACAGGGTGGTGTTGGTGGAAGGGAAGAGGAATGAGAGCACACACACACACACACACACACAAACACACACACACACACACACACACACACAGGAAGAGGGGGAGAGAGTTGGGGGGTGGGGTGCTGAACGAGTGAGGATGGAAACTAGGCTAATTTGAGGGGAGGAGGGGAGGATGTTGGGGGGGGAAGACGGAGGGGGATGGGAAGCAGATGAAAGAGGAGAGGAGAGGGGGGAAGGAAAAGAGGTGTCTGTGTTTTAATTTTTTTATTTACTTGTTTTTACGGCCTCGTGCTTACAGGTCGGGGTGGAGAAAGCATAAAAAAAAAAAAAAGGTAATAGATCGAAGAAGAAAAAATGTAGATTGGTACTTTGTGGTGAGAAGGAAGAGGTAGATGAAACAGACCGGGATAGATAAAGAAATAGAAAGGTGGATGAAACAGAGCTGAGTAGATAAAGAAATAGATAGAAAGGAAGGTGAAAGGTCAATATAGGATAAGACGTGGATGTGATAGATTCTTTAAGAGGTGTATCTGGTAATTGAAAAGTTAAGTAAAGGATGATTGATTTAAAATGTGATAGATAGGTGGGTTTGCCCGTGATAGATAGAAAACTGGGTGTGATAGACAAGTGTAGATAGATAAAAAAAATTGTTAATAGATAGAAAAATTGGTTGACGGGTTTAGGTAGGCTAGGTTGTGGTTGTGATAGATAGATTGGTTGTGATAGATAGAAATGGGTCTCCCTTAACCCTCTCGTAGTCTCGTCGGTGAAGGAAGCTCCCTAACACCTCTTCCTTACCGATTTATTTTTGGATACGGCTAGCTAATTAGTTTTGTGCGTTATTTATGCAGAGTTTGGTGATAATACAATGCCTTAAGTAACACAGAGGAAGACGGCGATGTATAATAAGCAAAATAAATCGATTAGGAACAGGTGTTAGGGAGCATCCTTACCGGGCGGGGATAGGGGCAATACTCACGGCTGTTTTAGTATTTTATTCCAGCAAAAAATGAGCTATAGGAGCCTGAGTTAATAGATAGGGAAGTAGATACATATGATAGGACTGATAGATTGATAGATAAAAAGGAGAGTAATAAAATCTTGTAATAAATAAAGCAATAGAATGTGATGGATAGATAAATTAATACGTCTAGCCTGATAGATAAATAGTTAAATAGATTATACTGCAACTTAATAACAAATGATTGGAGGATACAGAGGAGGTAAATGATGATTGGTTGTACCGGTAGTAGATAAAAAAAAACTGGGCGTGATAGATAGAAAGGTGTGGATAGATAAAAAGGTGAGCATTGTGTGGTGGGTGGATAGTGAACAGGTTAGGTGGACGCCCAAGTGGAGTGGGGTGGAGGAAATGTGGAAGTGGTGGAAAAAAGAATTAAGAGAGAGAAAGGAAGAGAGAGAGAGAGAAGGGGGGGGGGCAGGAAATGTGGAAGTGGTGGAAGGAAGAATTAGAAGAAGGGAGAGAGAAAGAGAGAGAGGGGGGGGATGGAAGAAATGTGGAAATGGTGGAAGGAAGAATTAGAAGTAGGGAGAGAGAGAGAGAGAGAGTGTGTGTAAAAATTCCATAAGAAATATAAAACGGAATGTGGTGAAAAATAAGGGAATGGCTGGAGAAACAAGTGCCATGTTATTTGAGGGATTGAATGATAGATAGGACCGGATGTAGGGGGATAGCGGGGTGAAAATGGAGAGAGAGAGGGAGAATATGCACCCACGAATTCACCCACTCCACTACATTTACCAAGTACCCACAGCATATACAGTCCTATCTTGCTAAGCCTTTTCATCTCACTAACATCCCAAAACTTTATTCAGACACGAGTCGCTGTGCAGGTAAAGGTAGAAGTAAGCCTGGCTGCACGACCTAGGCTAAGTGTGAGGGCATAAAAGAGGAGTAAAACATGCATCTTATACCCACTGCAGTCAGCGTACCGGCATGCAGTCCTTTCTTGTTTTAATCTCGCTAATACCTGACCAGTGGATCAAGCTAAGGGAATAACTAGATGGAGCTGAAGGGATAACTTTCTCTCTCTCTCTCTCTCTCTCTCTCTCTCTCTCTCTCTCTCTCTATATATATATATATATATATATATATATAATATATATACATATATAATATATATAAATATATAATATATATAAATATATAATATATATATATATATATATATATATATATATATATATATATATATATATATATAATATATATATATATATATATATATATATATATATATATATATTTTAAGTATATTCCTACCACCTCCAGATAATTTTGTTCAGGTTGGGGGAAAGCTCTTGTAGTGAAATATTTAATGGAGGCTGTATCTCTCTCCTTTAACTAGAAAAAATCTCCAGAGCTGAATAAAGTCGTCTGGAGAAACACACACACACACACACACACACACACACACACACACACACACACACACACACACACACACACACACACACACACACAAAATCACCGTACTTAAAGGTGTAAATGTACAGAAACCCACGAACCACGAGTATGCATGGGTGAAATAAAACATAATATCCTTTTCACTCCCGGCAGTAAAAATATTCAGTCCCGTTGCTTTAATCTTGGTAATATCAGACGATTTTATTCACCTGAGAGTTGCTGCCTAGTGGAGAGGCTGGAGAAGGCAAGGTGTGTGAAATAAACTATGCATCTCAATTACCCAGCTGTGAAACTCCCTACACAGGCGGGGGATGCTGGGGAAAGGAGTGTGTGTGTGTGTGTGTGTGTGTGTGTGTGTGTGTGTGTGTGTGTGTGTGTGTGTGAGAGAGAGAGAGAGAGAGAGAGAGAGAGAGAGAGAGAGAGAGATTTTATGACCCCACTGCAGTTAAAGTATGTAACGTCCTCTCCTGTCCAGAGTGACATCAATTTCCACACTAGGTTAAAATGTCCGCAGTGCTGGGGGGTGAATTATAATTCTATTTGGCACGGTACAAAACATAATATGGTGCTGCAACCTGTACTACACACAGCAGCAGTAGTAGTAGTAGCAGTAGTAGAAGTGTGGTGGTGTTTGTGGTGGTGGTGGTAACAATAATGATAATAATAATAATAATAATGAAGATGGTGGTGGTGGTGCTGGTATTGTTGCTGATAATGGTGATGATAATGATAATGGTCATCTCTGTAGCCTGTGTAAGTTTTAGTAACCTTTAATTGGTACGTCACTCAAGTATTTCATTGTGACCAACGCCCGACGATTTTATTCATATCAATCAACGTTTTTGTTATCGACGTCATTTATAGTAATTTTCACCAGTTTCTCTATTTTCAACTCTGCCAACTGTTTCTCTTCAATTTTTTGTAGTCTAGATACTCCTACTCCTACATTTTTTAATTTAAACTGAGTATTTTGTGTGTATGTGCGGTATGTAATTTTTTTAAAATCATGGATGAAAACCCGCGTGTATGGGTACAGTATATGTGGATGTATATAATAATGAAAAATATATGACACACACACACACACACACACACACACACACACACACACACACACACACACACACACACACACACACACACACACACACACACACACACACACACACACACACACACACACACACAGAGCCTCACCCTTACATACGCCACCGCGAGGAATATGCATGGATGTGATATGTATGAAGTCTCTTTACCTCAGATGTAATATTCATGAAGACCGGAGCGAAGGGAATTAGAGGAGAGTGCTTTGGGGAGTTAGGTTAGCTTAGATGGGGTGAGGCAGGGTTAGGTGGGGTGAGGTGGGGTTGAGTTAGGGTAAGATGGGTTTGGTGGAGTGAGGTAGGGACAGGGTTGGTGAGACTGGGACAGGTTTGCTTAGTATTGGACGGGTTAGGTTATGTGAAGTTGGTTTGGGTTAGGATGGATTAGTTGAGGTGAATTTAGGATGAGTTAGATTGAGATTAAATTAGGTATGGTTATAATAATTGAGGTTGGGTTAAGTTAGACTAGACACTCAATGAATATAAAGTTAGGCCAAGGTAAGATTGGGTCAGGTGAACTTACGTTAGGGACACACACACACACACACACACACACACACACACACACACACACACACACACGCACGCAGGCACGCACGCACGCACGCACGCACGCACGCGCGCGCGAGAGAGAGAGAGAGGTGGGGGGAATTATGGCGTAGAGGAGTGTGAAAATAATAATAATCAGGCATCAGAGAGGGGGAGGTTAGCATAGGATATACTGTATTTAGCTGAAAGGTTGAATTTAAGCAACTTAGATTAGCTGGTGTAATGTCGCTTCTTATAATGATAGTTGTGCATTTATGTGTTCCCCTTTTCTGGATTCTAATCATCTCATTCGTGAAAGAAGGAGTGCGGTTGTGATGATGATGGTGATGGCTGTGGTGCTGATGGTAATGATGATGATGATGGCGATTGTGGTGAGGAGTTATGACAATGGTGGTGGTGGTGATGACAATAATGATAATGGGGATGGCGGTGGTGATGATGACAGTTATGATGATGATGGTGTCGGTGGTGGTGATGGCAGTTGTGATGATGATGATGAAGATACTGTAAATGCAGCGGTATATTGTTGTGTATGTGATCCTTTATGATGGTGACCAAGGCGAAGTCAGGTGTACCTAATGTTATATACTGTATTTGTCGATGCTGTACAGGTGTGTGTGTGTGTGTGTGTGTGTGTGTGTGTGTGTGTGTGTGTGTGTACAGACTGCAATCACAACCGTGGATTGTAACGTAATTAATGAATGTAATGTATTGCACATTGGAATAATAAATAATAGATGTCACGTATTGCACGGCAGAATGAGTCATATGTTAATTGGGATTATAGGCTCCAGTTCATGACTATAGGCCAGTGAATATTGTTTTATGTAACCCTCTCATGGTGGGGACAGCTCGAGTATCGGATTTTATTCCAGCAAACGTCAGGACATTTTATTCAGCGATGTAACAATTGGAGGGTGAGTTAATGATGTCCACAATAACCTTCTCATAGCTTGGACATCTTCTGTATTGTATTCCAGCTAATGCCTACAGATTTTATTCAGGTGAGAATGTCATGAGATCCTAAGTGTTAGTAACGTCCTCAATTAAACTTTTCATGTTCAGGAAAACTCTTTACTGTTCCTTTTCACCTAACGCCATAAATGATCTTCTTCATTTGAGTGAGTCGTAGGAGACAAAGTCTTCTTAATTCTAATTTAAGCAACTCTCTTCACAAGGGGGAGGGTTCTCTGCTTAAGGCAAGTAAAACCGTCTGGCTGTTAAGGACTATTACATGGAAGACCTCATCGTACTAGAGTAGTTAATGGAGACAGATATCTTAATTTCTTAAGATGAATGGAATTGTCTGGCGGTAGCAGAGCAAACGATAAAAAAGCGTTATCGTGCTGAAAGGATTATACGATAGCATTATTAATTACATAGTTTTTTTGGAAGTTATACCCGCATTACTCTAACTTGGCCTAAAATTGTCATCACTTCAATGCCAAGCTGTAACGAGATTAACACTAGAATGTGATGCTAGTCACGAAGAAGTAGTCTACTGTGGAAAAGAATTAAAGCCAAAGTATTGTCTTATTCTGCCACAGAGCTAACTTGAAATAAACTGTAAAAAATGGAAGAAGGTCTGGGCCAAGTTAAAGAGAAAAGTGTACAGTTAAATCTCGCAGCAGCTAATATTAATACTTTTTGACACGGCACCCTTGCGTTATACATGGTTTGATGACAGTGTTTCTTTCTTTCTTTGCATAAATTTCTTTTATAATTGAAACCAAACTCATTATTTTCGAAACGTAATAGATTCACACGTTTTTACGGAATCGTAGCCAGGTGTAATTGTAAGTAAATGGTTTAAGCTTGTTTGTTAGGCTGTGGTGATGTATTCCACTTGTGATAGAATTATAACTTGTCTGGTAATATAGTGTGTGTGTGTGTGTGTGTGTGTGTGTGTGTGTGTGTGTGTGTGTGTGTGTGTGTGTGTACAAGGTTAGAGTGTGGGTGTACAGATGTGTCCTCCACCTGTCCTATTATTCCTCACACGTGCCTCTCTGTCCTCTTTGTGTGTGTGTGTGTGTGTGTGTGTGTGTGTGTGTGTGTGTGTGTGTGTGTGTGTGTGTGTGTGTGTGTGTGTACAGACACGGGTACTATCAGTATTTGTGTGGATAGCCTTGAATGTACAGATGCACGCGTCACCTACATACATAGCTCCTAAATATATGTGCCCATGAGTCACTTTTTCTCTTCTCCCAGTCCCCGCATCACTTGCTGTAGGGGAGTAGTAGCTTGAGTTTCATTATTTCTCACACCAAACAGCCTGTCGTCCAGTGTTACGGTGGTTGTCCGAAGCTTTACTAAACACACCCTTTTCCCTCTTACTTGGCCTAAAATTGCCACCTCTTCATCTTGAATACTGAGTTATAACAATAGCACTAGAATATGATGCCAACCATGAAGAAATGCTGTGATTAAGATGAAGAGCTATATTATTGTCTTATTCTGCCACTGATTGACGTGAAAGTAGCTGCAACAGGACAGATATGTGGACCATGTTAAAGTAAAACAATTATGGGGAATATGCTGACAACTCTGAACTAGCACCTTAACACTGGACGATCGATTTCTGTTCGATGTGAAATCCTGGTTGCCTCCTGCAGCCCACAGCAGAGGAATGAGACAGAGCGTAAACTTCCTGCTATTCTGTCCTTCCTTAATTTAGTCTGAGTCTTCTCTATAACAAACAGTCTCGAAAGGACAAAAAGATCTGTTGCTGTTGGCTTTTCTTTGTACTCTTTAGTGTCTTGTTGTCTACTGTATAAATTATTGGTATGGAGAAAAAAATACAACTATGTAATTTTGTAGGTACACAAGTTTGGTATGGTATTCGCTCAAGGCCGGGAGACATTGTTAGATAACCGCTATACTATGAAACACTGACTAAATGTATGAGACGCGGGAAGAGTGTTTGTGTTATGGCATGACTCATTGTGGGAATTAGCTTATGTGAGGCACGTGGGCGAAGGCTGAGTGAGAGTTAGGGGAGAAAGAGTATGACAGTGCAGAGAGGAAGAGGAAGCCCGAGAGCCAGGAAGGACGAGCTGTAGGATCCACACCTCCCGGAGACTGTTTGCGTGGAAGGATATAATCTTGTGAAAGTAAGAACGAAGAGGGATAGGTTTTGTGTATGTGTGTGTGTGTGTGAGACAGAGAGAGAGAGAGAGAGAGAGAGAGAGAGAGAGAGAGAGAGAGAGAAAAGCGATGGGATGACAAAGGAAAGGGTGCTCCACTTTTAACAGGAGTGGGTAAAGTGCGGGACTGTACGAGCAGAATAGAGGTGGTGGAACGAGGTTATGGAGTGCTAGAGGGAGAGGCACTGAAAATGAAACAGTTAACTCTTTTAGTCCAAGTGACGCGTTTTTATATTCTTACTTTCTTCAGTTGTCGTTTACCTTTTCACATCTAGACTTTCCCCGATCGTTTGGTGGTAGCCTATTTAAACTGAGAAGTACACCACCGGAGTGAAGGGGTTAAGAGGCGTGTACAGTTGGCATCAAAAGTCCTGTCCCCTATCTTGCTTAATCTCCTTTGTTAATCCGCAAGAAATACAGATAACTTGCTCTGGATCAGCGTCATTTGCGTCGGATTTACTACACTGATTAATTCCTTGGAGAGAGAGAGAGAGAGAGAGAGAGAGAGAGAGAGAGAGAGAGAGAGAGAGAGAGAGAGAGAGAGAGACGACATGGTTTTTTGATGGCGACTGCACACTGACACACTAGAAGGTCAAGGTTGGGTGCGTGTATGAGGGAGGGTGGCGTGTGGTGCGAGGAGGGGTGGGACAGGTGAGAGAGTGATACCTGGGAGTTCTTTGACCGAGGTGGTGTGATGGACGGGAATATTGTGCTGAATTTTCCTGCTTCACACAAGAAAGGGAGAGACTGTACAGGTATGAAAAGGAATATTGTACAGGTATGAAAAGAAATATTGCACAGGTATGAAAAGGAATATTGTATAGGTATGAAAATGAATATTATACAGGTATGAAAAGGAATATTGCACAGGTATGAAAAGGAATATTGCACAGGTATGAAAAGGAATATTGTACAAGTATGAAAAGGAATATTGTACAGGTATGAAAAGGAATATTGCACAGGTATGAAAAGGAATATTGTACAGGTATGAAAAGGAATATTGTACAGGTATGAAAAGGAATATTGTACAGGTATGAAAAGGAATATTGTACAAGTATGAAAAGGAATATTGTACAGGTATGAAAAGGAATATTGTACAGGTATGAAAAGGAATATTGTACAGGTATGAAAAGGAATATGTATTGTACAGGTGTGAAAAGGAATATTGTACAGGTATGAAAAGGAATATTGTACAGGTATGAAAAGGAATATTCTACAGGTATGAAAAGGAATATGTATTGTACAAGTATGAAAAGGAATATGTATTGTACAGGTATGAAAAGGAATATTCTACAGGTATGAAAAGGAATATTGTACGGGTATGAAAAGGAATATTGTACAGGTATGAAAAGGAATATTGCACAGGTATGAAAAGGATTATATATTGTACAGGTATGAAAAGGAATATTGTACAGGTATGAAAAGGAATATTGTGCAGGAATGAAAAGGAATATTGTACAGGTATGAAAAGGAATATTGTGCAGGTATGAAAAGGAATATGGTACAGATGTTGACTAAGGAAGGTAAAATGTGGGATTCGTCAGGCAGAATGGCGTAGTTGAAGAAAAGGACAGAAAAGGAAAATGATAACTGATAAAGAGAGACGGTAAAGGATTAAAAATAAAATGTAGTAGTTAGTAAAGGAAATGAGAAGGGCAGATGCAAGGAGGAGACGGGAGAAGAGTAAAATGTGGATTGTACGGTTAGAGTGATCAGATAAAGAAAAGAGGATGGTAGGTAATAAAGGAGGATAATATGGTAATATACGGAGAGGAAGAGAGAGAGAGAGAATGAAAGTAAAACGTGGGATTGAACGAAAGCAATAGTAACTCAACTGTCCTTCCACTTTCAATCGTTTTTTTTTTTTTCCCCCTCTTCATTCTTGTCTTTTCCATCATTGTCATTCTTCTGCTTTTCTCATTCTGTGTTATTTTACTGTGTTGTCTTCATTTCTTCACTCCCTCCTTCATTTCCTCTCAGTAGGATACAAGAAAATAAATACATGTATAAAGGGAAGCCAAGAACAGTAGAGGTTATGGTCATGTGAAGGCTGTGTGAGAGAAGACTAGCATATTTTCTGAGAGTCGTGAAGTAAGAGGGAAAAAATAAAGTTATCTTGAGAGTACAGTGACTTTGAGGGTACAAAAAAATTACAAATAAGAGTGTCTGGACTGTAATAATTCCGCTGTATAGTTTCCCTCTTTGTAACTGGGAAATACAGTGGTAGTTAGGGTTTATGGCGAGGTTACGAAGCAGCCGCCCTCTGTAATTACCTACTTGTTGTACTTATGTAACTTTATTTATTAGGTGGATTACATAAACACTAGGGTACAGTAATTGGGTGAGGTGTTACAAATGATAGGAAATAGCTAGGCGTGAGATGGAGGTGTTTATTTATCTGTGTGTGTGTGTGTGTGTGTGTGGTTTCTCTCTCTCTCTTTCTCTCTCTCTCTCTCTCTCTCTCTCTGTTTATGTCTGTCTTGTCTATTTGTCTGTGTGTATTTGTTTTTATCTTTGTCTGTCTGTTTCTGTGTTTATGTATGTACGACTGTTTATCTGTCTATCTGTCTGCCAATTAATGTTGTCTGATTGTATTACTGTCAGTCAATGTCTCCACTTTCCCTCCCCACCCTCTCTCTCTCTCTCTCTCTCTCTCTCAGTGCTTTCGCTTAAAGTCCAATATCGCCATGTTTACTGAGACAAAATGGCTATATACATATCAAAGGGATGCATCAGCGTGGAATTTAAATACCCTCTTCTGTCGAACGTAGTATCAGTTTGCATATGATAACAAACATTTGAATATATTGTCATCACCATCATCATCATCATCACCATCATAATATTTTCCAACTTGTAGATCGGTTTAGGTCATGTAAATATTAAACCTTCTTTTAAAAAATGATATGTAAAAGAATTTGTTTTCGCTTGCGCAGAAACAGTCAATAAAGGGTTAAAAGCTTCTTTGTGCCGATGTAGCATGGAAATACTTCTTCATTAATATACCGTATCTTCATTGAAATGGTTCAGCAGATAATATTATTGACCGTGTTTTATTTAAATGGCTCAGTAGGTAATATTGATAGCATGTGATTGTTTTATGTTTGTCATCGGATTGGTGTGCCATGTACCGTATCATCTTTATTCCATTAAGTTTTGTCAGTTTTTCCAGCCTCATATATCCATGCAAATTATATAGAAGGAAATGTTCCAAATGTTCTCGGTAGGTGCGGAGACAGACAATAATGTAAGGTAATGAAAAAATCATATACATGAGGTGACCTGCAATATTTACTTATTGTTTCACATATATGATGACACCGATATAACAGGTCACATCCGCTGCGTAGTTATACAGACCTATGTTTCTTCCCTGTCTCCCAAAAGGGGGAAGGTGAGTTGGAGATCAGCATCTTCAACCTGGAGCTACCGGTTCACGTCCAGATGAGCTTGGGCCTCAACAACAGTCAGAGGAATAAATTATTTACTCGTAAATGTTAATCGCATCCCCTCATTCCCTTCCACTCTCTCCCCTCTCATCAGCATCGGCTCCCACCCAGATCATCGACTCAGCACCCTCCCCTAGCATCCCCATTCACCCCTCCCTTCTCAACCCCATTCATCCCTCCCCTCTGATCCCCATTCATCCTCCCTCTCCTTCTTCACCTCTTCTCTCTCCCCTTTGCCTCGTCCGTCAGACGCCCTCTCTCTTTCGTTCTTCCCCCTCTACCAGTCTCCCATAATCCCACTCTGTCCCGTCCCACCTCTTCCATCCCTCTCCCCCCTCTCTCACTCTACCACTCTCTTCTCTCCCCTCTCCCACCCCTCTTTCACTCCTCTCCCCTTGCCCTTCTCTTCCCTCTCCCTCTCTCCACTCCCTGTACCCCCCAGCCTCTCCCCCCCAGCCTCTCCCCCATCACCCTGCACCAACGTCAGATATTCTTGGCTGTGTGATGTGACGTAAGTGTGATACCCGCCCGTCAAATGAGCTCTAATGAGAGGGGTGACAGCCAGAGAGAGAGAGGGGGGGGGGGAATTTTATGGTGGTGACATTCTGCCCTCCTCCTCATGTTATTGTAGGGTGTGGCTGGTTGAATGTAGGAAGGGGATTTGTGTGTGTGTGTGTGTGTGTGTGTGTGTGTGTGTGTGTGTGAGAGAGAGAGAGAGAGAGAGAGAGAGAGAGAATAAGGTATAATATAATGCACCATTCCTTCTGGCTAACATTTGCATCACACCAGGCACGTCCAGGTCCAACCAAAGCAAAACAGATGCCTTCGTCTTTTGCCAGAATTAAAGAACACGTACTCGGGCTGAAGGGCTGAAAGTTTAGGAAAAGTAAGATTAAAAACAATTATTTATTTTCATCCTGTATAAAAAAGAAATATTATGCCGATTGTCATACATTTTGCCTTTGCTTCTCTGTTTATTTTTTTCCATTTTCTTTTGCAGGTGAGTCTGGGCTAGTGAGGGGGTTACTGTGACAGTTTGGTGAGTACTGGGGCGGATTGGTCTCTCTCTCTCTCTCTCTCTCTCTCTCTCTCTAATCGTTTTAATATAGAAATAAGTTTAATTACGGTGTTCCGGTAGCGTATATAATCAACTATTTTCCCCTCTGTTAATTGAACCACTGTACCGAAATGCCATTAGTGTAAAGTATTAGTATTATTTTAAGACTTAATATTGTCAGTAAGTAATGACCTGCTTTTTTTTTTGGTAATGGAGGTCGCTTAAAGAGGATTGATGAATGTGTGTGTGTGTGTGTGTGTGTGTGTGTGTGTGAAACAGAGAGAGATAGAGGAAGACTGCCCAGATCTAAGTATATGCGGAGGTATAAATGCCCTGGAGAGAGAGAGAGAGGGGGGGGGGGAATTTGAAAACATTTGTTGAGATTAGTATTATATTCATTACAATAAAAATACAAAACCTCAAAAGGGTAAAGAAGTTTAGACTTACTTGACCGTACTCAGGGTGTCAAAGATCCTGTGTTATAATATTAAGATTGACAGTTTTTATTATTGTTTACATGAGCCAATCATTATCAAAAGTTTGGCGTACACACTTAAGTTTGTGTAAACACCCGCACATACTGTATGTGCGCTGCTGCTTGTATAGATGCAAGTACTTGTGCTCTTGACTATGTACACACCCAACTGTAATAAGGTACAGCGGCACAAGCGTGTTTACATTTACGACTGTACACCAAGTAACTGCCGTACGTACTGTACACTGATTACTAATTTAGGCATGCTGCCCAGGAGAAATAAAAGTTATTGTTGCCCACTGTAAAATACCGGTACGCATTGAAGCATTTTTACACTTCCTTGATATTTCGCTTATTTTATCCTCATTGAACATGCATATCTGTTTTGGTAGGCAGTAAATATCAGTGTTTCTGTAGGTATTTAGTGGTGGGCTTTCAAACACAGTGTTGGAGTGTGAATTTGACTTCAGACAACTACCAACATGTGTCATAGGTATTATAGTACCTGATCTGCTACTAATACATGTATCCCAGTCGCATGCATACAACATTATTCCATGTATTAATGTATCTTCCATGTGTAAAACCAGTGTTGTGTGCCACCTGAAAAATAATGTTTCATGGTGTTGTTGTTGGCATACTTGTTCCCCGTGATTTGCAGTTATCTTGCCTCTTGTGATTTCTGATTCTCATCTGTATTGGTTTTAAGGTTAGGAAGGATTAGTGTCTTGTGGCGAGCTGGTATATAGTATCTACTCTTTCATTACAGGATATCCTTACATGAGATGGTAGCCGTGAGAGAGAGAGAGGGGGGGGGGATAAAGGGGGGCCAACTGGTGTATCCTAGACTCCTATTGACGAAGTACGCTTCCAGCAGCTCCCGCTGCTCCTTACTGGTCTCTCTCTCTCTCTCTCTCTCTCTCTCTCTCTCTCTCTCTCTCTCTCTCTCTCTCTCTCTCTCTCCACACACACACACACACACACACACACACACACACACACACACACACACACACACACACACACACACACACACACACACACACACACACACACACACACACACACACACACACACACACGGTACTCATTATATCCTCACTTATAATGCAGTTAGAAGCAAAGAGTGGGGGAGAGGGAGTGGGTGGGAATGGTGCGTGTGAGTGTGAGCGACTGGGAGAGAAAGTGAGAGTTGGAGTGGGGTGGATGGGATTGAGAAACACTTGGGTACCAGAGGGACACTCAGTGGAGCACATCTCTCCGACAGGTGCAACATAATTTCCAAACCACACTTCATAATGGGTCGGGTTTTCTCATCACTGATTAGGGTTTCGCAAAATGTGTTTTCTGGATCCAGAATCTGTAATACGATCCGGATCGGTCCCAAACTTAATCTATTGTTTCCTGCGACATGTGCTGTCTACCCACAAAAGTTGGTCCAAGTCTCTTATAGTTTTTGATTAATGCTGCTAACAGACAAACAGACTAAAAACATCGGTCTCAAAAGTTAATCGATTGTTCCCTGGGACATGGGCTGTCTACCCCTCCAAATTTGGTCCAAATCTCTCTCTTAGTTTTTTAGTAATCCTTTTAACAAACAAACAAACAGGGGTGAAAACATACCCTTGTTGGAGAGAATGAAGGTGGGAGAGAGTGGGTGTGGGTGGTTGGTGGTTTAGAGTGAGGAGTGGCTGGGAATGGGAGGGTGGATGGAGTGGAGGGATGAGTGGAAGTGGGGTGGAGGGATGTGATAGGTGGGAGTGGGAGGGAGGGATGTAGTTGGGGGGAGTGGGAGGGAGGGATGTAGTGGGTGAGTAGGAGGGAGGGATGTGCTGGGTGGGAGTGGGAGAGAGGATGTGGATGGGAGTGGGAGAGAGGGAGGGAGTGGGAATGAGATGAGTGGATGGTGTGAAGGAATACTGTTTTGGGGTAGGGGTTGGGTAGGGTGGAGGGAGTGGATGAATGACTTGACTCAATTAGCGGATGAATGCAGTGGAAGAAAAGGGGGTCTAGTGGAAGGGTGGATTGAAAGAGGGAGACTGGGTGGAGAGAGAAGTTTTAGGGGAAGAGAGTCGGGAGTGAAAGATGATAGAGAAATGGGAAGAAGAGAATTTGGTATGTTGGAGGAAGGGAGGAGGAAGGTGTAGTTGGGTTATGGGATGCAGGAAGTATGTTATGGTAAGGAAGTGAGGTGGAATGGAAAGGAGGAAGTGTGGCGCTTTAGGGAAATGGAAGGAAGTAATGTATGGCGAGGGAAGAGGAGGGAGGGGGGAAGTGAGGTATGAAAGGGGACTGGGAGGAAGGGAGGTATGTTGCTGGAGGGAGGGAGGGAGGGAAGGGGGATATGGTGATGGTGGGAGGGGAGGAAGTTACGGTGAGTGGGTAAGTTATGGTGACTGGGATGAGTTTTTAAGGTCGATTCTGGCATCCCTCTCTCGTTACACGGTTCTGCCTGTAATTATTTCCATGTCCCCGGCGGTATTTGTGCCAGTGTAATTGTTGGTGTATATATATAGAGGGTATGTATTGCAGGGGCGTATCCAGGGTTGTAGGAGGGGGGGGGAGCGGTGAGTAAACATTCTGGGTACACAGTGTCGAGAGGAAAAGGGAAACCAAAGAAAATTAGAAGGAAAAAAGAAAAAGACATATTCATTTTAATCCTGCTGGGGGCCCCTTGAAACACTTGTTAATGTGTGTGATTGTCTGTTATAAATGTAAAGTCCATTGAGGAGGAGGGAAAGGGGGGGGGGAGAGGTTGCAAAAAAATCCCCCCCCCCCCCCCCCGCCTCTCAAAAAGAAGGTTGTATGGGAAGGTGATAATGATTGCCAGTGATTATGGTCTGTTAATGTCTTCAGAACTGGAACACATTTTCTGTTCTCCCTTTTTACTCTACAAACTGTTTTATTCATCTTATGGAAAATACATTGGGTTGGGGGTTTAGTTCATTACCATCCCCTACTTGGTTGAGAGAGAGAGAGAGAGAGAGAGAGTATGATTTGTGTAACATCATACGTAATCAATTTTACCTACACATTTACCGCCACACCCCTGCACGTCTAACCATATTTCAATAAATTCTGTGACGTTAGCCAGATTTAAATGAGGCGTACTCGGGCTGAAGGTCTCAAAGTTTCACGAAAATAAAGATAAAAAACTGATGTACATTTTCGAAGCATGAACAAAGATGGTACATAGGTGTTCATATATAATTCATTAGCTTACTTTTTTTTTTTTTTTATCCATTTTCTTTTGCATCGTGAGTCTTGGCTTAGTGATGGGGTTACTATGACGGATTGTGGTGGGTACTGGGGCTTGGGTTATTCTCTCTCTCTCTCTCTCTCTCTCTCTCTCTCTCTCTCTCTCTCTCAGGTAATTGCCTAAATATAGAAATGAGGTTGATTACGGTGTTCCTGTAGTGTCTATAATTAACTATTTTCCCCTCTGTTAACCGAACCTCTGTACCGAAATAAGTCATTAGTGTAAAGTATAAGTAGGATTTTAAGTATTTAAGTATTGTAAGTGAATAATGAAACTACGGTATTGTTTCTTAACGATCGTAAGGGCGGAGTAGAGGATGGATGTGTGTGTGTGTGTGTGTGTGTGAGAGAGAGAGAGAGAGAGAGAGAGAGAGAGAGAGAGTCTGACTGGTGATGCTTCGACATGTATTGACCATGTCCACTTTCAGCAGCTCTTTTCCGCCCCTTACTGGTTATCTCTCTCTCTCTCTCTCTCTCTCTCTCTCTCTCTCTCTCACACACACACACACACACACACACACACACACACACACACACACACACACACACACACAGAGTAACGGTGCTCTATATTTCGTGTCAGTTCATCTCATACTCTGGATTATTATGAGGGAAAAAAAAATAACAGTGAGAAGGGGAAGGAGTGGGGGTTGGGGTGGGTGGGAATGCAGAGTGTAGGTGGGAGCTGGGGTGGGGTGGAAGGGGAGTACATGAGAATGGGGATGGGAGTGAGTGGGTGTGAATGGGGGTGGATTTGAGTGAGGAGTAACTTGGATTCAGAGGATGGATGGAGTGAGGGAATGAGTGGAAGAGTGAGGGAGAATGGTGTGTGTTGAGTGGAAGGAAGCTAGAGTGAGTGGGCATGTGAAGGGTGGATGGGGTGAGTGGGGAGTAAGTGTGGGGTGAATTGAGTGCGTGTGATGAAGTGAGTGAAGGAGGGAGACCAGGTGGATGGTAGGGAAATGGGGAGGGTGAATAATGTATTTTGGAGGAAGGGAGGAGGAAGTGACGGAGGAAGAGGTTTGGAAGAAAAATGGGAGGAAATAAGGTATGGGAGGAATTGGGGTATGGTAGGGGAATAGGAGGGAGGTGGAAGTGAGGTATGGAAGGAAGTAAGATATGAGAGGAAGGAGGTGTGCTTTGGTAGGGAAATGGGAGGGAGGAAGTGAGGTATGGTAGGGAAATGGAAGGAAGAAAGATATATTACTTGGAGGGAGGGAGGGAGGAAGTGTGGTGACGGTGAGGGAAGGAAGTTACGGTGAGTGGGTAAGTTACGGTGAGTGAGGTGGGTTTTTAAGGCCGGGTCAGGAATCCCCCTCGTCACACAATTAACTTCATATCCCAGGTAGTGTATGAGTCAGTGTATTGGTTGCTACGTGAATAGGGTATGAATTGCAAGGGCGTACCCAGCGTCGTAGTAGGGAGGGGAGGGGGTCAGTAGATAAACATCCTCGTTACACAGTGTTGAGAGGCAGGGAAGGGAAAGTGGATGAAAAAGAAAGAAAAATGATATGCATGACCTCGTAAAAATGTACCGATGTAACAAATTTGGAGAAAGATGTCCAGAAATGTTGTGTCCACTGAGCAAGAGGGGGCAAGGGAAGATAGATTAGATAGATAGATACATACATAGACAAATAGACATAGATAAAAGTTGCATTTATGTGTAACCCAAACTGAGTCGCAAATTTTATAGTATACTTGTACATCGGGTATTTATTTATTCGGGTGATGTTGGACCGTGGATGTGGCCAGTAGCGCGACAGTTTGTTAAAATTTATGTATTGTTTAGTACTTGTAATCAGTGGACATATTTTGCATTGTATTCTTTGTACCATTAGACGATGTTATGAAGCATATGACTGGCTTGTAATTGTGAAGGGATTAATGAAGGCAGTGTCTAATCCCTCCAGTTCGAAAGGTCTATCCTAAGCTGTATAAAATCGTCTGAAGGTAGCAAGAATAGAACAGAAATTGTATACCCGAGTGAAAGGAGTTAGGAAGATACCATTACGTTTTCTTAGCTATTATAGTAATGGTGTTTTGAGGGTGACTGAATTAGCATTGAGAAGTACAGCACGGGTTTTTCTTTTCTTTCTTTCATTTTTCTTTTTCTTTCATCTTTTTTTTTTTTTTTTTTAAACCAAAGTTCGTGTAAAGCATTGAGTTTTAAGATCTGGCACACAAGCAAACTGAGAGACGGGGGTTAGACACAAGAAAATAAACAGGGCTGGAGACGTAACCTCCAGCCCTTTCCTGGTGGTGGGAAAGTGATGACAAAGAGAGAGAGAGAGAGAGAGAGAGAGAGAGAGAGAGAGAGAGAGAATTAGTCAGTCGTCGCCACAATTCATATGTTTTTCAGAATATCACAGCTGTTTTCATTCATTTGGTGGGGACTGGCAGATCAGGTATCAGTGAAACTATGAGAGGGAATGTGTGTGTGTGTGTGTGTGTGTGTGTGTGTGTGTGTGTGTGTGTGTGTGTGTGTGTGTGTTTAATGTAGTGGGGAATCTGGAGTTAAGAAAAGGCAATATATAAAGAGAAGTTAGGATAAATGACAGTTTGCGAAGTGTAGCGAGCTGAATCTCTCTCTCTCTCTCACACACACACACACACACACACACACACACACACACACACCATTGCCGCGAGAGCCTTCCATGATGGGGGTAGTGATGACTGAAGATAGCCATAGTCTGACAGGCATTTCAGATTCCTTAACACATCTTCCTGACCAAGTTATTCTGGACATTGTACCTCAGTGTCCTCTTGCATGTTATTGATGGGAGCTTTGTAAACAGTGAATAATAAATAATGAAGCGATATCAAGAGCATAGAAATCATACGCAGAATAAATCGCCACCTAGAATACCGCTCAGAATACCAGCATTGCCTTGAGAGTTTGCCAGTAGTATACCAATGGCGATTTTTTAGCCGTGACAGACAAACAAACAGACTAACACGTGATTATAAACAAAGAGGAATACGTAACCTCGAGCCTGGGGTTAACGATGATAGAAGTGGCTATTTGGGTTCGTATTCTCCCAAACACCTTTTCTTTAGCGATGTATTTTTGGATATGGGTGTTGAATATCCTTTTGTACACAGTTGATGCGGAGTGTGGTGTTATTGGAAGGGTTTATGCAACACAGAAGAGGACAGTAAGGTGTAATAGCAATAAACAAAATAAATCGCCTAGGAAAAGGTGTTAGGGAGCTTCCTCAGCCGATTAGAATATGGGCCCAACAGTACGGATATATTAAGTCTGAGATCTGATAGACAAACAGGTAAACAGCCATAACAAACAGGAAAATAAACAAGCGCACGTAAACAGGCTTGAACGCGGAGGCTTTCCTGGTGTGAGTGGTTATGATCTAAGAAAGGTAGCAGTGTGTAGCAGTTTACGGATATATTAAAGTGAGATATGGTAGAAAATGCAGACAGACGACTATAAACAGACCTGGTGCAGACGTGACCCCGAACCTGCGTGTAATGATGATGCAAGAGAATTATCTGCCGTACATCACAGTTTACAAATTCCCTGCTCTTCCCCTTCCCCTTCCTCTACCCAGAAATACAAAGTGAACCTTGAAGTGGGTGGTGCGAAGGTGAGGGTGAGGGTGAGAGGGGTGCGTGTGGAGGTGAGGGTGAGGGTGAGAAGGGTGCGTGTGGAGGTGAGGGTGAGGGTGAGAGGGGTGCGTGTGGAGGTGAGGGTGAGGGTGAGAGGTGTGTGTGTGTGTGTGTGTGTGTGTGTGTGTGTGTGTGTGTGTGTGTGTGTGTGTGTGTGTGTGTGTGTGTGTGTGTGTGTGTGTGTGTGTGTGTGTGTGTGTGTGTGTGTGTGTGTGTGTGTGTGTGTGTGTGTGTGTGTGTGTGTGTGTGTGTGTGTGTGTGTGTGTGTGTGTGTGTGTGTGTGTGTGTGTGTGTGTGTGTGTGTGTGTGTGTGTGTGTGTGTGTGTGTGTGTGTGTGTGTGTGTGTGTGTGTGTGTGTGTGTGTGTGTGTGTGTGTGTGTGTGTGTGTGTGTGTGTGTGTGTGTGTGTGTGTGTGTGTGTGTGTGTGTGTGTGTGTGTGTGTGTGTGTGTGTGTGTGTGTGTGTGTGTGTGTGTGTGTGTGTGTGTGTGTGTGTGTGTGTGTGTGTGTGTGTGTGTGTGTGTGTGTGTGTGTGTGTGTGTGTGTGTGTGAAGGTGAGGGTGAATTGAAGCAGTGTGGTGTGGGGAGAGAAGAGGGGAAGGGTAATGTGGTTGGGAAGCAGTGTGTGTGTGTGTGTGTGTGTGTGTGTGTGTGTGTGTGTGTGTGTGTGTGTGTGTGTGAGAGAGAGAGAGAGAGAGAGAGAGAGAGAGAGAGAGAGAGAGAGAGAGGAATAAGTTAGAATGAGGGTGAAGGTGAAAGGAATATGAAGGTGAAGATGAGTGGGAAGGAAGGCAGTATTAGGTTAAGGGTGATGAGAGGACCAGATTGGAATGAGATCGAGAGGAGGAGGAGTAGGAGGAGGAGGGGGATAGACTGAAATGATGAAGAGGGGGTGAAAGGAGGTTATGTTGCGTGAGGGACAGAGGGGAGCGGGGTGTGGGGTGAAGCAGGGGGAAGGGAGGAGGGGTGTGGGGTGAGGCAGGAGTGATTTGAGGTGGGGTGGGGGGTGAGGAAGTAGTCGGTGTGATGGTAAGGGGAGTTAGGCAATAAAGGTCACAATGAATGAAATGATGACTCTCTACAACGAAGGGCTGTTTGATGCTCGATTAGCTAAGACGAGGCCAGGCTGACGGGAAGTGGGCGGAGAGAGAGAGAGAGAGAGAGAGACACCGGTATCATTGGTCAAGTACTGGTTTATGAAGGTTAGTAGGGTAAGTAAACACGGGCAAGGGGTGTAAACAGAAAATAGCGATAAATAGCGAGGTATGCAGAGAAGAATGACTGTTTCTTGCCTTTATCTTCTCCGAGGTTTCTCAAGGCGGTATTCTCGTGCGGTTAAAGAAGCTTCCTGTTTCTCTTACACGAGCTTCGCCTAAATTATTGTCCTTTTGTAGCTTATTTCACGTCGGTCATTGGCAGGAAAAGACAATACTACAGCTCTACATCTTTTCCATAGCAGCTCTTCGTGCCTAACATCATATTCATGTGTTTTTACAGTCAGTCTTTAAAGCTCAGTATTCAAGATGGGAGGAGGGCAGTTTTAGGTCAAGTCAGAGAAAAAAGGATATTGTCTCTCCTGGCACCTCTTCCTTAACGATATATTTTTTGTATACTACACATAATTTACTTCATTCCTGTTTCTATCGCCGTAGATTTTATAAGTAGCTTTTATTTGTAGCTAAAACGTCTTAATCCCGGTGGCCACAAACGAATCGCCTCCATGTGCCCCTGTCGTGTACCATCAGTCTGTCCTCTCTCCAGGCCACACCCAAACTTTCATATAATCTCAAAGTTCCATTGACTTAGCTGACTGAAATCATTTAACGTTAAAGGATAAATAAATAAAACAAAATGTGTTCGTGTGTTATATTTGAGGTGTGAGGCTGCGCACGTGTCTGAAGATCACGCCCGAACGTGTTGTGTGGGACGTAGGTGGGATGAGGCAGGATGGAGTGGCCGTAGGTGCTTACTCTCTTGGCTTCCTGGTGAGAGAGAGAGAGAGATAGTCTGTTTTTATTGGAAAGAACTGGGCACTTCTTCATCCTGAGTGCAAAGTTGTGGTTGCGTGATATTAAGTAATCTTTAGCCATGATGTATGAATGAGTCTCCTTGGTGGCTATACTCCTTTCACCTTAATGTGGCCCAGATTTGTATTCGTTTGGATCTTATTCCATGTAACTCAGTCGCAGAACAGGAACTTACTGTGGCTCTACATCCTTTCCATAGCACTTCTTCGTGACTAGCATCATATTCTAGTGTTAATCTACTGTTACAACTCAGCATTCAAGGAGAGATGCAATTTTGGCCCAAGTTAGAGTAAAAAATGGTAGTCATATGTATCCTTCAATCTTACTACACCTGGTCATTAATCAACCTGAGATGGGGATGGGGAGAGATGAAAAGAGAGTGTAGTTATATTTACATCATATTGTCATAATAATAATAATAATAATCCATCCATCAATCCATCCATCATCTAATCCTACGTTGCCCCATGAGGAGCGTAGGAGCCCGGGGCTAGGAAAGTTGGTCCTGGTATTTAAGATGAGAGTGACCAGCCTCACTCATCCCTGAGTGGCATTACGTGAGCAATAAACTCCAACCATCCCTTGGATATAAACTTTCACCGGCTCAGTCCGATTGGAGCACCTTTATTACCCACTATACCATCAGGAGCCAAAATTTGGTTATATGGTTACCACCCAGCGTAGGAAATGGTTTCCTGGTGTACAGGAAACCATTTGGCTTGTCACTCAGTGTAGAGTCACCCACAGGTTGAAGGAAGAGGAAAGAATGAAGGAAAGAGAGAGACAAGAGGGAGTGTAAAGTCACGTGCAGGCAGAAGAAAAAGAAAAGAATGAAGGAAAGAAAGACGGAAGAAGAAGGATGGAGGAGAGGAAAGGGCAGACATCCGAGACCAGCACTACAAGTGAGTGAATGGTGAGCGCCCCCGCCTACCACATAATAATAATAATAATAATAATATAGTAATAATATACCGATGATGGTCGTCAAAGCACATAAACCTGCTAATATTATAGGTAAACCAGGGTCGATAAACCACACCTTGATGACACTGTTTCTGTTCTGTTCTTGTCATCGTAAGTTGGTTCTAGTCAGCTTGGAGGGATTATTGGAACTTAAGGAGTTACGTACCACCCTCATTAACAACTCCAGCACGAGAGGCCTTTTATTCGGTAGGAGTTATTGTTGTTGTAGTTATTAACGTAGCTGCAGCAGCAACAACAACATCAGTGATAATAGTAATAATAATAATAATAATAATAATAATAATAATAGTAATAATAATAATTACTACTACTACTACTACTACTTTAACTGAAGGAGTTAGATACAGTCTTCATTAGCCCTGTAGTACAAGAGCTTTCCATAGCTGAATAAAATTGCCTAGAGGGAACAAGAATAAATTAAATATAAAGGACGTCACCATATTTAAATGACTCTCCCTCCCCCTCCTGCCCCGCCAGTGACAAGAAAAAAAGAAAAAGAAGGCTTTATTTTCTGTCTTTCTCCTGCTTTTCTATCCTTGTCTCTTACTCACAGAATAGTTATGCTAGTGACTTGCCATAAAACAGGCTCGAAAGGACTAATTGATCTGTTCCTGTTCGCTTTAGAACGAATAATTCAGAACCAAGATGGTTAAACAACAGATTAAAATCTCTCATAGGCCAAAGGAAAGGAATATATAGAAAAATAAAACGTGGAGAGGAACACTTGCGTAATCGGTTCGCGATTTTAAATAGAGGTAAAGAGGGAGATACGAAAAGCAAAGAGAAGTTATGAAATTAAGGTTGCTAATGAATCGAAAGAAAACCCCAAGGGTTTTTATCAAATGTACCGTACGAAAATTAAAGATAGGATAGGACCACTCAGAACAGAATCAGGTGACATTACCAGTGAAGATAAAGAAACGTGCTCCATCCTGAATAATTATTTCATATCAGTATTCACCAAGGAAAACCTAGACCTGGTCCCTCAAGCAACAAATATTTACGATGAGAATACGGGAAATATTCTTAGTAAAATAACCATTAGTAAGGAGGACGAATTGAAAGAAATTATTAAGTTAAAACCTCAAAAATCGCCAGGTCCGGACGATATATATGCAAAAATTATAAAAGAAACCAAAGGAGAATTATGTCAGCCACTTTTAACGTTATTTAATGACTCTTTAAGTTCAGGAGAAGTTCCAGAGGCGTGGAAGACCGCAAACGTAGTGCCCATCTTTAAAAAGGGTGATAAATCAGCTGCGTCGAATTATCGTTCGATAAGTCTAACGTCAATAGTAGTAATAATGTTAGAGTCAATTTTGGCAAATAAGATTAGAGAACACTTAGAAAGATTTAATCTTATAAACGAAAGTCAGCACGGATTCAGGCATGGACGATCCTGCCTCACAAACTTGTTGCCATTCTACTCGGAGGTCTGTGAGGCAGTAGGTAGCGATAAAGCTTACGATGTTATTTATCTGGACTTCAGTAAAGTTTTTGATAGGGACCCACACGAAAGGTTAGTTAGAAAGGTTCGAGCACACGGTGTAGACGGCGATATCTTAAAATGGATAGAATCCTGGCTGAAAGGACGAAAGCAGAGTATTAATAAATGGAACTAAGTCGGACTGGGGTTTAATAACTAGCAGTGTACCACAGGGTTCAGTACTCGGTCCCTTATTATTTATTATATATATAAATGATCTACACTTAGGAGTCAATAGCAGCATCAGCAGATTTGCCGACGATACGAAAATAGGGCGTATCATTAACTCGACTGACGCTTGCCGTAACTTACAAAAGGACCTCGATACATTTGTCCAAATGATCAAAAACTTGGCAAATGGATTTTAACGTTGAAAAATGTAAAGTACTTAACGTAGGCAAGACCATTGGAGATACTGAATACAGCTTAGATAACAAAGAAATTAGCAAATCGGAATGCGAAAGAGATCTAGGAGTTATGGTTAGTAACGACCTTAAACCAAGGCAACAGTGTATTAATGCGAGAAATAGAGCAAATAGGGTCCTAGGATTTATTTCGAGAAGCGTGAGCAACAGGTCATCAAAAGTAATACTGCAACTTTACCTAGCATTAGTAAGGCCACACTTAGACTACGCAGTACAATTCTGGTGTCCTTACTATAGAATGGATATTAACTCGTTAGAAAATGTACAGAGAAGAATGACAAAAATGATACATGATGTTCGGAACCAGTCATATGAAGACAGACTGAAAAGACTAAGTCTGCATTCGCTAGAGAGACTTAGAGTAAGGGGAGACTTAATTGAGGTGTTTAAGTGGATGAAGGGTATAAATAAGGGAGATATTAACAAGGTACTTAAAGTGAGCATACAGGATAGAACTAGAAGTAATGGTTTCAAACTAGAAAATTCCGTTTCAATGAGGAAATAGGTAGAAATTGGTTTGGTAATAGAGTAGTAGATGAATGGAATAAGCTACCTAGTAAAGTAGTTGCTGCCTCTTCTATTGAGAGTTTCAAGCATAGGCTAGATAAGCATATGACAAATAAGGGGTGGGTATAGAAAAAAAAAATCTTATAACCAATACTAATTCATACTTTTTCCTTTTCAGGTTACAATACCATAGTCTGTATTATCCTTTCACACTTTCCTGTAAAATGTCCACGCCAGTTTTTCTATACTGCTTGGTGTTTTTTCTGACTTTTTTCCTGCCGGCGTCGGCTGGAGGGCGGGGGAGAGCCCACTCATTTCCTATTTCCTTCATATATTTCTTTCTCACCCTTTCCTATTTCCTTCATAGTTTTCTTTATCACCATTTCCTGTTTCCTTCATATTTTTCTTCATCATTGTTTTTCCTTCCTATTTATCTTCTCAGCCTTTCTTATTTCCTTCCTGTTTAACATTTTCCTCATCCTTTCCTGTTTCCTTCCTATTTATCTTTTTCTCATCCTTTCCCATTTCCTTCCTATTTATCCTTTTCTCATCCTTTCCTGTTTCCTTCCTATATATCTTTTTCTCATCCTTTCCCATTTCCTTCCTATTTATCTTTTTCTCATCCTTTCCCATTTCCTTCCTATTTATCTTTTTCTCATCCTTTCCCATTTCCTTCCTATTTATCTTTCTCATTCTTTTTTATTTTTTTCTCATTTTTCTTCTCTCTCTCTTTCCTCGCTTTCTCATTTTCAGTAGGCGTCGAGAGGAGAGCGTTGTCCCGTACATTATTTAGTGAGCCTGTCTCGGGGGGTGAAGAGAAAGAGAAAGAGAGAGAGAGCGGAGGGGGGAATGAATAACAGCATCCCTTATTTTTAATCCCATGACGATTACCACCAGCACAAAATCACCCCAGTATGTAGTCCCAGGATGAACACCAGTACGCAATATTGCCTCCGTTTCCAACCCTAGGACGACCGTTACTTAGACACTATTGCTTCTCTTTCTAACCCCAGGAGGAATACCAACACCACCCAACATTACTGGACCCCCTATAGAGAGTCATTAGGTGTTGCCCTCCTGTTATTTTTCTTCACTATATCCTAACCCCATGCTCCCTCGTCCCACCCTTCTCCCTCCTCCCTCCCTCCCTCCTCCTCTCTTTCTTCCACCCCTTCCATTCCCTCCCCTTCTCCTTCTCCCTACCCCTTCCTCCACTCTCCCCACCTCACCACCACCCATCCTTGACTCTCTCCTTCCTCCATCCTCTCATTTGGCTCCCTCCGTCTTCCCCTTCCCCCTTTTTCCTCTTCATCATCTCATCCCTGTTCTTCCATCTCTCCTGTTTCCTCCCATTTAGCCTTTGCTTTCTCATACATCTTTTCTAATTGTCTTTTTACTGTTTTCCTTTTTCCTTTTTTTTTTTCCTGTTCTCTCCCCTTCCCACTCACTGTTTTACCACTCTCTTCACTTCCCCCAGTTTCTCTCTTCGTTCCCCTCTCACACCTCACTTTTTCCCTCACATACCAATCCTTTCCCTTCCCATATACCTCATTTTTCTCATACTTCCTCTAATATTCCTCTTCTCTCAGGCCAATCTTTTTTCCCCTCTTATACCCCTCTTTTTCCCGTTTCATATCCCCCCCTTTTTTTTCTCTCTCTTATTATCCTCTTTTTCTTTCACTGTATGGTTCTCGTTCTCTCTCTCTCTCTCTCTCTCTCTCTCTCTCTCTCTCTCTCATATGTTTCTCCCCTCTTTAGCGTATCCATCTTCTCTCAATTGTCTCTCCCCTCTCCCGTATTTCCCCTCAGTCGGACTCATACTTAACCCGACCCAAACTTACCTAGCTCAACCCAGTCCAGTCTAACACAGCCTCACCCAGCCCAGCCCAACACAGCCCAACACAGCCTAACCCAAAGTAGCCTAATTCAACATAACCCAGCCTAGCTCAGCTTTACCTAACATAGTCTTACCCAACCCAACCCAGCCTAATCCAACCCAACCCAGGTTACCTAACACAGCTTCACTCAGCTTATCTCAGCACATCCCATTTGTTCGAGTCCAGTCCAGTCCAGCCTCATCCCTTCCAGTCATTTCCCATCCCATCTCTTCCCATCCCATCCCTTCCTTTCCCATCCCATTTCCTGCCACTGTCTCCCTTGTCATTCCATTTCCTCCCCTCTTCTCCCAGCCTATCCCATTTCCTACCGTCCCATCCCATCCCATTCATTCCTATCTCTTCCCATTTATTCCACTCCCATCCCATCCCATTCTCTCCCATCTTTTCCCATTTCCTCCCCTTCCATCCTCTCCCATCCCATCCCATCCCCACCTAACCCATCCTGAATTAGTCCCTGTGGCTCCAAGTCTGTCCCTTCCTGCCTCAATTGTATTCCCACCCAGTCCGCCTGCCACACACCCAGGTAATATCACAATCTGGCTTTTATTATTGCCACGTGGAGGGAGAGAGAGGGAGAGAAAGGGGGGGGAGAGACACTAGTGAAATGGGAATTAAGACGAAGCGTAAGGAAAGAGAAATATATATACAGTATTTGTGTGTTGTGTGTGTGTGTGTTTGAGAGAGAGATAGATAGATAGATAGATAGATAGATAGATAGAGAGAGAGAGAGAGAGAGAGAGGATGAGGGAGTATCTGGTAGGTATAAGGGGGCACAGGAGGTTTCACTGCACCTCTTCCATAGCGATATATTTTTCATGGTACACCTTAACATTGTCTTCTCTGCGACTTATGTCGTTTTGATAGCTGGCATCGGTAACCTGGAGGAGGGTACTGAGGGGTAATGTGTAGAGTAAATCGCAAAGGAACAGCTGTTAAGAAATGTCAAAAAGTCTCTTGGAATACAAAGCAGAGTGTAAGGGAAGAAGCGAGACGTGTAAGGCTAGTAGTAGTAGTAGTAGTAGTTGGAGGAGGAGAAGAAGAAGAAGAAGAAGGAAAGGAGGAGGAGGAGAAGAAGATGAGGAAGAAGGCTGGGCTAAGGAATGGGTGTAAAGGGGGTATATTGGAAGTGGTTTAAGATGTAAGCCTAGATTGAGAGGCTTAGAGGAGGATAAGAGATGTGCCGAGATAGAGTTGTAGGGAGGGGGGAGGGGAGGGGATAGAACTGTAGGGAGGAGGGGAGGGGACGGAGTTAGGTAAGTGAGGTTGGAGTTACAGAATTAAGGGGAGACGTTAGAGTGAATGTGGAGATAGCAGGAGAAAGGGAAGGTATGTTAGGATGTGTGTGTGTGTGTGTGTGTGTGTGTGTGTGTGTGTGTGTGTGTGTGTTTTATCTGCTTACATGCATCCTCCTCTGAACGGCCAAAGTACACTGCATTATTTTCTACCACACAACCCATGATTTTCTTTAAGTATATTGCTGTATTTTTAAATCGTTTATTATTTTCACTTTTAAGCACTTTATTTTTACATAGTTGTGCTTTTATCTGTTTTTTTAGGTTATTTTTTTCGTTGACTGACTTTTTTTTGTTTTTCCTTAGCTTCGTTCCTGCAGTTTTAATTTCCTTTCACTGTTACACTTTTCCTTAGAGTGTATTTTCGTTCAGTATAGAGTGTATTTTATTTTTTGTTACTATCTTCGTCTTTTAGTTATATATTATTTTAACTTTATTTCTCACTACCTTCTTTCAGTATCATACATCTTATTTTTGCCAACAGTTTTATCAGTATATTTCACGCCACTTTATATTTTTCCTTTCACTCAGTTGTCCCACGAAATGCAGTTTTCTTAACACTTTTCTCAATATATCAGACCATTTTTTCTATATTTCTTTTCACTCAGTTCTTCCACTAACCATTTTTCCCAACACTTTTATCTGTATATCATTTTCCTTTACTTTCTGTCACTCAGTCATCCCACAAACTGTATTTTTCCTGACACGTTTCTGAATATATCTTTTTTCTTTATGTTCCTCTTACCCTCCTAATTTTTCCAAACACTATTCTCTCAGTATCGTTTTTCTTTACTGCCTTTCAGTTGTCCTCCTCGTTATTTTGTGCCTCCGTTGTCTCCAGTTCCTTCTCCTTGTCCTCAGCCTGGTACAAACTTGCTTCGGGAAATTAATGTTGCTCCTGCTTCTCCGAGTTGGCAGGATTTTTATGGTGTCTGTCCCGGTGGTTGCCCTAGTTCAGAGAGAGAGAGAGAGAGAGAGATTTTTAAAAGATGTATCAGTTTCGACTTGGCTTGGATCCTTTTTGTGGTATTTTCTTGTATAAATAATAGTTCAACGAGCAGCAGCGGCAGTAGTAGTAGTAGTAGTAGTAGAGGTAGTAGTAGTAGCAGTAGCAGTAGTAGTAGTAGTAGTAGTAGTAGTGTAGTGAAAACCTTAGAACTCCCTCATGACTTATTATTATTATTATTATTATTAGTAGTAGTAGTAGTAGTAGTAGTAGTAGAAGAAGAGGAAGAAAAAGAAGAAGCCTTAGCTCTCCCACGTGACCTGGAATAGTAGTAGTAGTAGTAGTAGTAGTAGTAGTGATGGCGGTAGCATTAAAAGAAGAAAGTGGATAAACCGGTACTGTAGCATAACCATTTGTCATTTTTTGTACTTGCGGATCTCCAGACCGAATTTCCTTGCCTTTGTACAGCGTCGGAAACATTACCCACAGCATCCATTAACCCCGTCACTCCTACCACCCATTTGTGTATTTATTATTTATTTTTATTTGGGCCAGAGGAGGACAGACGTGAGTGATGGTGTTTCGTGAAGAGGCGTTGTTTCTTAGGCACAGTGGAAGACGCCTTGTGACCTGTTTTAGACTCTTCAGTACCTTGACGTTTTCTTACTTTACTCGTGTTTCTTATAGATGTTCCTCTTCTGTATTGAGGAGACTTTTTGAGCGAGGGGGTTAGATGTAGGCTTTATTAATTCCCAAAAATAATAGGATGTTTTTAAAAGTTGAATGATATTGTTTTGAAGCAGCAAGAAAAATGTACGATATCAGTATGTTTAGTTCTTTGATTCAAGGGGTTAATGTTGTTTGTGGTGAACAGTATCAACAGTAGTAGTAGTAGTAGTAGTAGTACTTGTAAAGGAAAAAGGAAAGAAATGTAGCCTTGTAGTAGTAGTAGTAGTACTTAAAAAAGGAAAAAATGGACGGAAATATAACCTAGTAGGAATAGTAGTAGTAGTAATTATGAAGGAAAAAACGAAGGAAAGATAGCCTAGTAGTAGTAGTAGTAATAGTAGTAGTAGTTATAAAGGAAATATAGCCTTATAGTAGCGGTAGTAGTAATAGTAATAGTAGTAGTAGTAATAAAGGAAAAAGGAAAGGAAAGGAAGCTTAGTAGTAGTAGTAGTAGTAGTAGTAGCATCAGCAGGAGTAGTAATAGTGGTAGTAGCAGTAGCAGTAGCACGGTATAATTCTTATCTAAGGACGTCAACTCAGGGCCCACATTTTAGAAGTTGTGATGTATCTTTACGTTTCCAGATAGTGAAGGGGAGGACGGGAGGGGGGGAGGGATAGGAGGAGGGAGGAAAGAGACGAGGAGGGAAGAAGAAAATGAGAAGGAAGAGAGGATAGGGAGGGAGGGAGGGAAGAAGAAAAGATGGAGATGGAAGAGAGGATAGGGAGGGTTGAAATGGTGTGGATGTCAGGAGAGAGGCATAGTGGAAGAGGAGCGAGAGATGGAACTTGGAGGGATGGGGAAAAGGAGAGGGAGAGGAGAAGTAGGAGGAAAGGAATGGAGGGGAGGGGGAGAGTGAAGGATGGAAGGGGGAAGAAGGGGAAAGGAGAACTGGAATGGAGAGGAAGGAGGAAGGTAGGAAAGGAGAGGGAAGGCAAGAGAAGACGAGAGAGAGAGAGAGAGAAGGAGAGTGTAGTAGGTGGGAAGTTAATGAAACAAGGGAAGGAAAGAATTGGATGATGATGATGATGGAACAGAAGGAACAAAAACGAAAGGAAGATAAAAAAAAAAAAAAAAGAGTGGAAATGAAAGAATAGAGAAGAGGAAAGATAATTAAGGAGGGGAGGGGAGAGAAAGACAATTATTGGAAGATGAGAAATTGAGGCATGCGGGGAGAGAGAGAGAGAGAGAGAGAGAGAGAGAGAGAGAGAGAGAGAAGGGGGGGGGAGAACTGACTCATATATTTCTCTTTCATTACTTGTCCTCGTGGGGATAAGGCAGGGGAAGGGAGTGGAGGGAGGTAGAGGAGGATGGAGGGGAGAGAAGGGGAAAATATAAGTATTAAGGGGGAGAGGAAGGGAGGAGAAGGGAGGGGAGGGGAGGGAGGGAGGGAGAAGAGAGGGAAGGGGAGAGTATGGGGAGAATAAAAGAAAGATGAGTAGGTGAGGGAAGGGAAGGGAAGAGGAAAACGAAGAAGGGAAGGTTTGAGTAGGATAGAGGAGTGGACTGGAGGAAAGAGAGAGGGAGGGAGGGAGGGAAGGGGAGGTCAGAACGTAATAAAGAAAGAAAGGGAGAGGGAGGAGGAGAGGGAAAGGAAAGATAGGATGAAGAACAGGGAACAGAGAGGGAGAGAAGTTATGAGGAGGAAGAGGCGAATTTAAGATAAACGGAGGGAAGGGGGGGGGGGAGCGAGCAGGATAGGAGAGGAGGAGGGATGGAAGGATAGGATGGGGAATAGAAGACAAACGGGAGGGAAGGGAATAGGGAGGAAGGAGGAGGAAAAAGGAGAGATGGGTGGGAGAAGGAAGGGGAAGGGGAGGGAAGGGCAGAAAAGAGGGGAAAACGGGGAGAGAAGAAAACGAAAGCTCCAGGTGAAGGGAAGGGAAGGGGAGGATTAAATTAAATGGGCGGAGGAAGAGAGAGAGAGAGAATAAACCCGTGTGTCCACAATATACATGTCCTGTGCGTTCACAGATGGAATACTGTTCACCACTGTGGTGTGGATGTGGAGCGGTTGCACTGAGGCAGGTGGACTAAATTCAAAATAAAGCCATTAGATTAATCAGTAATCCTGCCATGACGCAGGACCTTCCTCCATTATCAGTACGTAGAGATGTTGCTTCTTTAGCATTATTTTATCGATATTTTTACAGTAAGTGCTCTGACGAACTGGTTTCAATTGTGCCTCCCCTTCACATTTTCTCCCGAAATACTCGGGCAGCTGGGAGCGCCCATGAACTCACACTCTCTCCCCCACAAGGCAGAACCTCAGCTTATCAAAACTCTTTTATCCCCAGAACTACTACTCTCTGGAATTCACTTCCTGGGAGTTGCTTCCCACAAACATTTTATCCACTTTTATTTAAATCCAGTTGTTATGATTTTTTTTCTGAATGAAAGATGCCTTTATGCATATGGACTTTTTTCTATTATTTTTTTTTCCTTCCTCCATTCATTGTCAAAAAAAAAAAATTAAGGAAAGATGGAAGTATGACTCGAGTAAAACCATGGAGAGAGAGAGAGAGAGAGAGAGAGAGAGAGAGAGAGAGAGAGAGAGAGAGAGAGAGAGAGAGAGAGGTCCCTTTAGCTCCACATGATGGCCTACATAAGCTGAGTGCGTGTGCGTGTGAGTGCGTTTGAGTGTGATTGGTTTATGAGGTGACACTTGAATTGCACTGTTTGGCTTAGTACTGTTCTTATTAATATTATTGCACCATCTTGTTGTTGTTCTTGTTTGGGAGTGCACTGATTTGAAATTATTATTATTATTATTATTATTATTATGATTATGATTATTATATTATTATTACTACTACTACTGCTACTACTACTACTACTACTACTACTACTACTATTACAGTATCGTATTAGTATTGTTATTTGTATTAACTTATTTATGCTTTGTAATTAACGCAGTATTTTTGCTAATAAGTAGTAATAGGAACAAGAATAATGGGATAGTGTCGTTAGTACCAGTAGTATCGTAATAGTAGTAGTAGTAGTAGTAGTAGGGTAAATAAACTGAGGTAGTATTGATATTACACCCAGCTCATGTGTAATTGTGTTCCCGTGGGAGAATTTGCATATAGAAGGGAAAGTTTTTATGCTGTAACGAAAATCTCCGGGAAGATGATGAATATATGAATGGGAGATGAAAAAGAAAGGGATGAAACACGGGCGTATCTCTTGTTTGAAGGGGAGAGAGAGAGAGAGAGAGAGAGGATGGGGGGAGGTGTGTGTGTGTGTGTAAATGCTCGAATGAAAGAGTGAATAAGAGACTGAATAAATAATCAAGCAGATACTATAGATAAGAAACATGAATAAATAAATGTAGAGGAATAGTGAACGAGTGAATGGGCGAAATATAAACGAATGAATATAGCAGTAACGCAGGTAATGAGTTAAAGATTAAATAAAGGAAAGACAGGATGAAAGGATGAGTAAGTGGGTATATGAGTGTCAGGCTTAGGTCAATGTAGGTTAGAGTTAGGTGACCAGCTGGGGGTACCTTCACGGCTGCTGTGTATCACTCTCTCTCTCTCTCTCTCTCTGTTTCTTTTTTTCATTTTGTTTATTATGTTGTTAAAATCGTCTTGTTCCGGTCATGTAAGGGTTAATGGTGATTGTGATAGTATTCTTACCCCTACAACTCCCTCAGCTTTGCAAAATCGTCCGGGTTTAATTGGCAGGAGATGGTAGAGTTGTCCCGACGGTGAGAGGGCAGACTTCCTTGTAAATTATTGCCAAAGTTGTGAGAATTGTTGGCTGAAAGTAATAAATATTGCGTGTGATGTATTTGCTTAAAGTTTATTTTTTCTCTCTCTCTCTCTCTCTCTCTCTCTCTCTCCATTCCTTCACTTCCCATACTCCTCTTTCCGTCTTCCTCTCTTTCTTCTCTCATCCCCTTTTCCTGTCCCATTCTTTACCTTCTTTCTTTCCTCTATTGTTACTTCTCTCATTCTTTACACCTTTCTCACTCTTTCTTTTCCTCTCTTTTCTCTCTTTTTTTCTCACTTTTTCTCTCTCCCTGACATGGTGTTCGGTAAAGAGGGCAGCATCTGGGTCACTACTGATGCATTGCCCATTTCTCTCTCTCTCTCTCTCTCTCCCCCCCCCCCTCTCTCTCTCTTGTTATTTCCGTATTTAGTTTTCATATATAACTCCTCACGTCTCCCGTTTCTCTCCTCTCCGCTTCTCTCCTTTCCTTCATCCTTTTTTCATTTAATTTTTTTTTACCTACAGGGATTGCTTCAGCTGAATAAAATCGTCAGGATAATCACCCCCTCAAAGAAGGTTAATTCCCCATGTTGTACTTTCCTTATACTTTGTTCATTTTACACCAGACGATTTTATTCTGCTTACGAAGGAGCTCTTGTACTGGAAGGGTTAATGTAGGTATTATCCCAGGCTGAAGGAAATCGTCTGGAAGTAGCAAGGGTTTAGCTGAAATAGACGCCGTTTTACTGGATGGGCTAATTGTGATTTTCTATATATATATTTTTTGTTATATATCCCTTTTCTTGTCTTTTTTTTTTTTTTTAATCCGTATTTCCTTTCCTCTGTTGAACTTACCCCTTTCCTGTTTTTTTTTTTTTTTGTCTGTATTCTGTTTTTTTCTCTCCCGTTCTTCCCTTCTCTCTCGTCCCTCCCTTCATTTCCTTCCTTCCGTCTTCTCTCCTTCCTTGGGTCTTTCCTCCTTCCTTGGGTCTTTCCTCCTTCCTTGGGTCTTTCCTCCTTCCTTGGGTCTTTCCTCCTGCCTTGGGTCTTTCCTCCTTCCTTCAGTCTTTCCTCCTTCCTTCAGTCTTTCCTCCTTCCTTCAGTCTTTCCTCCCTTCCTTCAGTCTTTCCTCCCTTCCTTCAGTCTTTCCTCCTTCCTTCAGTCTTTCCTCCTTCCCACCAATTCCTTCTACCTTTCCTCCCTCCCCTCCCCTTCCCTCCCTCTGCCTCTCCTCTTTGTTAATGTCAGCATCCTAAAATTCCTTTCATTTTCTAACCTACTTCCTAGCTTCCTTCCTACTCTTTACCTCTCTCTCCACTTCCTGACTCACTTCCGACTATCTACCTCTCCCTCCCTCCCTCTTCCTTCCTCTTCCTTCCTCTCTGCCCTTCCATCTCTCCTTCCCTCGTGTCTCCTCCCTCTCGCCATTCTGTCTCGCTCTCCTTCCTTCCTCTTTTGCCTCTTCTTTCCCCTTTCTCCTTTTTTTTTTTTAACTCCTCCTCCTCCTCCTCCTCCTCCTCCTCCTCCTCCTCCTCCTCCTCCCCCCCCCTGCCCCAGTGAGACAGTTTCATGGATTTTCGTAGATTCCAGAACCGGTGGAGTGGTTCTCTTCGACCCTCCCAGCTTAGCACAAAGTAGGAAAAAGCAACATTCCGACTGGTAATGGTGGTGTTTTTGTGTAGAATATATTGTTGTGGTTGTTGTTGTTGTTATTATTATTATTATTATTATTATTATTATTATGTGTTATTAATAGTAGTAGTTGTAGTGTACTAGTAGTAATGGTAGTAGGAGTAGTAATCGTAGTAGTAGTAATGGCATTTTTTTTTCATTGTTATTTGTCCCATTAACATACGTTGGTGCTGTTGTTGTTATTGTTGTTATTATTATTATTATTATTATTATTATTATTATTATTATTATTATTATTATTATTGGTAATACTTGCGGGCATATAATTTTCTCATGAATTCTAGCGTTAACCAATATATCAATGATTTCCTCGTTTTAATCTTAGCTGATGTGCCAAAGCTAAGATTATTACGGCATTAGCAGTCACCAAGTATGCTCTCATGGCTTACCGGTGTGTTTGTGTGTGTGTGTGTGTGTGTGTGTGTGTGTGATTCCAGGATTGGCTGAATCATAGAGGGGGAGGAGTTATTCATACGGCCTGGTGGATGAGTAACAGTTGATATTGATTGCCTTTGTGTGTGTGTGTGTGTGTGTGTGTGTGTGTGTGTGTGTGTGTGTGTGTGTGTGTGTGTGTGTGTGTGTGTGTTCTGAGTCATTGCCTTTGGGGATGAGTGACGTATATATGTTTTATTTATATCCTATTAATTGATTCAGATTATTTATGTATTTATTTTCAGGTATGTCTGGGTTCAATGGTCTTGGGGGTCATTCATGCTGGTTAGTGGGTGAGTAAGTTTGATGGTTTTATTTATATTTTTTGAAGGTGCTTTATTGTTTGTCAAGCTGAGTCAGGATTGCAGAGGATTGTATGAATTGTGGATGAATGTGAGGCCCAGTTTGCCGTGTGTGTTGGTTAGTGATTCTCTCTTATGTATACTTTCATGTTTGGATCCTACTTCACCCCATTTCTTAGGTGAGATGATGGTGGTGGTGGTGATGATGATGGTGGTGGTAGTGATGGTGGTTTATTATGATGATGATGGTGTGGTGGTGATGATGATGATAATAATGATGATGGCAGTGGTGGTGATTATTAGTATGATGATGATGATTGACGGAGGGAGGAGGGGTATGTCCAGATGATAACTGAATGAGTTTAATGAATGTGTAGGAAAGCGAGGCATGTAATTTTAGGCAGCAAAATTATAAATGGGTAAAGGGTGGAGTGAATGGCTGAATTATGTATGGAGAGGCACAGGAGAAGGGGGGCAACATTTTCGTTTTCCTTTTGCCTTTTCTTGTCCTTTCTTTTTTCTATCTTTTGTCCTTTTTTTTTTTCTTTTTCTTGTTTTCTTTTTTCTTGTCCTTTATTTTTTCTTTTCCTTGTCCTTTCTTTTCTCTTTTTCTAGTCCTTTATTTCTTTTTGTTCTTTCTTTTCTCTTTCTTTTCTCTTTCTTGTCCTTTCTTTTTTCTTTTTCTTGTCCTGTCTTTTTTTTCTTGTCCTTTTTGTCCTTTTTTCTTTTTCTTGTCCTTTTTTTTTCTTGACCTTTCTTTTTTGTCTTTCTTTTTTTGACCTTTCTTTTTCTTGTCTTTTTCTTTTTTAACCCTTTTCTTCGTCTTTTTTTTACCTTTCTTTTTCCTGTCCTTTTTTTTTCTTTTCTTGTCCTTTTTTCTTTTTCTTGTCCTTTTTTCTTTTTCTTGTCCTTTTTTCTTTTTCTTGTCCTTTTTTCTTTTTCTTGTCCTTTTTTCTTTTTCTTTTTCCTTTTTTCTTTTTCTTCTTTTTCCCTTGTCTTGTCCTTTCTTTTTTCCTCTTTCCTCTCCTTTCATTTTCTTTCCCTTAAGGTGGTAATCGACGAAATTATCCCACAGGAAATCGTGAACCGCATCGAGAGAGAGAGAGAGAGAGAGAGAGAGAGAGAGAGAGAGAGAGAGAGAGAATAAGAAAATATGATGCTCATTTTTTATTGAGAGAGAGAGAGAGAAATTATGATGCTCGTTTTTTATTTCTTGAGAGAGAGGGAGAGAGAGAGAGAGAGAGAATAAGAAATTATGATGCTCGTTTTTTATTTCTTGAGAGAGAGAGAGAGAGAGAGAGAGAGAGAGAGAGAGAGAGAGAGAGAGAGAGAATAAGAAATTATGATGCTCTTTTTTTATTTCTTAGAGAGAGAGAGAGAGAGAGAGAGAGAGAGAGAGAGAGAGAGAGAGAGAGAGAGAGAATAAGAAATTATGATGCTCGTTTTTTATTTCTTAGAGAGAGAGAAAAAAGAGAGAGAGAGAGAGAGAGAGAATAAGAAATTATGATGCTCGTTTTTTATTTCTTGAGAGCGAGAGAGAGAGAGAGAGAGAGAGAGAGAGAGAGAGAATAAGAAATTATGATGCTCGTTTTTTATTTCTTAGAGAGAGAGAGAAAAAAGAGAGAGAGAGAGAGAGAGAGAATAAGAAATTATGATGCTCGTTTTTTATTTCTTGAGAGAGAGAGAGAGAGAGAGAGGAAATCTGTGTGCTGCTCATTCTAGGTGCAACGAAAACTTTGAAGAGTAGGATGACTCGTGATGCCTTGTGTGTGTGTGTGTGTGTGTGTGTGTTAATTAGTGTTAGATTGCTGCTGATGATGATAACTTTATGTGTGTGTGTGTGTGTGTGTGTGTGTGTGTGTGTGTGTGTGTGTTTTAATTAGTGTTAGATTGCTGATGATGATGATAACTTTATGTGTGTGTGTGTGTGTGTGTGTGTGTGTGTGTGTGTGTGTGTTTTATATGAAGTGCTAATGACAGGTGTCCCGGAAGCGGTGAGTCATAGGCCAGGTGGGGTTATTCTCACGGGATGTGAAGACCGAGGAGTAGGTATTGTGGTAATCCATTGATCGGTTTTATGGTGGACGATATTTTTTATTTCATTTTATTATATATATTTGGTATCATTTAACTTTCCGATTTTAATTACTAGAGATTTTATATATTCTCCAATTATTTTTTTCGTGTTAGTCTAATAATTCTTGCTAGTAACCTTTTTTTTTTTTTTTTTTTTTTTTTTTGAATGACGAGTGAACTGTGGTGCTGATAATTTCCGTACTTTTGTCTCTTTTCATTCCTGTTTGTTTTCAGTTGCCCTGTTTTAAAGTCCTTTTTACCCTAGTTTTGGTACAGAGATAAAGTTGCGATATTGATGATGGTGATGATGATGAGGAGGAGGATGGTGGTGGTTATGATGATGATGATGATGGTGATGATGATGATGGTGGTGATGATGAGGATGATGATGATGAGGAGGATGGTGGTGGTGATGAGGATGATGGCGATGATGATGATGATGATGGTGGTGGTGATGATGAGGATGATGATGGTGGTGGTGATGATGATGATGATGATGATGATGATGATTGATGATGATGATGATGATGATGGTGGTGATGATGATGATGATGACGGTGATGATGGTGGTGGTGGTGATGATGGTGATGATAATGACGATGGTGATGATGATGTTGATGGGAGGAGTTGTTTCCTTCATATTTTCGTTTCATTAGATTATAATTCTAAAGTTATGTTTCCGTACTTTTCCGTATTTGAAGTTTGTTAACGAAAATACTTTAAGGCTGTGAATACGCGCGCTGTAAGTGATTTGGTTAGGGTATGAATATTAAACCTGCATAATGAGTAACTACTAATATTAATGACTAAGTTGGGGACAGGGCGACATGGAGGCGATTTGTTTGTGGCCACCCCCTACGGGATTAAGGCGTCTGGCAATAGATCTAGATAGATAGTTGGGGATCAGTGACAGCATTACAAGGGGTTGGAGATGTTCAGTCTTAGTTTCTTTCTTTCTTTCTTTCTTTTTTCTTTCTTTTTCAGTGTAATAATATGGCTGTTTCACTCTTCCTTCTGAATTTGGTAAAAGATTCTGTAGTTATGGGATTTGTGAGGCGTGATTGAATGTTGCGTTGTGTTGTGATAAGAGCTTAGGAGGAGTGAAGTTATTGATATTTATTTCTGTATGCGTCTGTTTGTATGTGTGTGTGTATGTATGTATGTTGTACTGTATATAATATGTAGATGGATAGATAGATAGATTGATAGGTAGATAGATGTTTAGTTTGTCCAGGTTTCTTCTTCGTTTTATCCGCTCTCTCTCTCTCTCTCTCTCTCTCTCTCTCTCTCTCTCTCTCTCCCCACCCTTGCTGCTTTTCTTCTTTTTTCCCCTCAACACACCCTTATATCCTTCAGTCTTTTAATAATTCCTCTCTCCCATCCACTATGTCCTAGTTTCTCTCCCTCATCTCATATTCCTCCCTTCCTCTTCCTTCCTTTTGTCTCCCTTCCTTCCTCCTCCTTCCTTCCTTTGTCTCATCCCTCCTTCCTTCCTTTGTCTTTTCCCTCCTTCCTCTTCCTTCCTTCCTGTCCTCCTTTCCTACCTCAGTTAATAACAAGATATGATTTTTGTTACGTTGTTGTCATGCCTGAGTTTCGTGTGCTTGTTTTCTTGGGCGAGAGAGAGAGAGAGAGAGAGAGAGAGAGAGAGAGAGAGAGAGAGAGAGAGAGAGAGATTCTTCACTTTATTACCGGAATTCTCATCTCCAGACGATTTTATTAAGCTGAGGGAGTGACTTGGCGACTTGAGATAGTTAGATGCAGCCATCATTAACCCGTTTACTTGGCGTCATTCCCAAACTAATAATAATAATAATGATGATGATGATAATAATAATGATATTGATGATGATGATGCTTGATTAATAATAATAATAATAATAATAATAATGAATAATATTGTGTAGCAGCAGTGAAAGTAGAATAAAAACTCATGAAGGGATTATAATCACCACGCCCACACCTCACAACCAACAACGCCCATCTAAACCCCTTGAATCCGGTGTGTGTGTGTGTGTGTGTGTGTGTGTGTGTGTGTGTGTGTGTGTGTGTGTGTGTGTGTGTGTGTGTGTGTGTGTCTTTTTTCACGTTACGTCCCCACGACTTAATTCATCATTGGACGGACTTTGGGGACTGGAGGGGTTAGATTGTAGCCAGAAAATAAATAAAATATTCTAAATTTTTTACCAACACGTAGGGATGAAAAGAGTACAGGAACAATAAATGAAACACACACACACACACACACACACACACACACACACACACACACACACACACACACACACACACAGAATCAAGGAGCATTTGGTATTGTATGGGATTCAGAGTTCTAATGGAATGTATTAATGGGTTTAAAATTCTCTTCTTTCTCTGCCTCATACGTCTCTTATTTATTTATTATTATTTTTTTTAAATTTTGGAGTGGAAGGTGATGTGTTTTCTTCTTCTTTTTTTGTTTTATTAATGATGTGGTCTTATCACGTAGTCTTTTAGTCTTTTTTTTTTTTCATTCTCCCTTCTTTCTTCTGTTATCATTTCTTCATCCATCCTTCCTCTCTTCATCCTTCCTTTCGTCCATTCCTGCTTTCTTCCTTCTCGTGTTCCTTTATTGTTTCCCCTCTCCTTATAAGCGTTTCTTTCTCATTTTCGTTCATCCTCCTTCCCTTCATTCTTTCCTTCCTGCCTCATTTCTCAGTTTTCTCTCCCTAACTTTTTCTCCCTTTCCTCCTCCCTTCATTCCTTCTGTTCACTTTCTTCCTGTTTCTTCCATCATTGCCTTATTTACTCCCTTCTTCCCCATTTCTGTCTCAGTCTTTCACTCTTCTTCCATCCATCCCTGCTTCATTATTCTCTTCCTTTTTTCCCACCATATACATTTTTTTTGCTCCTTCCCAGCCTCCCTTCCTCCATAATCCCTCTCCCTATTCCCTTCTTGTGTCCCTTCCCCCTTTCTCCTTTCCTTCCTCTTCCTTTCCCCTTTCCCCTTCCCCTTTCCTCCCTCTTTCTCATTCCCCTTCTTTCCCCTCTTTCTCCTTCCCCTTCTTTCCCCTCTTTCTCCTTCCTCTTCCTTCCCCGTTTCTCCTTACTCTTCCTTCCCCCTTTCTCCTACCTCTTCCTTCCTCCTTTTTCCCTCCTCCTTCCCCTTTTTCTCTTTCTCCATCCTCTTCCTTCCCCCTTTTCTCTTTCTTCCTCTTCATCCTTCCCCCTTTTCTCTTTCTCCTTCCTCTTCCTTCCCCCTTTTCTCTTTCTCCATCCTCTTCCTTCCCCCTTTCTCCTTTCTCTTCCCCCATTCCCCATTCTTCGTCCCTCACTCCCTTCATGCCCTGTTCCCTATTCACTATCTCTTTGCTTCATTCCCTCTATGCTCCTTCCTTCTCCTTCCATTTTCTCGTCTTTCCCACTGCCTCCTCCCTTTTTCTCTCCTCTCTCTCTCTCTTTCTCTCTCTCTCTGCCTCCTCCTTCTTCTCCCCTCTCCTCTCCCCTCCTTTTTCTCCCCTCTCCTCTTCCCTCCTTTTTCTCCCCTCTCCTCTCCCCTCCTATTTCTCCCCTCTCCTCTCCCCTCCTTTTTCTCCCCTCTCCTCTCTCCGTCTCATCTCCCCTACCTCATTTCCTCCCTGCCAACCCCCTGCCATAAATCTCTCCCTCCCAACTGTGCCTAACACACACACACACACACACACACACACACACACACACACACACACACACACACACACACACACACACACACACACACACACACACACACACACACACACACACACACACACACACACACACACACACACACACACACACACACACACACACAATTTTAGTTTACCATTTATTTCTGTGTGTGTTGCAAATATGAATTCGTGCAAAGCCACTGTGCTCGCTGAAAATTAATAGCATCTCGCCCACGTATTTTTATGGACACACAGTTGCATACATACTGACACTCATGCTAAGTTGCCCGTACACACACACACACACACACACACACACACACACACACACACACACACACACAACAGATACATGATACAATTACACACATGCAAGTAATAACCAAACATGCACATATATACACCCGACACATATAGGAATGATACACACACACACACACACACACACACACACACACACACACACACACACACACACACACACACACACAGGCACCTGGTATTAAATAAGTGATCACAGGGATATGATTTAATACCAGGGTGGTGTTAACTGGTGTGTAGTGGCGCTGTGGTAGGCTGATTGACAGGCAAGCAGGCTTACAGCAGGGATTGTGAGGCAGATTGACAAGCAGGTAGGCAGGCAGCGTAGTAGGTAGGAAAGTTTGACAGGTAGATTGACAAGCAGGTAGGCAGGCAGTGTAGTAGTGAGGTGTGTGGGTAGGTAGGTAGGTAGGTAGAGAAGGACTGACAGGGAGACTGACAAGCAGGTAGGCAGACAGTGTAGTAGGTAGGTAGGTAGAGAAGGACTGACAGGTAGATTGACAAGCAGGTAGGCAGGCAGTGTAGTAGGTAGGTAGGTAGGGAATGATTGACAGGTAGATTGACAAGCAGGTAGGCAGACAGTGTAGTAGGTAGGTAGGTAGAGAAGGACTGACAGGTAGATTGACAAGCAGGTAGGCAGGCAGTGTAGTAGTGAGGTAGGTAGGTTAGCAGGATAGTAGAGAATCAAGCAGGCTGATAGATGGGTTAGTAGGCTGGCTGCATAAGAGAGAGACAGGCAAATTAGGACCATAAGAGCATCGTATAGAAGTGAGTAGGCAGGATAAGAGAGAGAGAGAGAGAGAGATCTTTAAGCAGTCAGGCCAGGCAAGGAGGCATGCAGGATAGCAAAGAAGCAAGCAGTGAAGCTAGAGAGACAGAGGCTGACAGATTGACAAGCAGGTTAGCAGGTAGGCAGAGGCAGATAGATTAGCAGGCAGGTAGGTTAACAAGAGGCAAGCGACAGGCAGAGAAGCAGGCAGAGAGACAGGTAGGACTTAAGGCAGACAGAGATGCACCAAGAAACGAACAGGGAGACAGGCAGAGAGATATATACAAGTTTGCTTCTTCAGTATGATTGCCTTTTTTTTTTCATTTATTCATGCTCTTCTCAATCAGTTTTCTTTAGCCTGGGATAGACTTCGAACTGGAGGAGTTATTTTTAGCCTTCAGTAACTTTCAATAACTTTATGTATCTTTCTGAGCTGAGTAAAAATAAAAATCGTCACATACAGGGAAGGATAAACTACGAAAAACATCACCGTATCGATGGATTTAAAAAGGAGACACGCAAATGTAATAGTAGAAGTAGTTGTAGGCCCAGGTTCATCTGAAACCCGAACCCAGTGGACTGCAGGCTGAAACTGTCCTCCTCTTGTGCTCACCATCCACCTTTTGTACTCCACCATCCCCCTCTTGTACTCCACCATCCCCCTCTTGTACTCCACCATCCCCCTCTTGTACTCCACCATCCTCTCTCAGGGCAAAGGGAAGGAGTTGAGAGATGTCTATAACTGGGCAGTGGAGTTGCATGGCTGTATTAGTGCCACCACGTGAAGGCATCCCTCTGCGACACTTAGGCAGAGAGAGAAGTAGGAATTGGTGAGAGTGGCAGGAGAGGAGGAAGAATGCGTGGCGAGAAGGCGAGCAGAATACTGGCAAGGTTGAGAGAGAGAGAGAGAGAGAGAGAGAGAGAGAGAGACCTGCAGAATGATGGAGACAAAGAGGCAAAGCGTGGCATGCAGGAAGGCAGGATGAGGCAGAGTGAGGCAGTTTGGTAGAACACAGGTAGCAATACGGAATGAGACAGGGAGGGAGATAGGGTGAGGAAGACAGGAAATATGTGACCATAAGAAGGCATAGAAAAGGAGACTGAGGCAGACAGGGTTAAGGGAGAGTTAAGAAGAGAAGCAGACGACAGGAAAACAATGTGAGGCAGGATTAGGCATATAGGGTGGCAGAGAGCAGACAGGCGAGACGGCAGAGTAAGGTAAAGTGAGGAAAAAACGCAGATTGAAGAAGGCAGAGAGTAGGCAGAAATGCAGAATTAGGCAGACTGAGACAGGAGTGGGAGGTAGAAAGTAGGCATTTAAGCAGAATGAGACAGACAGGACGGCAGGCTAAGGCAGAGTTAGGCAGAAACTTAGAATGAGGAAGGCAGGATGAGGCAGGCAGAGACGTAGGATGAGGCAGTCAGGGTAAGGCAGAGTGAAGCAGAAACGTAGGATGAGGCAGGCAGAGTGAGGCAGAAACGCAGAATGAGGCAGGCAAGGTAAGGCAGAGTGAGGCAGAAACGTAGGATGAGGCAGGCAGGGTAAGGCAGAGTGAGGTAGAAACGTAGGATGAGTCAGGCGGGGTAAGGCAGAGTGAGGCAGAAACGTAGGATGAGTCAGGCAGGGTAAGGCATAGTGAGGCAGAAACGTAGGATGAGGCAGGCAGGGTAAGGCATAGTGAGGTAGAAACGTAGGATGAGGCAGGCAGGGTGAGGCAGAAACGTAGGATGAGGGAGGCAGAGTGAAGCAGAAACCTAGAATGGGGCATGCAGGGTAAGGCAGAGTGAGGCAGTCAGGCAGCATCAAGCAGCAGGCAGTGAAGGTAACAAGACTAACGACATTCCAGACAAAACGACAAGAATTTAGCTGGACGACGGCAGGTGAAATTTACTGTAGCATTAGAGTGGACTCTCTCCCTCTCTCTCTCTCTCTCTCTCTCTCTCTCTCTCTCTCTCTCTCTCTCTCTCTCAGTTGAATCAAATCGTCTGATGGTCATAGAGTTGTTCCGAGCGTGAAGGGATGAAGGGGGATTTATGTAGGATTTGTCATTTTGTCGAATTTAGATTAAGGTTAGATTTATTATTTTGGTGGAATTAGTTTAGCAGGTCCACTTTTTTTTTTTTTTACATCACATTTAAGTTGAATTTCACAAACTTTTATCTTTTATATGAGACCTGTACAGCATTTATTTTTTTACATTCAGGTTTCAATTTTTTTTACCATATGTGGCTATACACGTGGGTTAATTTTCTTCATGGCTAGGTAAACACGAGTGAAATACCGTCTCTTTAGCAGGTATATATTGAGGTTATATTAAAGTTATATTAAGATTATATTATGGACTCGGATAGCCTGACGTGGACTGGATGTTGTAGGTAAAATGTTGGAACGAGAAATGAAAGAATTGAGGTTAGTATGAGGAATGAAGTTTTTCTTATCGTGAAATGAATTGTGTTTGTATGCTTCATTGGGTCAAGAGGATGAAAGTGTGAGTGAGGAAAAAGGTTGGGGGAGGTGACAGAGAGAGAGAGAGAGAGAGAGAGAGAGAGAGAGAGAGAGAGAGAGAGAGAGAGAGAGAGACGTATATTCGTAATTTTCTTTGGTGCTTATTTGTGTGTGTGTGTGAGAGAGAGAGAGAGAGAGAGAGAGAGAGAGAGAGAGGAGAAAGTTTTGCGAGGTTGAGAGGAGTAAATTGGAATGAGGGGATTTGAGTGCTCCTGGGAACGAGAGGGGGATTAACAAGGTGGGTGAGAGACTGGTGAGAGGGTTGTAGGGGGGTGAGGTGGGGAGGTGGAGGGTTGTGGGGGGAAGGAGAAAATAAGAGAGGGAGGGGGATGGAGAAAAAGGGTGAGAAATGAAAATGTGGAAAGAGGATGAATGGAGGGGAGGGGAGGAGGAGAGTGAGGATGGGTAAGAGGGAAAAATTGATATGGGGAGGGGGATGGGTGAGATTGGAAGGAGGGAAAGAAATGAGAAAGAGAAAGGGAGAGTTGGGAAGGAGGGGAAAGGGGAGGGAAGAAGGGCAAGGGGGAGAAATGGAAGCCAAAGGCAGGAGATATATTGAGTGAGAAGAGGAGTGAGAAGCTAGGGGGAAGAGACGACGTGATAAGGAAGAAAATTGGAGTAAGGAGGGAAAGGGTGAAGGAGGGGGGGAGAGGAGAGATAGGATGATGAGAAAAAGTGAGGAAAGAGAAGGGAGAAGAGGGTGAAGAGGATCGGAAGGAAGAGATGACGAGAAAGGATGAGAGAGAGAAGATGGGGAGCAAGGAGAGAGTGAGAAAGCGAACAGAGGAAAATGAGAGTAGTACAAAGGGAGTACAAAGGAAAGCAAACAGGAACAGACCTTACGGTCCTTTCGAGGCTGTTTGTTACAGAGTAGACTATGACTACGAGATCTAACTCTACATGCTGAAGGATAAAGATAGTAAAGCAAGAAGGCTCCCCCCACCTCCAAACCCTCCAGTTAAAACTGGTAAGAAAAGTGAGAAAAACCAACATGCAGCATGGAAAAACTGACATGGAATTTTCATGGGAAAGACTGAAATGGAATAGTTATTTTCTGTAATACTTTATCTATAAGCTACGTGTATGAATAATCTGAAAGAGAAAGTAGTAAAGTAAAATGAATAATCGAATAATAAATAACGCATGACAACATGTACGGGTACGTTGAGTTAACGGGGCGTTTGCGGACACAGTGTGGAAATTGCACAGTGCACAGTGTGGATGTTCAGGGGTGGTGCGGCAGCCTTGCCTGGCGCCATTAAGGTAGGCAGCAGTCAATCAGGCCTCAGCTCCGTTCATTCTACTGAGACTAGGAGCATTCACATGCTGGACAAACACACAAGTCACCTCCTGAAGCAGTGACCCCTGGTACATTAAAAAAAAATCCCGATGGTGGTCACTAAACTAACAGGGATCGTCAGTGATCCACAGCCCATCACAGGTCGAAAGTATGAATAGTGACCGTTAACTCAGGGCTATCTGTGCATATACTATATTTGCATTCATAAATTGATCCAGACCCTAAAAATTAAAAAATATATACATACACAAGTGTTTTATTCAGGAGTAAACATATTAAGCTGGGGGTTATTCGACAAATACTTATCGAGGCGACCTTGAAAGGTCAGTACTATATTAGAATTTACTACATTGGAGGGCATTTATTCCATATATTTACAACTCTATTGAAGAAGAAATGCTTAGCTTTATGCGACTGGAATCGTTTGCCAATTATTTAATACCCATTGTCCCGTTGCCTCTAGTATAATTCGAGTGATCAACTGTGAAGTATTTATCAACAGCGATGTTATCATGTCCTTCGAATATTTTGAATACTTGAATTAGATCTCCTCGTAACCTCCGTTTAGTTAGGGTAAATAAATTCAGGGCTTCTAAACTTTCCTCGTACGATTTATTTCTCAATCTGGGTTTCATGTTTGTCATCCTTCGCTGCACTCATTCAAGCTTTTCCATATCCTTTTTATAATACGGTGACCAAAACTGAACGCAATACTCCAAATGCGGGCGTACTAAGGAATTGTACAGAGTGAGGACAATATTATCGGATTTATATTCAAATGCTCTCAGTAAGAGCCTCAGAGCAGTGAAGGGAGGGGAAAAGAGTTAGGGGAGTGAGGAGAGAGGGGGAAGTGCGAGCATTAAGATGAGAGGGGACGTGAGAGAGAGAGAGAGAGAGAGAGAGAGAGAGAGAGAGAGCCGCACGTGGAGGTAACATGGCACACAAATTCCCTGTTGTGTCATTGAGGTAATCTGGCTTTAATACAAGTAGGTACACTCCTCCCCAGCACAATGAGGGGATTAGAGACTGACCTTCCCCAGCTATAAATCCCCTTCCTCCCCTTACCCCTTATTCCTTTATTCCTTCCTCCCCTCATCCCTCACCCTCACCCCTCCTCTGTCACTTCTTTCACCTCTGTTTATTTTCCTCTCTCTCTCTCTCTCTCTCTCTCTCTCTCTCTCTCTCTCTCTCTCTCTCTCTCTCTCTCTCTCTCTCTCTCTCTCTCTCTCTCACACACACACACACACACACACACACACACACACACACACACACACACCTCCTTTCCTTCTCTCCAATTACTTCTTCCTTTCAACACTTTCCCATCTCCGTCCCTCCCCCACCCCTATCCCCAGCCGTCCATCCCTTATCTTCCATCCCCTATCCATCTTCTTCCCTTATCCTCTGTCTCCCTTCCTCTTCCCCTATACCCCTTCTCCTTATCCTCGTCACCTATCCACTTCCCCAATCTATCCTCTTCACCTTTCCTTCCCTGTATCTTTCTTCACCGTCGCCGTGCATTCTCTTTCACATTCTTTCCCCCCTCTTCCCTATGTCTCTTCCCTCCAAATCCTCCCTCCCTTTCCCTCTCGTTCATGTCCTACACCATCGGCAGCCCTTTGCTTCTCCCTTCCCGGCAGTGCCACTTTGCTGCTTCCTCTCCCTCCCCTACTTCCTCTCTCCTCCCCTGCTTCCTCTCCCCTCCCCTCCTTCCTCTCCCATCCCCTTCCCATCACTAATACTCCTCTTTCCTCCTCCCTACTTACACCAATGTGCTTCTTTCTCACATAATTATGGTCCTTCCCCACCTCACCTCTCTTCCGCACCTCTTCATCCCTACCTGTCCTTCCATACTAATTCCTCTTTCACCTCTTTCCTCTCCCGTCCTTCTCCCCATAACGCCTATCTTTCCTCATTTTCCCACCTCCTTCATTTCCCACCCTTCCCTCAAAACAAAGGAGTACAAGAGAGAGCATGAAGCAGCACACCTATTGGAACATTCGAAATTGTTTGTTATAGGGTCCATTTTAACTAACGTAACTACTATGATTCAGAGGCAGGAGTAGGAAAGCAGGAAGCAGAATAATAACCTTCCCTAACTCACCTGCCTGTCAGCCTTTCATATATTTATTTATTTCCTCACACACGTGCCGCCCCTCTCCCTCTCTCTCCACTTGTCACCATCCACTCCCTCCTCCCTCCCCTGCTCTCCTCCTCGTCCCTCCCCCTCCCTCCCCCTTCCCAACTTCTTCATGGTCCATCACCTCCTGGGATTTATGACTTTCTCAACCCACGGTCAAGGTCGAGAGAGAGAGAGTTTTCATATAATTATTTTGTCAGCCTGTAAGTTTATTTTCTTTTGTTGAGAGAGTATTTTCGTTATTTCATGAGAGAGTGAGAGTGAGAGAGAATCAGTTTAATTATTCCATTTATTTCGACTGAACATCTGCATTTTTTTTTTTTTTTTACGTTTAAGGGAGGGAGAGTTGAGCTTAAATGGTCGATTAATTTCGTCCGAGACTCTGCATTTGTATGTTTGTGTGTGTGTGTGTGAGAGAGAGAGAGTTTATATGTTTGTTTATATTTTTATGTGCGAGTATGTATGAGTGCATGTAAAATGATGTGTGTATGTTTTTATATGTACGCATGTATGTATGTTTGAAGTATCGTGTGTGTGTGTGTGTGTGTGTGTGTGTGTGTGTGTGTGTGTGTGTGTGTGTGTGAGAGAGAGAGAGAGAGAGAGAGAGAGAGAGAGAGTGACATGCAGGTGATTAAGTGTAAGCCTAATGATGACAAGGATCTCATGTGTTGATGTAAGGGAGGGTAGCTTTGGTTAGTGATGCAGTGGGAATATTGGTGGTGTGGGTATTGGTAGTATTGGTTAGTGGTACTGTAGTGTGGGTATTGGTAGTGTGGTATTAGTGTGGGAATTGATAGTGAGGGTATTGGTAGTGGGGTTATTGGTGGTATTGGTTATAGTAGTACTGTAGTGTGGGTATTGGTAGTGTGGTTATTACTAGGATGGGTATTTTAAAGGTATTGGTATTAGTAATGTGGCTCTTGGTATCGTAGGTATCAGTAGGTTAGGTATTAGTGACGCTGGTATTAGAAGTGGTATTAGTAGAGTGGGTGTCAGTAGTTAGGAGTAAGTTTGTACTGGGATAATTTTGGGCTGTTGTAGTATTGGTATTGGGGGCTGTGTGGTAATTATAGGTCATATGCAGTTGAAGTTTACTTGAGAGAGAGTGAGAGACTTACTTTACTTTCTTACCTACCTACTTACTTCCCGGTCCTACGGCAGCCAGGAGCTTCACTGATCCAAACCTTGACACTTACATTTTCACCTGCGTCGCCTGTGGTAAGGTCTCTGGGTGCTGGACGGCCTGGTTTTTGTTGTCTCATCCCTAGTACTCCCACCCCCTCCCCCTCCTCTCCCCTACTACTTCTTCCCCTTCCAGTTCCTTACTTCCTTCCCTTTCCCTTCTTCGTCTCTCTACACTTTCCTCTTCCCTTTTTCGTATTGGCTCCCTTCTCGTTTTTTCCTCTTATCCTCCCCTCTCTCCGTTTACTGCTACCTCCCATCCTGTTTTCTCTCCCTTCTTCTTTTTCCCTTCCTCCCTTTCTAAACGTCTTTTCCTCCCTCACTTCCTCTCCTTCCTCCCTTTCCTACCCATCCCCTGATCCTTCCAATTCCTGCCAACTCTCCTTTCTCCCCTACGTTCCCCTCCTTTCGTGCTTCTGTCTTCAGCCCTCCCTCTCCCCACACCCTCCCCTCCCCAACTCCTCTTTCCGTCTCCACCGCCTCCCCCACTCCTCTCTCCGTCTGCACCCCCCTCCCCCATTCTTCTCCAGCCATTCTACCTCTTTTCCCCTCATTTATCTTTTCTTCTATCCTTTCATTTCTTCCTTTTCCGTTTCATTAACCTTTCTTCCCTTCCTCTCTCCCTCCCTCAACATTTCCCGTCTTCCTTCGGGCCTCTTCCCTCTCTCTACCTCTCTCTTCTCTCCCTCTCCCTCTCCTCC
>NC_137013.1:31985898-32010898 GCF_032717465.1 Coenobita brevimanus
AATATCCAGCTCAATCCTGCATCATCCTTGAACATGCTGGGGGTTTCATTCACTCAGGACTTATCTTGGAAAGATCATATTACATCTCTTGTAAACTCTGCTTCCAAGAGATTAGGTGTGCTAAGCCGACTCCGTACCTTCTTTACCCCTGCACAGTTGTTGACTTTATATATGGGATTTATTCGCCCCTGTGTAGATTACAACTTTCATGTGTGGGAAGGCTCCCCACATACAGTTCTTCTCAATTGGGTGGAGTCAAAGGCTTTTCATCTCTTTAACTCTCCTCCTCTTACTGGCTTCCTTCAGCCTCTGTCTCTTCGCCGGACTGTTGCATCTTCATCTCTCTTCTATCGCAACTTCAATGGTCACTGATTCTCTGAACTGTCTGCTTACATCCCTCCGCCACTACGACGGGCGCGTAGCACCCGTCTAGCAGCAAACTGTCATCCCTTTTCTGTCCAGCTCTCTAATGCAAGAGTTAACCGTTACTCCCAGTCCTTCATTTATGCAACAGGTCAACTCTGGAATTGTCTCCCTCTGTCTGTATTTCCTGCTTCCTATGATCTCCAGTCTTTCAGTCGCAGTGTGTCCAGGCATCTCGAGATGATCGGATCTTGAACTTGGCTCTCTTTGGTATTGTTTTTGTTTTTTTTCTTGGAAGGAACACCTTGCGGGCTCCTGGCCTTTGGTCCCTTCTTCCTTGCATAAAAATAAGAGAGAGGGGGGGGGTATTCATGCTAGTAACAAAACGAAGGCTTCAGTTATCCGCTCTAAGCTAATCGTGTAGAGGTAGCAAGAATAAACTCTAGTCCTTTCACCTTGGTCCAGATTTTCTTTGTTTTGGAGTTCATTTCATGTAGCTCAGTGGCAGAGGAAAACATTGCAGTGGCTCCTCATCCATTTCATACTTCCTGACTAGCATCCTACTTGGTTGTTAATCTGCCACAACTCAGCATTGAAGAGGGAAAGACGGCAATTTTAGACCAAGTTACAGTAAGAAGAGTACAGTGAAAGATATCCTGTTGGTGATGGAGTTAATTTAGGTACTGGAAGCAAGAACAATAACTTGGAAAAAAACTGAAGATTTAGCAAGAAAAAAGTAAATATAAGCCCTTCACTGCGATGACAATTTTATCTTATTCTTGTGGCCTCCAGGTTATTTTATTCTATTTCTGGAATTTGGCCAGCAGTGAAGGAGTTAATGAAGGCGTATCCAACCCTTTCATTTCCAGATGTCATACTTAACCTGAAGAGAAAGAAACTAGGGATGTTGGTCTCTAGTTGAAGATAACAACAACAATTAAAATAACAAGAACAACAAAAATAACAAGAACAATAAAGATAACAAGAACAGTACAGATAACAAGGACAGCAAAAATAACAAGGACAACAAAAATAACAAGCACACAAATAACAAGAACACTACAAATAACAAGAACAACCAAAACAACAAGGACAACAAAAATAACAAGAACAACAAAAATAACAAGAACAATAAAAATAATAAAAACAACAGAAATAACAAGGACAACAAAAGTAACAAGATCAAAAATAACAAAAACAAAAATGACAACAATTAAAGGAAAAAGAACAAAAATAACAAAAACAGAACAGTAAAAATAACAAGGACAAAAATAACAAGAACAGTAATAATAAGGACAACAAAATAACAAGGACAACAAAAATAACATGGACAACAAAAATAACTAACAACAAAAGTAACAAGAACAAAAATAATAAGGACAACAAAAATAACAAGAACAACAAAAATAACACGAACAACAAAAATAACAAGAACAACAAACATGGACAACAAAAATAACAAGGACAAAATCAACAAGAACAAAAATAACAAGGACAACAAAAACAAGGACAACAAAAAATAACAAGAAAAAAATAACAAAAACAAGAACAACAAAAATTACAAGAACAGCAAAAATAAGAACAAAAATAACAAGAACAACAAAAATAACAAGAACAAAAATAACAAGGACAACAAAAATAACAAGAACAAAAACAAGAACAACAAAAATTACAAGAACAACAAAAATAAGAACAAAAATAACAAGGACAACAAAAATAACAACAGTGATGATTTTAGCTGCCTGTACACTTTAGCAAGGACGTCATCGCTTAAAATAGCAACAGCGTCAGCCAGAAAAAAGAAGAAAAGGAAAAAGAAAACAGAATTCGTCAGTCCAACCGTAGGAAAAACATCTGCACTAAACATAACAACAACAACAACAGCAATAACAAGAGGTAGATACAGTCGAGAACAGTTATAACAAACACACATGAACACCTAGGACGGATGTAGCACCGACAGGAGTAATGCTGAACACCACGCAGGAACAAAACCACAACAACGACAATAACAATAACATCACCACCACTACCACCACCACCGCCAACAACAACAACAACAGCAGCCAGAATATTACGACCACCACAGCCACACACACACTACCACCACAACCACACACACACTACCACCACCACCACACACACACACACACCACCACCACCACCACACACACACACACCACCACCACACACACACACACACACACACACACACACACACACCACCACCACACACACACACACCACCACCACCACCACACACACACACACCACCACCACCACCACACACACACACACTACCACCACAACCACACACACACACACTACCACCACAACCACAACCTCTACCACCACCAAAAACAACAAAAACCACTGCCACCACCATCACCTCCACCAACAGCAACAACAACAACCCAAATATTACAACCATACCACAGCCCTGCCCAAGCGCAACAAGCAGGACAAAGACAGAAACACACACGTCAGTAGGTGGACGGAGTGGGTGGTGCAAGGACAGTGTGAGACGTTGGGGGGTAACAAGAAGACTGATGAGGATAAGAGGGCACAGAAGAGCGGATGGAATTGATAAGACATGTAGTAAAAAAGTGATAATTAAAACTGACTACAACAGTAATAACAGCTACAACTATAACAGTAATAATAATAACAAATAAAATAACAAGAACAGCTGTAACAGGAATGCATTAGTAAGCGAGAATATTAGCCACAGTTATAGCAAAACAAGACAACAAAACAGCAGCGCAAGAAACCGTAGAGACATACAGTATTAACAAACAGAACAGGAACGAAACAACAAGAGACAGCAACAACAGCAACGTCATAACAAAGACATAACAACAGCCAATACAAGACCAAAAACAACCATAGTGCTAAGAAAACAACAAGACAAGAACTCAAATCACAGAAAAGGAAAAAGATAAACAAACAAATAAATACACGATAAAATTATAAATACAACAACACAAACGGGCATAGAGTGTGGGTGATGTGGGCAGTAGTGATGTAAAGAAAAGAAATGAAAATAAAGACTAGTTTCTGACGGTACCAAGAGTCATGGGTAACAAAAACAGAAGCATTACTGACGTACCCCTTAACAATAACAACAAGAACGAGCACAGTGACTGGGTGAAGTAAGGGTGGTTTAGGATCCGTAAGAAAACAGAACAAAACACACACACACACACACACACACACACACACACACACACACACACACACACACACACACACACACACACAGAATGGTAAATGTTGTGGCTGGGAATGAACGTCTTAACATTCATTCGTAGCAGCGTCCAGACATTTTATTCTGCTTAATCGGGGTAGAGCCACGGAATTTTCCTGGTCACTGATAAAACTCTGGAGGTCTTAGGCTTAAAAATAAATGTCTAAACAGTAAGTCGTTTAAGGTTGAGCCGTCTACCACACACTCCTTTTATGTATCAGTAGTGTTATCTTTAGGTGACTCAGTGACAAGGGAGTGAGATTCTGCAACCACGTCAGTACCAAAACACGCTGGCTCATTAGGGTTGAATCAGAGGGGTGGCTGGGTATCACTGCTCTTATAATGCTACTTACGGAGAGCAACTAAACCCCCTTCATCTCTAACTTGGACTAAATTTGCCATCTCACCACCTTCAGTGCCCAGTTATAGCAATAGACAAGCACTTGAATATGATGAAGAACTGTGGGAAGGATGTAGGGCTGTAATGCTTGCTTTTTCTGCCACTGAGCTACGTGAAATAAGCTGCAAAAGGACGAAAATTTGGACCAAGTTAGAGTAAAAATAACATAGTCATGCGTCTTAAATATCAGATCTGGATAGTCTAGCCCCGGGCCCCTACGCACCTAAAGGGGAAATAAAGGATGAAGAAATATAAAAAATAAAGCAGATGTGGGAAGCGTAAAATATATGATTCTAAGAGCGTGGAAGTAATGCCAACCACTTGCCCTGATAAGGTGAGAGGGAGAGGGAGGAAGGGAGAGAGGGAAGAGAGGGGAGAAAGGGTGGGATGGGGAGCATAAGGGAAGGGAGGAGGGTCGGGAAAATAAGGAGAGGGTGGGAGGGGGAGGGATGGAGGGCTAGGGTAAGGTAAGAGAGAGTGAGGTGGATGATGGTGCAACAAGATGAGTGGCCACCTGCCCAGCATTGGGAGGGAGCCGTTACCTTGCTGATCACACACACACACACTCCACCCTGTCCCGTGTGTGTGTGTGTGTGTGTGTGTGTGTGTGTGTGTGTGTGTGTGTGTGCTGGGAGAGAGACACAGTAGCTCTCAGTAACCCCGTCAGTACGAGAGGCCTCTCCAGAACTGAGTAAAATCGTCTGGAAGTAGCAAGAGCAGTAAAAATCTCGGGGTGAAGTGGCTGTCCCTTCTAAGATATTCCTGAGAACTCCTTTCTTTCCCACGCCTCAGCCCTTTCACACCGAGTACGTCTTAATTATAGTTTTGCTGCCCAGACGATTTTTTTCAGTTTAAGGGAGACTTGGTGGTGAAGGGGTTAATGAAGGGGTTAGGAAGTAGCCATTTCTCTCTCTCTCTCTCTCTCTCTCTCTCTCTCTCTCTCTCTCTCTCTCTCTAACTTGGCTCAGATTATTCTCCTTTTTGGTTCAGTCAGAATAAGTTGATACCACGACACTACAGCCTCCTCATGGCACTTCCTCGTGACTAGCATCATATCCCAGTGTTCATCTTCCGTAGAAACTCAGCGTTGAAGATAGAGAGATAGCAGTTTTTGACCAAGTTAAAGTGAGAAACGTATAGTACCGGTACCGTAATTATTCATCTTAGTTAATATCTCAAGTTATCTTAAGTGACACCCCTCATAACTTAAGATCTTTCCTACGCACACTCCTTGATTCCTGGTTTTCTTAAGTAGTTTGTGGCCTCCTTGTCCCCCCCCCTTACTCAGCCTTACTACCGTGACGCCTTTATTTTACTTATTTTTTTACTTATTTTTACTACCATGGCGTCTTTATTTTACTTATTTTTTTACTTATTTTTACTACCATGGCTTCTTTACTTATTTTTTACTTATTTTTACTACCACCCGATGGCCTTATTCAGCTTAGAGGCTCCTCGTAGTGAAGGAGTTAGTTGCCATTTCTCTCTCTCTCTCACACACACACACACACACACACACACACACACACACACACACACACACACACACACACACACACACACACACACACACACACACGCTGATGTACACCTTTCGTTTTTCTCACCTTTTTATTGGCGCTGATAAATGTGTCGGTGTTGTCATTTGAATCTTTTTTTTTTTTTCCCTTGCCACTCTCCACCCAGCTCCTCCACCCTCTTCCTCTTCCTCGTTCTCCTTCCCCTTCTCTCTCTCTCTCTCTCTCTCTCTCTCTCTCTCTCTCTCTCTCTCTCTCTCTCTCTCTCTCTCTCTCTCTCTCTCGTCCTTACACCCAGAATACGCTCATTAACACAACCTCTATCAGTGTTTACCTGTCAGTTTAAACCCCCCCACCACACCACCCACAAAGAGAGAGAGAGAGAGAGAGAGAGACTAATACACATCACCCTCCCCTCAAAGCTACGTCACCAGCCTTTTAGAAATATATTAAAATGAATATTAATGATGCTTGACGTTAATATTAATGGATTGATTTGCCTTTGACGTGTGCAGTTTGGACAAATAAAAACACGCATGGAAATTAGCCATCCTTGTTAAGTAGGAGAAGCGTGATTAATTGAACGCTTGTCAGGGCTGGGTTGGCTTTGGTGGACGTGGGTTGGATTGGCTTGAGTTGGGTTTGGGTTGGATCAGTTCAGGTTGGATTTGTTTAAGGTGGGCTGGGTTCACATGATGTTGGGTTGGGTTAGGTTCGGCTCGGTTGGGATGGGTTGGATTGGATTGGATTTAGAGTGAGGTTTGGTTTGGTTGAGGTGGGTTTGGTTAATTTAGGTTGGGTTTAATGTGGGTTGGGTTGAGTTAGGTTGGGTTTGGTTGGGACGGATGAAGTTATGTGAGTTAGGCTGGGTTGGGTTGGGGTGGGTTGGCTTTGGTGGAGGTGGGTTGGATTGGATTGGGTTTTGTTTGGTTGTGAAGGGTTTGAGGTGGTTTGGGATGGTGAAGTTAGGTTAGCTTGGGTTGAATTAGGCTGGGTTGGGTTGGGTTGAGGTGGATTTAGTTGCGTTGCATCGAGTTTCGTTGCAGGATCGTTTGGATAGGTTTGACAGGGTTTGTTAGGTCAGGATAGGATAGGGTAACCATAGACGTAATTAGGGCAGCATATGTTAGATTGGGTTAGGTTAGTATAGCTGGAGCTTTGTTAGGAGGATATACAGTACGTTGGGCATGAATACGTTTGACTGTCAGGATATGCATTACGACAGATAGATGTGATAGGTAGATGGATAAAGGTGACACACACGCCATCGCTGTTACCTTGAATTAAATCGCATGGCATTAGTGAAAAAAAATCACACAAAAAAGACGTCATTGTTTTGAAAAGGTTAATGAACAGAATAAGAGTTTTGAAAATGGCATAAATGGTGAAAAATGAGCGTCATGAACAAAGGTTAGGGGATTAAGTGACAGACCTTGAAATTTTCGCCAAAGTTCAGGAAAATCCCATTGTCTGTGGTAATGTACGGTGGTGATGGTGATGGTGATGGTGATGGTGATGGTGTATGGTGGTGATGGTGGTGGTGGTGGTGATGGTGTATGGTGGTGATGATAGTGGTGGTAATTTTATGAGGATGGTTGTGGTGGTGATTGTGTTAGTGGTGTGTGCTGATTGTGGTGGTGAATTATAGTGACATTGTATTTTGTGGTGGTGGTGCTGTCTTACTGGGTGTGATGACGTTGGTGATGGTGTGTGGTGGTAGCAGTGATGGCAGGGGGATGGTAAGTTGTAGAGGTTGCAGTGGTATGTTGTGATGAGTACTGGTGATATGTGTAGTAGTAGTGTTGTGATGGTGGTAGTGATATGATGGTGATAGTGATGGTGGGTAGGTGGTGGTGTCGGTGAGTGAATGTGTTAATAATTTGCCTTCTGAAGCGAGGTCTGGGTTGCGTGTGGTGGAACAGGTGATGGAGGTGATAGTGATGTTAATGATGGTAATTGTGGTGAGGAAGATGGTAGTGGTGGAGATGAAATGATAAGCTGTGATGGTGATGGTAATAGTTGTGGTGAAGGAGATGGTAGTGGTGGTAGTGACGATGGTAGTGATGGTAGCAGAGGTGGTGGTTGTGGTTGTGGTAGGTGATGATTGTGATGGTCATTATTGTAGTGATGGTGATGGTAGTAGCGGTAGTGGTGATAATGGTAAGAGGTGACTGGTGACTTCTAATGATATTTTTGGTGGTAGTGGTGATACTTTTAAGTGGGCGTAGTAATGGTGTAGAAATGGTTATGATGATGTAGGTGTGCTGAAGATTTTGGTGGTGTTGACAATAGTGGTGATAGTAGCGGTAGTCATTTTGGTGGTGTTTTGAGTGGCGATAGTGATGATTTTGATGGTTGTAGTGACGATGATTCTAGGATAGTGAGTGATGATAATGTTGGCAAGTGATGGTGTTACTGTTAATAGTGATAGGAGAGGTATAGTGGCGGTGGTGATAATGATTGTGGTTGAAGTGACAGTTATGGTGATAGTGAAGGTGGGTGATAGTGATGTAAGTGTTATTGACGGTGGTGGTGGTGGTGGTGGTTATTAGGGTGCATGAAAAACGTTAATAGTTGGCGAGACAAGATATGAGATGCAGCTGTTGATGATGATGGTGGGTGTGGTGATGGTGATGGTTGTTGCGGTGGTTGTAACGATGATGCTATAATGATGAAAGTAATGATGATCTTGGTGGTGGTGGTAGTAGTGGTTGACATAGCAGTTTCATGTATAAAACTTTAACATTTTTACAGTGCAAATAATATGAATAACATTATATACAAACAGTGATTAACAGTATCAGGTGCATTATAAACCGTAGTATTATGAATGATCCTGATACATAATAGTAAGTCACTGTACTGATAAAAAATTGATAACACTACAGCCATTACCAAAAGCTCGCCGACAGTCTTTATCAGTGTGTTCTGCTTTCCACATTTCTCATTCCTTTCCATTTTCCTTCCTTTGTCTTTTCCTTTTGTGTACTTAATATTACGATCACATAAAATTGCTCGTGTAACTCCCTTTCCATTGCCACAGCCGCAGAAAAAAGTGCCAGAGAAGTTTTGCGCATGGCAGTACATAAAAAAAAAAGCATTACAAAAAGAAGAAAAAAAAAAAGGAAAAAGGTGAAGGTAAAGCTGACAGTTTATAAAAATGTAAAGCCAAGTATTCAGCAGCAAAATAAGGTGAAGCTGTAGAGGCTTTAATTAACTGAGTAATTGGAGTGCTGGATGAGTAAAAATCCGTGTTTTGGATAATGATGATGATGATGATGATAGAGGCGGTGGTGGTCTGGAAGGGAGAGTGAATGAGGATACCGGTTAAGACAGTAATTTGGTTTGACATTAAGCCCAAAACGTCTGTCTTTTTCCCACCCTACGCCTTGCACGAGGAATGGGACCAGGCGCACCCTTTCTCCAGGATGATGATGATGAATGTGATAGAGGAGGAGGAGGAGGAGGGTACAGTTCTAATCAAAATAGTTGCCATAGTAAACCGGAGCCTCAGTTAACTCTGCTATTAATCATTTTTCCCACTTCTGTTTCCTAAAGTCTGTCGGTGTGGAGTGGGGATGGCTGTTTTGCTGTGCTTGTTTATCTTGTAGCTAAAATCTGACTCTTTTATTCAACCAAACAGTCCCCTTCCTCGCATATAGGAAAGGTTACTGTAGCAAGAATAAATGTGCCAGGTGAGGGGAGGAGTGGGTGGGATAGGCTGGAAATTTGGTGAAAAGTGTAGCCCGTGGAAACTAGGATCGATTTTGAGCGCAGTAAAGGTTATCATAGTACCAACCAAAAATGAAAATGTTTTGTGGGTAGTGATAGAAATGATCTTGGAGGACTAGAGAGAGAGAGAGAGAATAAAAAGAAAAAAAAATGAGCTGAAAGTGCTGTGGTGGTGGTGGCCAGGTGGAAGATGTCATAAGTATACCTGTGAAAATAGTGGTGTAGGAGTAATGATGTGAGGGTAGTGAAGGTATATCTAAATCCTCTCCAACACCAGGATAAGTGCCTCTCCTCTCATTTCCTTGGTCTTGTGATGCAGGAAAAAGAAAAAGAAAAAGATATGTCCTGTAATTGATTAATGTTCAGATTAAAAGATGGGAAATTGTATATTCGTGATTAGAACTGTTGTCGGTTCTCTGTCTGTCTGTCTGTCTGTTCTCTCTCTCTCTCTCTCTCTGTTTATCTGTCTTTTATCTATGTCTGTCTGTCTGTCCATCCGCATTAGTCACCCTGCACAGTAATGCAGGTAAAGGTGAATGACTCGGTGTTTACAAGTCATCGGTAACCACGTGGCCTCCCCCAGGCTCTTTGTTTACATCGCGTGCCACGTGATCATGCTCCCATGCACTGGCTATGCATCCACACGTGCACATGCTTTCTCCTTCCTCCTCTCTCTCTCTCTCTCTCGTGTGTGTGTTTATCTCTGTCTGTGTATTCCGTCTGTCTGTCTGTCTAAGGTGTCTTCACCATCGATCGTACACACACACACACACACACACACACACACACACACACACACACACACACACACACACATACACACGTTGCAACTTTCGCATTCCCCATCTCCCCACCCTCTCACACAAACCTTCCCAGTCATTAACTTCCCCCATCACACACACACACACACACACACACACACACACACACACACACACACACACACACACACACACACACACACACACACACACACACACACACACACACACACACACACACACACACACACACACACACACACTTGTTCAAATACACCCTACCCTGGGGGTAGGGGGGTTTTCAAGAATACTCCCCCAGTATCCCTGCTTGTCGTAAAAGGCGACTAAAAGGGTTGGCGGAGGGTTAGTGCCCCTCCCCGGAAAACAACTAACTAAAAAAAACAAACAAGAAGCCTCGGACAAGGACTGACCAAACGTTGACGACCCAGGACCGGACAAAGGACTTGGTAATGTGTACATGGAATGTAAGAGGAGCGAATGATGAGGTGAAAGAGAGAGAGATTGTCCAGGTGCTTGAGGATGCGAAAGTGGATGTATGTGGAATAACTGAAACAAAATGGAGAGGAGAAAGTGTGAGAGAATGGGAGTATGGATGGGGTATATGTGCAGGAGTAGATGAGAGTGAGAGGGCAAAGGAAGGAGTGTGTATAGTTGTGAGTAAAAGATGGAAGAAGAGCATAAGACAGTATGGATCAGTTGGGTCAAGGATTGTGTGGGTAAAGTTGAAAGTTGGAATACAAATGTGGGCGATTGTGTGTGTGTATGCGCCAACGCAAGATCGTGCTAGAAGAGTGAGAGAAGAGTTCTGGACAAATGTGGAAGTGTGCATGGAAAAGTTTGGAAGGAATGAGAGAGTGTTTTTGATCGGTGATATGAATGGTAAAGTTGGTAATGTGAAGGTGGATGGAATAGTTGGTGAGTGGGGTGTGCCTGCTGAGATAGATGAGAATGGGAGTGCGTTAGTGGACATCTGTGCTGGGAGGGGTTGGTAATAGCCAATACCCTCTTCAGGCATAAAATGATCCACAGGTATACATGGCGAGTGATGAGAAGGGTGGGTGGTGAACTGAATGAAAGGAAGGCAATGATTGATTATGTGTGTGTGGATGAAAGGATGCGAAGATGTATATTGGATGCAAGAGTTTATAGAGGTTGGGGAGTGGCCTTTCTGACCACTACTTGGTGGTGGCCAGAATTAGGATGCAAGTAAGATGGAGGAATAGAAGAAGGGAAAGACGAGAGGAAGGAGTAGTTGCAAGGAGAGTGGAAAGGTTACAAGAGGATGAGAAAAAGGCAGAGTATAAGAGAGAAGTGGAGGAACGATTGGGCAAATATGAATTGGAGCAGATGGGAGACGTGGAAGGTGTGTGTAAGATATTTACAGAAGAAATATGTGCAGCATGTGATGTGGTGTGTGGAAGGAAGAGAAGACGGAGGGGGTGCAAGGAACAGCGTGGTGGACTGAAGAGGTGAAACAGGCTGTGGCACAAAAGAAGAAAGCATACAATGAATGGATGAGAAATAGGGGCGTGGAAGAAGTTGAGAGGCAGAAGAGAGAGTTATATGTGGAAAGGAAGAGAGAGGTGAAAAGATTAGTAAGAGAGAGTAAGAAGAGAGTGGATGAGGAATTTGGAAGGAATTTGAGTGTAAAGTGGAGGGACTGTAAAAAAATGTTCTGGAGAGAAGTGAAAAGAGTAAGACAGGGTGGAAGTGAAGTTAGCAGGGGAGTGAAAGATAAACATGGTAGATTACTAGTGGAGAAGGGAGAAAAAGTGAGCAGATGGAGAGAACACTTTAAGGAATTGTTGAACGTAGAGGATGGAAGTAATGCGAGTATAAGTGGCTGGGGAATGGCTGGGAGAAGGAGGGAGGTGAGAAGACAGGTAGAAATCAGTAGGATAGAGATTGTGGAAGCAATGAAGAAAGTTAAATCGGGGAAAGCCCCAGGAATTGATGGAGTGTGTGGTGAGATGCTGAAGCATGGGGGAGAGATAGTAGTAGAATGGATGTGGAAGATGTGCAGATTGGCCTGGGAGGAAGGTAGAGTCCCGGAGGATTGGAAGTCAGGTATAATTATTCCCTTGTACAAAGGAAAAGGGGAAAAAGAAGTGTGTGGTAATCATAGGGGCATTTGTCTTCTTAGTATAATAGGAAAAGTGTATGGTAGGATACTTATAGACAGAGTTAGAGAAAGAACAGAGAAATTAGTTGGAGAAGAACAGGGAGGCTTTAGGAAGGGAAGAGGTTGTGTAGATCAGATATTCATTCTTAGATCTTTAGTGGAAAAGTTTCTAGAGAAGGGAAAGAAGTTGTATGCGGCTTTCATGGATTTGGAGAAAGCATATGACAGGGTGGATAGACAAGGATTGTGGAAAGTGTTAAGAATATATGGAGTAGATGGGAAGTTGTTGAATGCTGTGAAGAGTATGTATGATGGTGCTAAGGCTGCAGTGCGTGTGGATGGTGAACTAAGTGAATTTTTCTCTTTGAAAGTTGGTTTGAAACAGGGATGTGTCATGTCTCCATGGTTGTTCAATCTGTACATGGATGGGGTAATAAAAGAGGTACAAGGTAGGGTAGTGGATGTTGGAGTGGCCCTGGTGAGAGAGGATAGTGTTTGGAAACTCCCTGTACTGTTGTTTGCAGATGATACTGTGTTGTTGAGTGAAGATGAAGGGGAGCTACAAGGCTTGGTGGATGAGTTTGAGAGAGTGTGTAAGAAACGGAACCTAAAGGTGAATGTAGGGAAGAGTAAAGTGATGGTCTTTGAGAGAGGTGAAGTCAGTGAATGTATAGCGAGGTTGGATGGTGAGGAATTGGAAAATGTGAGTACGTTTAAGTATTTGGGTAGTGTGATGAGTAAGGATGGAGGTTTGGAGGGTGAAGTGCTTGAAAGGGTACAGCAGGGAAGAAAGGTTGCTGGTTCCTTGAAAGCAGTGATAAGAAACAGGGAAGTGAGCATGGAGGTAAAAAAGTTACTACATGACAGTATTGTGATACCAACTCTAACGTACGGAAGTGAAGCTTGGACGTTGTTGGAAGGACACAAGTCAAGAGTGAGAGCAGTGGAAATGAGTTATTTAAGAGGAGCTTGTGGAGTCACGTGGAGAGACAGGCTGACGAATGAGGATATAAAGGAGCGTTGTGGTGTTGATGTGGATGTGATAGGAAGCGTTGTGAGGAACACACTGAGGTGGTTTGGCCATGTGGAGAGGATGGAGGGTGAAAGACTGACGAAGAGAGTGTATGTGAGTGAGGTGGAGGGTGGAAGAGGGAGGGGGAGACCGAGGATGAGATGGAGGGATGGGGTGGAGAGGTATATGAGAGAGGGGGGTGTGAGTTGGGAGCAGGGTAGTGAAATGGCGGGGGACAGGGCGACTTGGAGGCGATTTGTTTGTGGCCACCCCAAACGGGATTGAGGCGTCTGGCAATAGATAGATAGATAGCACAAAACCACTACATTACGCTGCACTACACCACACTACACCACAGCACACTATAGTAGACTGCGCGGGCACACACACACACACACACACACACACACACACACACACACACACACACACACACACACACACACACACACACACACACACACACACACACACACACACACACACACACACACACACACACACACACACACACACACACACACACACACACACACACACACACACACACACACACACACACACACACACACACACACACACACACACACACACACACACACACACACACACACACACACACACACACACACACACACACACACACACACACACACACACACACACACACACACACACACACACACACACACACACACACACACACACACACACACACACACACACACACACACACACACACACACACACACACACACACACACACACACACACACACACACACACACACACACACACACACACACACACACACACACACACACACACACACACACACACACACACACACACACACACACACACACACACACACACACACACACACACACACACACACACACACACACACACACACACACACACACACACACACACACACACACACACACACACACACACACACACACACACACACACACACACACACACACACACACACACACACACACACACACACACACACACACACACACACACACACACACACACACACACACACACACACACACACACACACACACACACACACACACACACACACACACACACACACACACACACACACACACACACACACACACACACACACACACACACACACACACACACACACACACACACACACACACACACACACACACACACACACACACACACACACACAGCGCGCGTGAAACAAAGTTGTGCTCTGGTTCGCTAACACTTGCGTTTGGGGAAGTTACGGCCAAATGGGAGGAAGGTGAGGTTGAGCTGGTGTGTTTGGCGAGTGGGGTTTGGCGTTTGTTGTGTGGTGCGTGCTTTGTTTGGTTGTTGGTGTTTGGTGTGTGACTGGTTTGCTGTTTGACATGTAGATGATATTTGCACTGTTGTTTGATACGTAATTGTGGTGTGTGGTGAGTGATGGTGGGTGACTGTCCCATAGACTGCTTTATAAACACAAGATCAACTCCTTCAAAACGGTATTTACTCTTTATTTAATCACACTACCACCACATCGTTTTATTCAAATGCTTTTTTCAACTTTGCTGGTTTAAGGATTTACTGAGGCTGGATCTAACCTCAAAGCTGACTTGATACAGGAGAAAGAATAAAGGATAAAAGATGTCCTTGAAGTGAAAAGGTTAAGGAGGAAGTTAAGAGACAAGTGAGGTGGCGTTTGGTGTGTGTTGTTTGGTTGTGGTGGTTGGGGTTTGGTGTGTGGTTGTGTGGTGTTTGGTTGTGGTTGTTGGGGTTTAGTGTTTGGTGTGTGGTGGTAAGTGTGTGGTTGTGTGGTGTTTGGTTGTGGTTGTTGGGGTTTAGTGTTTGGTGTGTGGTTGTAAGGTGTTTGGTTGTGGTGGCTGGGGTTTGGTGTGTGGTTCTATTGTATGGTTTTTGGTTGTAATGTTTATTTCTCCGTTTTACTGCTTCACAAAGACGATGACATAAAGTGCTTTGATATTTCCAACTCAGTTTTTCTCTCAGGTGATCACAGACTCTACAAAAGCCCTTACAAAGATGAATTCGAATATTAAAACTCTGTGTAATATCCAAAGGTACTCCAGTCCAGTGAAAATAGGCGATGTAGTGCCAGTATGTGTTGTACGTATGGAAGACTGGCAGCGTAGACAATACCAGCTAATGACAGTGAAATCTTAGGCTTCTGTTATTACCTTGGGGAAAGTACAAGGCAAGGAACTGTTTGTGGGAAGCGTGTCAGAGAAGAGGTAGAAGACGAGATAGAAAGCGAAGAAGAAAGAGGAGGAGGAAGGAAGGAAGGAAGGAGGGAAGGGAAAGGAAAGGAAGGGAAGGAAGGAGGGGAGGGAAGAAGGAAGGAAGGAAGAAGACTTGTTTTAGTGTTGCTGTACCAGTGGAGTGAGAAATGCTGTATTATTCTTCCTTATAAAAGTAAAGGTGACCGAACTGAAAGCATAAATTACTCTGGAAATTGTATGTCATATATTGTTGGAAAAGAATATGGAGTAATGCTCATAGAAAGAAGACAAAAAAATAATGGGAATAACTGATGAATGGTGAAAATTTGTAGTATGTATTAGTGGTAGTAGTAGTATTGTGGTGAATGTGGGGTAGTTCAGAGTGAGGTAGACGGTAGAGAAAGGCATGTGAGAGAGAGATTGTATTATAGCATTTAGGGATCTGGGAGAAGTATGTGATAGGAAATTGGGATGATTATAGCAGCTGTTAACCCATTCAGACCGAGAACGTCATTGTGTGTGTGTGTGTGTGTGTGTGTGTGTGTGTGTGTGTGTGTGTGTGTGTGTGTGCGCGCGCTACTACCAGACGATTTTATTCAGCTGAGGAGAGCACCCTAGTAGTGAAGGGGTTAATGAATTCTGTATCTAACCCGTGCTGTGGAAAAGTGAATGTTAAGATTGTCAAGAGGTAGGAAGAGTGAAATAAGACGTCCCCGGGCTGAATGGTTTTGTTACCCGTATTTATACGGGTATTTCGAAGAAATGAACACTTGTAGGAAACCGTGCGTGTATGTGTGTGTGTGTGTGTGTGTGTGTGTGTGAGAGAGAGAGAGAGAGAGAGAGAGAGAGAGACAGCAACAAGATGACGAGATGAAATTGTCAAGTTTGTCGTGGGGAGGATGAAGCAAGTTAAGAAGCAGGTGGTGAGAGAGGAGAAAGTTAGGAGAGGGCACCATTGTCTTGCAGTGGAGTGATGCAGGTTGTGATGATGATGATGATGATGATGATGATGATGATGATGATAATGATAAGGAGGAGGAGGAGTTTATATTAGGTGGAATTTAATGTGGAAAAAAATATGTTGAATTGTGGTGAAAAATGAATGGATCGAGGAGAGAGAGAGAGAGAGAGAACGGCATGTGGGTTAAAGGATAAAAGGCAAAGTGATGTTCAGAGTTGAGTTATTGGTGAAAAATAGTTGAATTTAGTTTGAACATAAATGGAATATCTGATTATCAAACTTCCATACAGTGACGTCTTTTATATTCTTTAAATTCCCAGACGATTTTGCTCAGCTCGGGAGGGATTATTTTCGCACGAGAGGTTAGCTTTTATTTTTATTATTAATGGAGGACACCCGTAATCTGGGGTATGGATTTTTTTTTTTTAAATTTAATTTGTTCTTCCTTTCTTTGTTCATCGTTTGTAAAAAAAGGAAATTACCGTCTGACAAGAAGAAATATTCCCTTAGATGAGAGAAATCGTCTGCTGATACCTAAAATATAAAGGTGTGGATTTAAAGGGCCTGTGATTAGGTAAGGAGGCAAGGTATACATAAAAACAAAAAGATGAAAGAAGTGATAATGAGGTTGCAAGCCGCTTAATTTCCGGGTGAAAATATGAGTATGTAAAGAAGCAAGGTGTATTTAGGGTAAAAGAATATGTTTAAAAAATGTATATATATTGAAATCGGGAAAAATTTGGCTATAAAAGGGAAGTTCCATTAACCTGAGTGCTTTAGAGACATTAAGAGAGGTAATTTTTTTAGAGGGGAAACGGATTAATTGCGTTTTGTTATTGTATTCTAGCTAATGCAAGAGAGAGAGAGAGAGAGAGAGAGAGAGAGCGACTCATTGTTACCCGAGTGTTAATACTGGTACCATTAACCCTCTCAGGGTTGGGACAACTGTATTATTTTGTGTATTCTATTCCAGTTGACGCCAATCGATTTTACTAAATGAGTCATGGGATCCCAAGTAGTAAAAATAATCCGAAATGTAGGTTAGGTAAGAAATCGGGATCAAACATATTATCGCCGTCATTACCATCATCTCAACCCAGTAACCGTATAATTCCTTCCATCCTGCCATCACCTGACTTTATTTTTTCTTTCTATCAAGGATAGGCTTTTTTTTAACTGAAGGGGTTAGATACTGCTATAGACCCTTCATTTGCTGACATACGATGTTCGTTCGGAGGTTTTGCCTTTCGGTAGGAGTGGTGTAAGGTATATATATATATATATATATATATATATATATATATATATATATTATATACGCAGTATATATACTTAGAGAGAGCGAAAAAAAAATTCTTTTAGATTATTCTTGCCACCTCCAGACGATTTTATTAATCTCAGTGAGTGAGATCAGGTTGTGAAGGGATTATTGGAGAGTAGTTTCAGCCCCTCACAGTACATTAGGATTTGTCCAGGCTAACAAAATCATCTGGAGGCAGGAAGAATAAAAAAAAAAAAAGTCATCGGGTTGAAGGGGTTAATAAGCTATACAGTACGAGAGTCTGTGCAGTTGAATAAAATCGTCTGGTAGCAGCAATAAATAAATGAATACGGTAAATAAATGAGTAAATATAAATTAAATAGATTAAGATATCAGTGAGATTGAAGGGATTACTTATTCCAACTAGATAGGGTGTTTGTTTTTTTCAGTTTCATTCATGCAATCCCCAGACGATTTTATTCAGCTTAGAGACTTTCCGAACTGGAGGGGTTAGATGTAGCTTTCTTTATACCCCTTCACTACAAGAGGTCCCCCCTAAAACCGAAGAAAATCGTCGAAGATACCATGAATAAAGCAGTAATGCAGATCGTGGGACTGAATGAGTTGATATGTATGGGGATATTTTATAGGGTGACCCAAAATGAATGCAGGCCATAACACCAGGAAGACGTAGAGGCATCGTCCGAGTGGAGCAATGGTTCCAGGAGGACGGGGCCGCCCCACACACTTCAAACCAAACGTTGGCGTGGCTGCCGCAACGATTCGGGGATCATTGAGCAGCAGGGGGTGTGACTGAGTGGGCCCCACACTCACCCGACCTGAATCCCCCAGATTTCTATGTGTGGGGTTATCTGAAGGATCATGTTATGAAAACCACCCCCAGACAATCAGAGACCTGAAAACAAATATCAGGCCAACACCAGAGCTGTCCCAAGAGAGGAGTGTGTCCGTGTAATGGACAGTTTTGCATTCGGGAGTGCCTGTGGCGTCGAGGTGGTCATTTGGAACATATTTTGGAAAGGTCATAAAAAACAGACCATTTGAACTGCGGAACCCAAACTTCAGGACTGTTTTGTTATCAGCTCAGCCTAACATGAATGCAGAAATACAGTAAAGCAAATCTCTTATCAGTTGTATAAATGACACACACTTTTATGGGTTGCATTCATTTTGGGTCACCCTGTATAACCAAAATTGTGGGGAAAAAATGGGAAAAAGGATGATATTTGGAAGGCAGGTGAAAGGTAAGTCATATAAGGTGAAACGAGTGAAAATTTGGTTAAGTGAGGAAAGCTGGATTGAAGTGTTTAGTCATCATCATCATCGTCTTCGTTATCATCATCAACTTCATATCATTAACATCCTTATCATTATCAGTCATCCATCATCATCATCATCATCGTATCATTAACATCCTTATCAATCATCAATCATCATCATCATCATCCATTTATCATCATCATCATCATCATAACCCCTTAATCTACAAATAAATGGGGATCTTATGTAGTTGGATTGAAGGAAATGTTTATGAAAGAATGTTGAAATGGACAGGAAAATCAGTAATAAGATTAATAATTAAAAAGATAATAGGGCCTAAGTAACTAACATGACTGAAAATATGAAGATCGAAAAATTTATATAACCGAAACTTTGAAAAAATAAAAATAAGAACGAATGAATGTTTACAATTAAAAAAAAATCAGTCAGTAAGAACAAGTACAGAAGTATTAAATAGATGCGGGAGCTTCGGGGCCTTAGTGTGGTAGTTGCTAAAGTCTGCGAGCATGAAACGGGAGTCGCCAAGGTCTACGCGAGCAAAGCGCCTCGTTTCCGAAAAGCGTTAGTGAGTGACAGACGGACAGTGTAGTTCCCAGAGACGCTCCTTCGGCTAAATAAAACGTTGCTTGAGAAAAATTACGATAAAACAGTCTACGCTTTATGAAGGAAGTCGTGTAGAATTTATTGTGTAGAGAGAAAACGTTGAATTGAACGAGAAAATCACGCACATGAAAAACGGGAACATCAGCCCAAAAAAAAGATGCATAATAATAGGCTCCGTAACACTATTAATATCAGGGAAAAAAAAAAAACTTATATAACCCTGACTAGAGATGACCAAGCAGTTCATGACATTACCAAACTCAGAATGCTTGGACAGGCCGAAAAACTCCTGCTCTGCCAAGGGGGAGGCTGTAAGGGCGAGAGTCTAGGAGGAACTGATGGGCAATTGACCTTTAGTGCGGCGACCTTGGCTGTCTGGGGTTATGACACGATTTAGGTAATTAGGCGGGGGAATGGGGGTATTGAGAGAGAGAGAGAGAGAGAGAGAGAGAGAGAGCTTGTATGGGGTCTAGGGGATATTGTGTGTGTGTGTGTGTGTGTGTGTGTGTGTGTGGAGAGGGGGGTTGAAAGGTGACATTATGGTCTGGCTGGGGAAGGGGTGGGCAGAAGGGGAGGGGGGGAGCATTTTCTGTGAGAGAGAGAGAGAGAGAGACTTTTTGTACTGTGTGAATGAGTACTTGCCCTTGTGTGTCCCCGAAAGTATATGTAGTGGAGGAATTAGGTACGGTTGTTTGTGTGTGTGTGTGTGTGTGTGTGTGTGTGTGTGTGTGTGTGTGTGTAGCTGAGAGTTTTGTACTTTTCGCTTGTGTGTGCATGTCATTGTGTGTTTGCGTGGGATTGTCGCCTTGCTTTTGCTGTGTGTGTGTGTGTGTGTGTGTGTGTGTGTGTGTGTGTGTGTGTGTGTGTGCCTTCCCCCCCCACCTTGCCATGACCTTTTCCTGCGTGGTTATATAGTAGTTAAGCATTCACGGCGGCGAAATGTTGTGTGATGAGGGCCGGGATAGTTGAGAATGTGTGTGTGTGTGTGTGTGTGTGTGTGTGTGTTGTATCTTCGGGGTACATCTTTGTGGTGTGTACTGTCGGTGTGACTCACTCCACACCACCCCACCTTTCATCCCGACCCACTTCTGCCCGACCCTGATTCCCACACACCTGCCTCACACACCTGTCCTGCCTCCTGCTCACACCTGACTTAGAAGCAGTAGCTATACATCCACCCTTTTTGTCCTGACCATTTAGTTCTCATGCGTGATTGTGCATAGCCTGTGTGTATGGATGTATGCGTATATGGAAGTAAAGTGTGTGTAAGTGTATGTATGTACGTACACACACACACACACACACACACACACACACACACAAAAGCTACCTCCCAGACACCTACCCTTCCTTGCACTCACGTTTCACGGCAGTTACGTCTTAATCCTGGCTGTGTTGTATTATATTTCATCTTACACCAGACGATTTGATTCATTTGTGTAAATATAGGAGCCTGAGAGTGTTAATACTAGTGTCATGAAGTCTCTTACATACGGGACAGCTATGGAATTCTACACTGTCCACAGAGTTAGTCAAAGTCTGGAAATAAAATAAGGGAACATTATAAAATATTTTCAGAGCGGCGTCTGTCCTACTTACTATACACCTGGCCTGGTATAGCAGTTGTCTTTTAACCTAACCTATTCATTTCCAACTCCCACCGTCACACCCACGTCCCCGCCAGACTACCCAGCCGTCCCATCAACACACAAGACAGCCCCTTGGTGAGATTCATGCGGAGAGAGATTTATAGACCATTTTGTATATTGATTCCTATAATTTAACAACGCCGACATGCAGGGTGATTTCAAGTTGCTTTTTTTGCTTTTCATGTTCTTGTTTTTTTTTTTTTTCCGACACCGCAGTCATGTCACCATAAACCTGCAAAAGTATACATTCCTTATCTCCTTTGTTCCCCAACCTTTGACGCAGCCTGTATTTGCGGCTAACGACAGACGGTGTTATTTGGCTGAGAGTAAATGCTGTATCATAGGAAACTTCGTAACGTCACAGCCTCAGTGGTTTATTTTGCACATCACACCTTAACATTATCTTCTTTTTTTTTTTTTTTTCGTAATTCCAGTATAATCACCACCATTAACATACAAGACGATACTGAAATTTAATGATTGGTGTAAATCGCTGAGGGGGAGGTTAGTTAAGTCTGTGAAAGGTAAAGGCTGGGGCAGAGACGCATAGCTGTGGTGCACTTATCCATAACCTAGGCTTTTGAGACTGGCTTGTTACTTACGCACTGTGTTGGGATACAGGGCCACTACATAATCCAGGTTACAGCAATAAACTTCCCAACAGGTGACGTGAAGCCAGGTGAGGGAGGCCAGCTGGTGCTATCGATCCCGCAGCTTCACAGTTGGTTAAGCTGAGAATGTTAACCCCTCGTCCTCTCCTCAGTACAGTTATTCATATCGTAAACATTGGTATTCTGGGACACCACATTCTCTCTCTCTCTCTCTCTCTCTCTCCGTCAACACCGTATCCATCCTCGCCTCGCCTTTTAAAATTTCAGGGCATCTTCATACGGAAGTGTGTGGGGGTCTGTTTCACACACACACACACACACACACACACACACACACACACACACACACACACACACACACACACACACACACACAGTAGTGCTTGCAGATAGTCATAGGCTGTTTATTTTTATTTCGACTATCAATCTATGCTATGTGGAAAATGTGCTCATATCATACTTAGATGGCAAGCGGAGAGAGAGAGAGAGGGGGGGGGGGCTTCTCCAATATGTCATTTTAATTTTCTTGTCAGTTGCAAGTGGACTAATACCAGACCTTCTTCATATGGCCTCTACTGCACCCCCTCCGAGCTCATCTATCACAGCACTCCCTCCTGCCACTCCAAGCCCCCCTCCTCCATGTACCGCTACTCCTTTAACACTTTAATGGCCAAACGTTTCCCTAACCCTGGATCTAACTCTCTCACTGTAACCAGGATATAAAGTTAAATTGTGTGCTGAACTATCCATGGGTTAGATGATCCTGGGTAAAAAGAACGAAGACCCGCGAAAGACGTTAATTGTTAGCCCTTCACTGAGAGGCTTTATCCTTAGCTGTATAATTTTGTGGTGATTGAGAAATAAATAAATAAATAATAAGGTACAGTAAATGGCAAATGAATAGGTAGATAAGTCAATAAAACGTCATGGCTTCATTTCACAGTACGATGAACTAAGGAAAAGGAAGAATTTTATCCACGGTTTCAGTATCGAGGTATAATTCCCTCATATAAGGTTACTGTATTTAAGCAGTAAAGGAGTTGGTAGTAAAGGTAGTGGTAGTAAGGAGGTGGTAGAAGAGGTGGTGTTAGGAAGGGGTGGTAGTAGAGGTAGTGTAGGTGGTAGTAGTGGTAGTGTTAGTAAGAAGGTGGTAGTAGAGGTAGTGGTAGTAAAGAGGTGGTAGTAGAGGTAGTGTCAGTAAGAAGGTGGTAGTAAAGGTAGTGTCAGCAAGGAGGTGGTAGTAGAGGTAGTGTCAGTAAGGAGGTGGTATTAGAAGTAGTGTCAGTAAAGAGGTGGAAGTAGAGGTAGTGGTAGTAAAGAGGTGGTAGTAGAGGTAGTGTTAGTAAGGAGGTGGTAGTAGTGTTAGCAAAGTGGTGGTAGTAGAGGTAGTGGTAGTAAAGAGGTAGTGTCAGTAAGAAGGTGGTAGTAGAGGTAGTGGTAGTAAAGGGTGGTGGTTTTACACACGTCCTACCCATTTTGCATGACCCCACGCGTTCTGAATTACGGTCAACACTAATTTCCGTTGCCCTGGAGGTCTGTTAATTTCCATGATCTTATTTTGTTCATTTTGCGCATTTTGTTCTTCCTTGCAGCTCCCCTTTTGCCTTCACTTATTTCCTTCCATTCTCCCTACCCAGCCTTCCCTCTCTTTCATCACTGTTACCTCCCTCCCCCATTTTATTTTTTCCCTCGACATTCCTATCCCCCTCCCTCTACCGACCTCCACCTGCTCACTTCTCCTTTTCCCTTCCCTCACCCTCCACCATACTCTCTCACCCCTTACCCCACCTTCACCCTCTCCCATTTCTGACCTTCCTTCCTGCTCCCCCACCCCTCACTCCCTTTCAACACCCTCGCACCTTTTCAGACATTTCCCTTCCCTCATCCTCGTTCACCAACTCCTTTCTTTCCCGCCCCTCACCTTCGTTACCCTTTCTGTCCTTCCCCTCATTTCACCCCTTCCTGACCGTCTTCAACCCTTCCCCACCCTCCACACCCCTTCCTCATCTCCTTTTTGCCATTTCTCACCCCTTCTCCACCCAACTCACCCCTCTCATCACCTCCTTTGTCCATTACACTTTAACATTTTTACAGTCCCTCACCCAACCCTTCCCCCCCTCCTCTCAACAGCCTCCTTCCCCCTTCTCAATAACCTCCTTCCCCCCTCTGAACAACCTCCTTCCCCTCTCAACAACCTCCTTCCTTTCGCCCAACCTCCTTCCTCCCTCACCAACCCCCTTCCCTCCTCTCAACAACCCCCTTCCCTCTCCACCAACCCTCCAACACTTCCTCCCGCCCTGTCCTTTCCCCCCTCCTCCTTTCCTCACCCCACCCTCTTTGCTTTCTTTTCCTCATACATTTGGTCTGATCTTTGCCGTAATTATTTTCCCTGGAAGGTAAGATTCTATACGCCTATTATTTGTACTCGTATTTTCTTCCTTCCATTATCTTCTTTCCTCTTCTTCCCCCCACCCCTACCTTTCCTCTTAGCTCCACCTCCTTCGCCTCTTCCCCATTCCTCTCCTTTCTTTCTCTCCTCACCACCACCCCCCTCCTTCGTTCTCGTCCATCCTCTCCGCCGCTCCCCATCCACACGTGATGTGCTATAAACGGATGAAAGAAGTTGTGTGTATGTCTGTAGTCGGATACCCTATACAGTTTGCCTCTTGTGAAGCAACTTAGGAAGCCCCTTGTAGCCTGCCTACCTGCTTGCTCCCTCTTTCAGTGTTTCCGCTTTGCTTATTCTTTCACTGTTTCACACACACACACACACACACACACACACACACACACACACACACACACACACACACACACACACACACACACACACACACACACACACACACACACACACACACACACACACACACACACACACACACACACACACACACACACACACACACACACACACGGACACACACACACACACACACACACACACACACACACACACACAGTATATATAATAAAATATAGTATACACACAGTATATATAATAAAATATAGTATACACACAGTATATATAAAAAAATATAGTAAACACACACAGTATATATTACAAAATATTGTATACGCACACAGTATATATAATAAAATATTGTATACGGTACACACACAGTATATATGATAATATATAGTATACAATACACAGTCATACCAGTCATGAAAATGAAACGATTG
>NC_137013.1:32015898-32023398 GCF_032717465.1 Coenobita brevimanus
ACTGTACCACAGAGGCTCATATATATATATATATATATATATATATATATATATATATATATATATATATTGTGGGAGTTGTTGGTTTGTATGAAATGTCTGTACTTTTATTTTTCAGTACATTATAATGAATGGTGAAAATGAGGATGATTTTGATTTCCTTGAGGACACGTGAGTGGATGATGATACCCGGTAGTTGTGTGTAGTGTATACCCACTTAGTGTGATGCCTTTGTCTCAGTTGACACGCAGTAAGTACATATCACGCGGGCAAGGACCCATGATAGTAAGTTCTAAGGAAGACTTGTATTTTGAAAAGAGTGTACGTATTACAGTAATACTTACTGTGGATGATCCAGAAAATGTCCTTAGCCAACGGTACGTGCGTCATCCCGTCATCAGGGCTGGCAATACCGGACAGTGTGCAGCTTCCATCGATCGTAGTGTCGGAATGTGCAGCGCGGAGTGTGCATCGGTACGTGTGATAGTGTACAGTATGAGCAGTGGATGTGTAGTGGTTCTCCCCGTTGACCCATGCAGGCAAAAACCCGTGGGGTGCAGGCGAGTGGGGCAGGAGGGGGTGGGTTGTGGGTGGAATGGCATTAGGATGGGCGATGGGGAGAGGTGTGGAGTGGGGGTGTGGTGGGGGAGGGTGGTGTTGGGGTGGTGATGACCTCTTACGTGCAGTGACGTCAATAAGAGTGTTTGATATACTCTTTTCACACTGACTTGGCCTAGATTTGCTGTCTCACTCTTGAACGGTGAGTTGTAACAAAAGATTTATATAAGTTATAGTCCCAGCCACGAAGCAGTGCTGAGAAAAGAATGCAAAGCTGTTATATTGTTTTTTGCTGTCGAACTACGTGAAACAAACTTGAAAATGAAGGAAAAAATTCTGAACCAAGTTGTGGTGGAGTTTGGGGGAAGAAGAAGAAGAAGAAGAGTATGAGGAGGAGGAGGAAGAAGAGGAGGAGGAAGTGTAAGAGGAGGAAGAGGAAGAAGACTTAGCTTTTATGCCTGTCGGCTTAAGTACTGTTATTAATGCAACGGTATATATTTTTAGGTCTCAGTCTTCCTCTTGAACACGACCAGTAAGTTAACGTCAAGGTCTCCAATTGTAGTGTTGGATTTGGGGAGTAGCTGGGAGAAAAATGAAGGAAATGATTCTGTGTGTGTGCGTGTGTGTGTGCGTGTGCGTGTGTGTGTGCGTGTGTGTGTGCGTGTGTGTGTGTGTGTGTGTGTGTGTGTGTGTGTGTGTGTGTGTGTGTGTGTGTGTGTGTGTGCAAAATGTGTCAGCGCATATTTGGGCTGGTGGAAGGTGGTGGGTATTAACGTACTCATACGAGCATGTGGGGTTGATGGGAGGAGGGGTAGGTGGATGAACTTAAGGCAGGGGTGTGAGAGGGTAGGTGACTGAGGTGGATGGGAGGGGGAAGAAGGTTAAAGTAGGAAGGGTGGAGAGGGGGTGGCACTGCGGCTGAGGTTAGAGGGAGGATGGGCTGGGGTCAGTAGGGGAGCTTGGGTAGGTGTTGCAGGTGTAGAAAAGAGTATAAAGGAATGCAAACAGCAACAGACCTGATGATCTTTTCGTGACTGTTTGGTATTGGGAAGGTTATAACCGACAAAACTACTCTGTCAGCTAACGACAAGGACAGAAAAGCAAGAAGGCTGCCCCCTCACCCACCAAACCCTCCAGCCGAAGCCGGCAGGAAACAGTGAGAAGGACCACCATGTAGCATAGAAAAACCTTCATGGAAATTTTATAGGAAAGAGGACAAGGAAATATTATTGTACACTATATACCTGAAAAGAAGAGTAACATTAAGTCAGCAATTTTTTGGTGTTCTGCGGCTGTATCTTTAAGGCTTTGAAAAAGAAAAAGAGAGACATGTACACTACAGACTTGTGTTATTCAGGAGGGAACATGCTGAGCTGGAGGTTAGATGACAGACACTTATCCAAGCGATTTTTAAAGGTTAGTGCTGTATCACACTTTACTACATTTGAGGGCAGTTTGTTCCATATATTTACATATCTGTTAAGGAAGAAATGCTTAGCTTCATGTGACTGAAATCGTTTGCCGATAATTTTACACCCATTACCTTTAGTGTAGTTTGAGCGATCAACTATGAAGTATTTATCGATGGTTGGGGGAGTTGGGGGAGGGGGGGGTGGAGAATGGGTGACAAGGGGCTAGGTGTAGGTTGGGATGTGGTCAGGAAGGGGTTAGGTGTGTGCTGCGTGGATGGCGGAGGTGGAGGGAAGGAGGTTGAATATAGAACCATCGAGAATAGATGACGAGGTTACAGGAGAAACGGGTTAGGGGTTAAAGAGGATTGGGTAGATGTTGACTAAGGGGGTTATTGGGGGGAGTAGAGGCTGTAGAATTGAGGGGTGGAAAGGAAAAAAAAGTGGAGTTGGCGGGTTGGGGGCCATTTTGGTTGACTGGGGGGCTGAGAGATGAGAAAGATGTGGGTTGATGGGAAGTGGGGTTGTTGGGGGAGGTAATGGAAGAGGGGTATTAGGTGGTAGAGGCTTGAAGGGGTGGAAGGAGGGATGGGGTTGATAGATAAGGGGGATATAAGCCGGTACAGGGTAGGGAGGGAGGGAAATTGAGGGGAGGGGCGGTGATGTTTGGAGAGGAGTTAGATGTGTTAAGGGGAGGGGAGAGGAGTGGCTGGCATAGCGGCAGGGGGAGGGGAAGGGGGAATGGGAGTGCATTGAAAGGAGTGCGACAAGGCAGAGAGAGAGAGAGAGACTGGGAATGCGAGGGAAGAAAATGACAGGACAGAATAGACGGATAAAAAGGAGGAAGAGGCAGAAGACGGAAAAGAAAAGTGACAGGATTGAGCGTAGAGGAAAAAGGAAGAAAATGTGAAGGGGAGAGAGAGAGAGAGAGAGGAGAAGAGGGCAAGGGAGATGAATGTGGAAAGAGACAAGGGAGGAGAGAGAGGGGAGAAAGACCAGGATAAGAAAGGTGGGGGAATAAGGAGAGAATGAGTGGAGGGAGGCAAGGAGAGAAAATTAGAGAGAGAGGTGAGATAGAGAGAGAAAAAGAGGTAAAGAGAGTGAGAGATGATTGTAAGAAAAGTATGGGCGAGAGGGGAGGAATTGCAGAGAGGGAAAAATAATGCGATAATTGAAAGAGTAAAGAGAGAGAGAGAGAGAGAGAGAGAGAGAGATAGGTGATGCAACTACACGGGGTGACAATACATACATATGAGGCTTCAGAGGCAGGGGGGGGGGAGGAAAGGAGAGAATGAAGGTGAGAGGAAAAGAGGAGGAAAGTAGAAGAAAGACTAATAGAGGAAAAGAGGAGAGAAGAGAGGAAATATAGAGAGAAGGAAACAAAAGAAAATGAAAGATGGAGAGAGGGAAACAAAAGGAAGGAGAGAGAGATACAGGAGGAAGGAGAAGAAAGATGGAGGGGAAAACTGGAGGAAAGGAAAGGAGGAGAGAGGGAAACAGGAGGGAAGAGAGGAAATATGGAGAGAGGGAAAAAGGGAGGGAGAGAGGAAAGAGGGAAGCAAGAAGATAAAATACAGAGGAAAGAGGGAGAGAGGAATAAAGAAGGGAAGGAAAGATGGAGAGAGGGAAACAGAAGGGAAGAGAGGAAAGAAGGAGGAAAGGAAAGATGGAGAGAGGGAACAGGAGGGAAGAAAAGTAAGACGAAGAGAAGGAATATGTATGGAATCTTGGGCGAGAAACCAATGTGAAAATAAGGTGATTTGAGACGTAATGGACAGGGGAAGAAGGTAGGAGGAAAGAGGGGTGAGGAAGAAAGAGGAGGAAAGGAAAGACAGGAGGCAAAGAGAAAAGAAAAAAGAGAGAAGTAGAAGCAAAAAGGAAGAAAGAAAGGTGGAGATAATGAAGTGACGGGAAGGAGAGAGAGAGAGAGAGAGAGAGAGAAGTGTTTATGCATGTAAGATTATGAAACAACGAGAGGTGAAAGTACAGACAGTTGACGAGAGAGAGAGAGAGAGAGAGAGAGAGAGAGAGAGAGAGAGAGTTATGTAACAAGTTGAGGTGACAGTATGGTTATTTGAGGCGTCAGATACAAAGAGGGAAAGAAAGGTGAGAAAGAGGGAAGGATGGTTTGAGGGAGAGAAGGAAGGGGGTAGGAAATACGAGGAGAGAAGGAAGAAAGGAAACAAGGAAGGAAGTTGCCAAGGAGAGAAGGACGGAAGGAAAGAGAGAAGGAGGAAGGAAGAGAAGAATGGACAGAAAAAGGATGGATGGAACGAGACAAAATGAAATGGAAAGCAATTTTTTTTCTATCCTTGTCATATTAGTTAAATCTTACCTTTGGACAGCAGTGGCTTAGTACTGGACAATAGGTTTACTTTAAGCACCCTCATTTCTTAGGTTCTTAAGTTGGAGGAAGGAATGGAAAGGAAGAGGAGCGTGTATGCTTCTGATATGTAACCTACGTGAGGGGACAGTACAGTCATTTGAGGCAAGAGCACACACACACACACACACACACACACACACACACACACACACACACACACACACACACACACACACACACACACACACACACACACACACACACACACACACACACACACACACACACACAGAGGGAGGAGGAAGGACGTAGTATCCATGCGAGATTATAATTATAATAAACTAGATGTGACAGTAGAATCATTTGAAGCGACAAGAGAGAGAGAGAGAGAGAGAGAGAGAGAGAGAGAGAGAGAGAGAGAGAGAGCAACACCGCCTTGCCTAAACAAACCACACAGACCCACGGCATCAGGGAGTTGACTGACCTTTATACAGTCAACAAGACATTAACATTCTACTGACGGACGTGTAAGACAAGGATAGAACAGGTGAAGGCTCTCCCCAACCCTCCACTCCCTCCTACTAACTGATGCTGAGGAAAATTGTGAAAGGCTCCGTCTTGAGTATAAATATATTTGTCAGAGGAGTAAATGCGTTAGTTGGAATACAAAAGTTCTTAGTTCCTGGATAAATGGAATTCTTTAGAGTTTTTAACGTTTTTGTGTTATTAGTTCATGGACAGAATTCAGTTCAGGGGAATTTTTAACGTTTTCAATCGTTTTTTCTGCGATGGGTTTCTTTCAGGTGAACAGTTACCTGGAATATAAACAGCGTTCTTCTTTTATGATCGTAACATAAATATACAGTTTTTCTTTTTCTTTTATAACTGTGGTGTTTTGCTGGGTTTATAATAATTTGATCATAACATAAATATAGTTTTTCTTTTTCATCTGTAACTGTGGTGTTTTGCTGAGTTAATAAATTTGCCTGACGTTAGCTGGCTTGAATACCTGTTCAAAGTTCTTTCTGGCCAAAGCATAGTCAATTTTTAAAGTCAGCTTTCCTCTCCTGCCTGTAAATCATCCCAAGATGCATAGGCAGTTCAAGGTAACGTAGTGTACCGGGTGGATATCATCATCATCATCGTCCATCTGTGAGTATTAATATTCACCGTTGTCCACTGCGTCTCACTGAAGCATCTATGTAACAGGCAGTGAGTAGGATGCAGGGGAGGGGAGCGGACTTTTTCATCTGACTTTGCATCGAGACAATTTTAAGGCTTTTTTGCTGGGTAGGTTTCTCTGACTTAATCATAGGACGGTAGAAGAAAAAAAAATGCAAAGTATATACGTGTATCGCCATGAGAAGGATGTACGTGAAGGAAATGATATGGGAACAGTGTATATGTATTTAGAATTGGCTGAGTATATTCCTAGTGCTGATAATACAGATAAAGGAAATGCTGTGAATCTGTTGGTCTTATATTGTTGCGATTTGCTGTCCTCAAACCGGTGTGTGTGTGTGTGTGTGTGAGAGAGAGAGAGAGAGAGCAAATAAGGAAGGTGGGAACGCCTGTGAGTTTACGGCAAGGGAAGTTTGAAAGGAAATGGGAAATAGGGAAAATTGAAGGCTGGTCCAAATATAGCAGTGCCTTAGAGGGAAATTCTCTCTCTTTCTCTCTCTCTCTCTCTCTCTCTCTCTCTCTCTCTCTCTCTCTCTCTCACACACACACACACACACACACACACACACACACACACACACACACACACACAGCGGCGTTATATTGTTCTCTTATTTTTATCTCGGCGTCAAAATATTAAACACACAGTAATATTTTAACTTTCCCATCGTTGCGTCATCTTTGGTGCTCAGTTTCAGCCGAGTGAGTCATAGGAGCCAGAGAGAGATAACGAATCCATATACAGAAATAAACTGGTAAGATAGAGTTGCTTGGGTATCTCCTTGGTCGACGAAAAGACAGACATTGAGGCGTGATGGATGAAACTAATGGAACAGTAGATGAAACATCAGATGAAACAGTAGATGAAACAGCAGATGAGGCAACAGTTGAAACAGCAGATGAAACAGTAGATGACACAGATGAAGCAGTAGATGAAACAGCAGATGAGGCAACAGTTGAAACAATAGATGAAACAGCAGATAAAACAGTAGATGAAACAACAGATGAAACAGTAGGTGAAACAGCAGATGAAACGGGAGTCGTCTAGTTGTGTACGTTTGTTAACCCATTGAAGCTTCGAAGCGTGGAATTATGTGGGGGAAAGGTGCCTAGCGTACTGCCCTTTGCTTATTGACTCGTAGACGTGAAGTTCCTGGGTACACATTTATTAATTCTACCGTTAATTTATCCCTTCAGTATGATGACGTGATTTTCATATTCGTGTTTTGTTGAGAGGATATTGTTCATCTCAAGACGGTCTTTTTCAACTTACAGGCTTAGTCTTTGTTAACCCTTTCACTGCCAGCTGTGTGTGTGTGTGTGTGTGTGTGTGTGTGTGTGTGTGTGTTTGTGTGTGTGTGTGTGTGTTTTCCCTAGGGGGCGTGGCTCTGTTGACTCCCCCCCCCTCTCCTCTCAGTCATTCTTCCTCTTCCTGTCATCCTTTCTCTCCTCCTCCTCATCCTTTCTCTCCTCCTCCTCATCCTCATATGCTCGTATATCTCCTCTATTTCCTTCCTCTCCCCTCCATTTCTAGCTTGCCTATCCTTTCCTCTGTTTAACTCCTCCTCATTTTCTTCCTCCTCCTCCTCCCTTTCTCTCTCTCTCTCTCTCTCTCTCTCTCTCTCTCTCTCTCTCTCTCTCTCTCTCTCTCTCCTTTCTCCCTGTCTGCCCATCATCATTCTCACCTCATTTTCCCATTATAATTTTTTCCTCTCCTCTGAAACTGTGCAGAGGACGGCTGAGAGAGAGAGAGAGAGTTGTGTGAGAGAGGGGCAAGGTGTGTGAGAAAAGAGAGGATGAATTGGTGAGTGAGGAAATTTGTGTGTGTGTGAGAGAGAGAGAGATTAGTAGGATGGAAATAAAATAATGACTGCAAGAATAGAGACGTGGAAATAAAAGGAAAGTGAAGAATGTTGAAGAGGAAACTAAGATATTAACAAGAAAATGATGCAAAGACGGAAAAGGTGGCTAGAAACAGAAAGGAATGATCAAAAATAGAAAAAAAAAGATAGGACAGTAATAAAA
>NC_137013.1:32028398-32075898 GCF_032717465.1 Coenobita brevimanus
TGTTTAGCATTCTCGTATAATTTATTGCTAATTATAACCACATAGTTACTTAAATCATAACAATAATATCCCAGAAGTATTCGCGAAGTAACTCTCTCTCTCTCTCTCTCTCTCTCTCAGTGTTTTATAAGGACTGACTCTGATATAATGGAGGTATCACATGGCCAGGATAAATAACTGAAGGGAGGTATATTGGAAGTCTCTCTCTCTCTCTCTCTCTCTCTCTCTCTCTCTCTCTCAGTGTTTTATAAGGACTGACTCTGATATAATGGAGGTATCACATGGCCAAGATAAATAACTGAAGGGAGGTATATTGGAAGTCTCTCTCTCTCTCTCTCTCTCTCTCTCTCTCTCTCTCTCTCTCTCTCTCTCTCACACACACACACACACACACACACACACACACACACACACACACACACACACACACACACACACACACACACACACACACACACACACACACACACACACACACACACACACACACACACACACACACACACACACACACACTTCCTCATGTGCATGGACGTAAGCTCGTGTTTTTTGGGCCTCCTAAAAGAGATGGAACCAGGTCAGAGGCTGAGAGATGTGGGCTTCTCTCCCCTCCCTCCCTCCTTACCTCCCTCCTTCCTTCTCTCCTCTTCCTTCCTCCTTTCCTCCCTCCCTCTCTCCCTCCTTCCCACCTTCCCCTCCCTCCTTCCTTCCCTTCTCTCCCTTCCTCCTTCCCTCTTCTCCCTTCCACCTTCTCTTCATCTGTTTTCTCTTATGTCCGTTCTTCCCTCACTCTTCCCTCCCTTTCCTTCTCTCCCTCCAAGTCTCTCCCTCCTATTCATTTTTTCTCTTTCCCTCCTCCTCTTCATTTCCTCCTCCCCCTCCTGCTCCTCTTCCTCCTCCTCTTTTCTCTCATTCCTCCTTCTCCTCCTCTCCCTATTCATTTCTTCCTCCTCCCCCTGCTTCTCCTCCTCCTCCTTTCCTCCCTCACTCCTCCCTCCCCTCTCCATCCTCCTATTCATTTCCTCCTCCTCCTCACCCTGCCCTAAACCCCAGGGGCCAGTGAGTGAGTAAGGGTCTCTTTGGAGGCGAGGTGGAATCTTGTTCAGGCAGGGATGGGTTTGCTCCTGATAACTCTGCCTTACCCCAGCTTAACCCCTGCCGTCCCTGCTAACTCCTGCTTCACCCCTACATAACCCCTGCCGTCTCTGCTAACTCCTGCTTCACCTCTACATAACCCCTGCCGTCCCTGCTAACTCCTGCTTCACCCCTACATAACCCCTGCCGTCCCTGCTAACTCCTGCTTCACCTCTACATAACCCCTGCCGTCCCTGCTAACTCCTGCTTCATCTCTACATAACCCCTGCCGTCCCTGCTAACTCCTGCTTCACCTCTACATAACCCCTGCCGTCCCTGCTAACTCCTGCTTCACCTCTACATAACCCCTGCCGTCCCTGCTAACTCCTGCTTCACCCCTACATAACCCCTGCCATCCCTGCTAACTCCTGCTTCACCCCTACATAACCCCTGCCGTCCCTGCTAACTCCTGCTTCACCCCTACCTAACCCTTGTCGTCCCTGCTAACTCCTCCCCCTCTCTGGCCTTCCGTGCCTTACCCCTGCCAAACTTCTGGCTCACTCTTGCCTAACCCCTGTCTTCCCTGCCTTACCCTGCCTCACCTTGTCGTCCATCCAGCGCACCCCATCGGAGGTAGGCGATCCCGGTAGTCGAATTCAGGCAGGGAGGGGTGTGGCGCTGCTAATTATGTGCCTAACCCCTGCCTCTTCTCTGCCTCTGCCTCTGCATTTCTTTCTTGACCGACACTGTATTCCCTGTCGGTTCCCTGCCTCCCCTTCGTGCTTGATTTCCTGCCTACTCCTGCTTCTTCTTATTCTGTCTCTTCCATTATGTGGATATCCTGCCTACTCCTGCGTCCCTGTATCCTCCATTTCCTGCCACTCCAGTTCCTGCCTCACCTTCTTTCAGAATTAACTGCCTTCCTCAGAGGAGGCAGGTGGAGCCATGTTTATTCAGGGTGTGGTGGTGTTACTCTCAGCCTTATTTGTTTCCACTGCCTCACCCCTGCTCTGCCTCATCTCGCTTCACTATTTCCTGCCTCACATTGCTATTCCTCCTGCCCATCTCATTCGAGGCAGGTGTAGTACTGTGTTCAGGCGGATGTGGTGTTCTCTGCCTTAGCCTGCTTAACTCCTGGCCCCTTTTCATGCCCCATCCTATCATCTTGCATATGCCTGCCTATCATGCCACGCCTGCCCTCCATTTCCTTCATACCCCATTCGAGGCAGGTGTAGCTGTGTTCGGTCTGGATGTGATGGTGTTACACTGTGCTGTATCTGTCCCTTTCTGCCTCGCCCCTGCCTTACTTTAGTCTGTTTCTGGATGTCTTGCCTCACCCTGTCTTCCACCCTCCTTACCTTATTACAAGCAGGCATAGTAGTGTGTTAAGGCTCAGTGTAGTGGTCATACTCCCTGCCTTATCCTGCCTAACCCCTGATACTTTTCCTGCCTCATCACGTTCCCTTCTCGCATTCCGTGTCCCCTGGGAAGAAGCTGGAATCGTGTTAAGGGGTGTGGTGTTGCTCGTTGCCTTATCTGGTTCGTCCTGCCTCACCCCTTCCCAGTCCTGCCTTACCCTGCTTCTGTATTTCTTGCCTACCCCTGTCTAACTTTATAAAACTCCTGTTTCCTGCTTCACCCTTTCCTGCTTTTCATTCCTACCTAATACCTCACCTGCCTCTTCATTTTCTGCCTACCCTTGCCCTGTCCCACCCTGCCTCTGGATTATGTACATACCTACCCCCATCTTACCTCAACCTGCCTTTCGATTTCTCAGCATTCACTCTGCCTAACCCTACCTTTCGTTTTCCACATACAGTGCCACTACATTGTCTTGTTTCCGGATTTACTTCCTCCCCCGCCTACCCTGCGTCACCGTGTCTCTCTGTTTCCTGGCTATCCCTACCTTGCCATATCTTACCTTACTATTTCCTGCCTCAGCCATTCCAGTCCTGCCGTCTGCGTGCCTTGCCCTGACTGTTCTCTCTCTCTCACCTTAACTCTGTCTTGCATCGCTTTGCCTTTGGTGGTCCTGCCTAGCTTTGTTTTGCTCCCCTTTATTGCATATATCCCAGCCTCGCCTTCCCCTTCCATTCTCTTCCTCGTTCTGCCTTTCCATACCCTGCCTCACTGTGTTTGTGATTAACCATTCCTTCATTCTCCATACCGCCAGTTCTGTGCATATCTTTATCAGCCTAATCCTGCCTTACCCTTCCTCACTATCTCTCTATATTCTAGCTAACTTTGTCTTTTTCTGTGTTCTCCTGCCTTACCCTTTCTCATTCTGCCATTCTTAGTCTTGCATTACTTAATTTTGCTCTACCAAATCCTTCATCACTCTTCCTCTCCAAGTCCTTTTCTTAATGCGTCTTGCTCTGCCTAGCCCTCCTTCCCCTCCTTACCCTTCCTCATTCTCTCGTTCCATATCATATTTTTGTCTACCTTGGCCAGCTTTATTTGATTTAGTCCTGCCTTCCTCGTCTTACCCTGCCCATTCCTTGTATACACACCTACCTTGCCCTCTTCCTCATCTGCCCTGCCCTGCTCGTGTATCAAACCTACCCCGCCCTGGTCGTGTATTAGCCCCTCCCTATCTGCCCTGCCTTGCCCTGCCCTTCCCTGCCCAGATTGAGCTTGGTTCTTCCCTATCCAGCAGTGCCCTTCAGTACCTCACCCTTCTCTTCCTCACCTTGCCATTCCCTACCCCACCCTGCCCTGCGTCATGTTACTTGGCTTCTAACCTACACATTCCTGTACTTCGTTTTATTTTCCTCTTCCCCTCTTGTCCTTTCCTCCTTGTCCTACCACCTCCACACCCACTCCCTTCCATGCCCACATTCCTTTCCTTGCCCCCCACTCCCACCCTGCTGCATTCTCCTCCTGTCTGTATTTTACACACGTATGCATCCACACCTGCATACACCTACACCTATCCACACCCACACCTGCCTTGGTTACACACATATTCACACTCAGATATACAGTAAGTCCACATCTACACCCATAATACTCATACATATCCACATCCACATCTCCACACACCCTCATCCACATCTCCACACGCCCACATCCACATCTCCACACGCCCTCATCCACATCTCCACACACCCACATCCACATCGGCAGCCAGAATTGATCATACCCTCCCTTCTCAATCGTTACATCCACACCCACGCTTCGACACACCCACACCCACACTTAGGCCTACCAAAACCCACGCTTCCACACACTCACATCCACACCTGCACCTCCACACACCCACACTTATACCTGTCCACACCCACAGTTACACCTTATAGAGCTGAAGTCATTATAATTACCGAAAACTTATGAAGCAATCGGCCTTGTGCATTGAAAATAAAGCAGAGCAAGGAAGGAAGATGACCAGAGGAAGAGATAGATAGATAGATAGATAAATAAATAGATATAGATTGATGATTTTATATATATGTATGTATGTATACAGAGAGAGAGAGAGAGAGGGAGAGAGAGAGAGATGCAAGTTACTGGAAGAAGGAAGAGACAAGAATGAGGGGAAAGGCATAAGGGGAAATGACGAGGAATAGGGGAGAGAGAGAGAGAGAGAGAGAGACAGACAGACAGAAATACAAACATGCCCCCACAGATTACATAAAATGAGGTTAGATTAAATAAACTATCATACACAATCTACCCCCACCCTGTTCCGTGACCTTGGTGTAAATATAGCAAAAGCAGCTGGGCCGGACAACACGACTATCCACACCTCAATATCCTACACCCCCTTCACTCTGGCAGACATTTTGGTTCCAGCTGTGTGTGTGTGTGTGTGTGTGTGTGTGTGTGTGTGTGTGTGTGTGTGTGTGTGTGTGTGTGTGTGTGTGTGTGTCACCTGGAAGTACGCAGTGGGTTGGAGTATATGAATGCTAGAATGAGTGATGTATATTTGTGGTTTAATTAATATATGTGGATTTATATGGTGCTTGATTATAAAGTGATGGATGTGACTCTCTCTCTCTCTCTCTCTCTTTTATTCTCGAAAAACTCTCCACCTTTCTTCATTATTATTTTTCCTTCTTAACTCATGTAGTTATGTGCCGGTACCTTCTTAGGTCTCTCTCTCTCTCTCTCTCTCTCTCTCTCTGTCGTAACTCACACTGGGCGATAATCAGCAGATGTTATTAGTGATAATTGCCTTAGTCTGTATTTGGTGGGGAGCCTCAAGACTCGCTTCCTTGAATCCCAAGAGAGAGAGAGGGAGGTGTGTGTGTGTGTGAGAGAGAGAGAGAGAGAGAGAAAGAGAGAGGGGTGAGGTGTGTGTGTGTGTGTGTGTGTGTGTGTGACTGATTTGTCACGACTGCGTCATATGACGTTCCTGTTATCCTCGCATACAAACACACACACATCCCACAAGTATACATTCATACTTAACCTTTATATTGGGGTTGGATACTGTATAATATATATTTTTTTCTGGTTTTCCTCCCTATCATCGCTAACTTATTGAAGGCTGCTATATACGTTTGATATATATTAAGCAGAGAGAGAGAGAGAGAGAGATTGGCCTAGTGGCAGCAAGAATAAATTAGCAAATATTTCACCAGAATGAAAGGCTTAATCAGGGCTTTATTTAAGCACTCTAGTTCGAAAACTTTTCTTAATGTGACTAAAATCTTCAGGAAAAAGGAAGACTAGAAGAAAATCCTTAATGTCCAGGGGTTTATTTAATCAGCACAGGTGGACGAGGGTTTAATTAATCAACACAGGTGGACGAGGGTTTATTTATTCAGCTCAGGTGGACGAGGGTTTAATTATTCAGCTCACGTGGACGAGGGTTTAATTAATCAGCACAGGTGGACTAATAGCTTCTCAAGCATGGAAATTTCAGAAGCACAAGTTAAGGCGGTCACTGAGTCAAATTAATTAGTGATGTGTTTAGTGTTGTAAAGTTAAGATGTTAAAAGAGAGAGAGAGAGAGAGAGAGAGCCTTCGCCATTCTAAAACCCACTAAACTCCTTCCACTAATTCTGTAATGGCAAGAAAGAGAGAGTGATTATCCAAGTGACGGCCTTAATGAAGATGAGTGAGGTCCTGGTAGCAACTGTCAACATCAATTAACGCCTAATGACCCTTGTAAGTGGCCGCTGCATGAGGTGGGACGGTGGGGAGGAGTTTTATGGGGGTGTTTGGTGTTTGGTGTTTGTTGTTTGATGCTGCTGTGTGTTCTGAGCTTGTTGTTTATTGTTTTGTAGTGCTTCTGTTTGGATTCGTGTTCCTTACGTTGTCTGTGTGTCTGTCTGTCTGTCTGGCTTTCTGTATATCTATCTGTCTGTTTGTCTATCACCATTTGTCTTTTTATGTGTCTGTCTGTCTGTCTCACACACACACACACACACACACACACACACACACACACACACACACACACACACACACACACACACACACACACACACACACACACACACACACACACACACACACACACACACACACACACACACACACACGCACATCTCAGTATGGCCCTGTATGTTCTTGATGCAACCTTTGCCGATATTGAAGCGATATAAATTGCCTGATGAAGATTGTAAAAGTGTAATATACAAAATAAATCGCTACGGGAGAGGTGCAACGGAGCTTCTTATGCCCAAAGAAAAGTAAGACTGTAAGAGTGTAAAGGACTCGTAGTTGTGGTGAGGAGTGTGGTGATAAGTATAGTGGTGAAGTTGTAGTGGTGAGGAGTGTGGTGATGAGAAGTGTAAAGGTGAAGGAGTGATGAAGCTATTGTGGTGAGGAGTGTGGTGAAGTGGTGAAGAAAAATATAATGGTGAAGTTGAAGTGGTGAGGAGTGTGGTGACGAGGAGTAGTAGTGGTGAAGTTGTAGTGAAGAAAGTACGGTGAAGTGGTGATGAGGAGTTTGGTGGAGAGAGTAGTAGCAGTGCTTAGGTATGGTGAAAGGTATGTGATCCGGTGGGTAGAAAGTAGTGGTGACTCAGATGAAAGTACACCTGACCGGAGAAGTGGAGAAAGGTGGGTCAGGTGTTGTTAATTAGCAAGCCAGGTGTGGGCAATCAGCAGGAGAGGTGTACGCGATAGTAATGATAATAGTAATGATATCACAGTGGTAATTATGAGACGGGCGTGAGTAATAGTATCAGTTATAATAAGTAATAAAGAATAATTGTAACTGAGTAATAATGAAGTGCGTGAATCATAGTAACAAGAATGATAGTAACTGTGAGAAAGATTGGTAATGATAAGAAAGCCTGTGTGGTGTGGTTAATAAATGTGTGTGTGTGTGTGTGTGTGTGTGTGTGTGAAAGGTGTGTTGTGTTGGTAGTAATGGATAATCAGCAGGTGTGGGTGACAGGTGTGGAGGTGAGTCAAGAATACGAGAAGGTAGCTCCCAGGTGCTTGACCCCGCGTGCTCTCTGCGTTCTCTTTAATCCCCCCCCCCTCTCTCTCTCCTCTCTCTCTCTCTCTCTCTCTGCCGTATCTTTCTTCGTCCACTTTCTCTTACTACTTTTACCGCTAATACCCTCTTTCACACACACACACACACACACACACACACACACACACACACACACACACACAGCGAGAGAGAGAGAGAGTTTTTCCTAACTTTTGTAACTATTAATGCATCTCATCCATGTGCAATATAATCGTCACACTGTATTCTGTAAACACACTCCTCCCCATTCCAAGGCAATCCCTGTTAAGCCTTTCGCTACGAGAACTTATTTATTTATTTATTTATGTATTTATTTATTTATTAATCATTTCAAACTGACATGTATATCGCAGGAATGGATATGTAGTGTTCATGTTTTCTCTGAGTGCATAGAAAGTAACTGCACTTCTTCTTTTACATATTGTTCCTTTGTACCGCCGTTGTAGGAGGTGGGTAATGGTTGGCGTCCCGTACTGTTCGTGTTTGTCTGTCTGTGTCGTTCTGTTTGTCTGTGTCGTTGTATTTGTTTGTGTTTGTGTGTCGTTTTATTGTTAGTGTTTGTGCGTCGTTCTGTCTGTGTCGTTTCGTTTGTTTGTGTTTGTCGTGCTGTTTGTCTGTCAACCCGTCTCTCTGTGTTCAGGCCCCAGACATCTGCAAATCCTGACATACTGGCATCATTTTACCATATTAGATCAGGTACGTATATGGAAATCAAGGGTCAAAGGTCAGGGTCACAGGCAGGTAAAAAACTGACCCAAGCAAGCAGTTATATCGCAGTTCCGATGGCATTCTATATCGCCTTACATCCATGCTATCCCCAGACGATTTTATTCAGCTTTGGAGTGGAGTTCTGGTGGTGAAGAGGTGGTGGGATTAGGGTTGAGGTGAAGCTGATATGTGACGGCCTTGTAAGAATGATTAGATGGATATTAGGTGAGGTTATGGCAGCTCAGGTACACTTAAGAAGGTTTACTGATATTTAAGTGATCTTGCATAATTATCAGCTATATTTGATATTGCTGGTGAAGGGCATGTGTTGGGGGAGTGATGGGTGGGTGAACGCTCTCTTGTGGTGTTTACTTTCGTGTGTGTGTGTGTGTGTGTGTGTGTGTGTTTTCTCGTGTTTTGGTTATTTGATAGGATGGGTGTTTAAGAACCGTAGGGGTATGGAAAGGGATGGGATTATAAAAAAAAATGGTGAGAGGAAGAATCAAGGTACTGAGAGAGCGAGAGAGAGAGGGGCAGTGTTCAGCGGTACAGTAAAGAAAGTACGTATTTAAAACTTCGACTTTTATATAAGGGAAGTGATTGATGTAGTCTGCATTTTAGCCTTTGAAAAATAGTACCTGATAATATTTACCAACCCAGACCAAGCTAAGCCAAGCCAAACCAAACCAAGCCAAACCAGATCAAACGAAGCCAAACCGAACCGAACCAAGACATGAAAAAATAAATGCCAACCCTACCCTACCCTACCCTGCCCTACCCTACCCACCACAACACAACCTTACTCATCGCAACTCAGCTCAACTCAACTCAACTCATCCTGACCCAACCCAGCCCAACTCAGGCCAACCCAAATCCAAAAAAAATTCAACTCAACTTAGCCCAAAGAAACCCAGCTTTATTCTCAGTCCAGCTTTACCCATTTTTCTGAGCGCTATGCCATTCCAAGTTTTGCCATAGTCACACATGTAGCCTCAAAATCTTACCTGATGACGTCGCCCAACCCTTCTTAAACTGTCCTAATTAATATGTCCCTTAATTTTCAGTCCAAACTTACACCCCAACCTGGCCTTTCATAAGCTAGACAGACGTGAAAGGAGTGTTGTTTAAATCTTACTTGTTTACATAGTTTAACTCCTCGTAAACTAGTCTTCATTTCCTCACTTCACCCCTCTACTCCAAGCGTTCCCCCAAGGCTGAATGTAATCTGTCGTTAGCTAGATTAAGATAACAAACCACGTCCTCATGCTTAACTCGCCCGCCGCAAATATCCCAACTTAGCTAGACTTACCTAAACTGAATTGCACGGCGGTAGACGGAGTAGAGTAGACGAAATCCCACGAAGAGTCTTTGAAGTTGAAAAAAATTGTCTTGTGATAGCGAGGACGAACCAGAGAAAAAATAGTAGTGAAAGTGTTAACTGTCCTTACGTAGTGAAGCATGAGAGAGAGAGAGAGAGAGAGAGAGAGAGAGAGAGTCGTGAGTTAGCAAGGACAAACTCAGTAGAAGACGTGATGGTACTAAAGGGAAGATGGACGCTATCCTTAGGTACTGTAGCGAAGCATGAGGGATGGGAGGGAGGAAGGAAGGAATGGAGGAGGGAGGGTAAGAGAGAAGGAGGGAGGGAGGGAGGAAATGTAGGGGAGGTGAGAGAGAAATGGCCTCCCGACCCTCTAATACTCTCACGCCAAGTTATGTAACGCACCAAGGATTTGGCTACCTGGGAACTGTGTGGGGGAGGGGCGGGGAGGGTAGAAGGGGAAGTGTAGGGAGGGGGACAGGCAGGGGAGTGGAAGGTAGAAGGGGAAGTGTGGCGAGGGAAGGGAGGCGGGACAGACAGGGAAGTGGAAGGTAGAGGGGGAAGTGTGGCGAGGGAGGGGAGGAAGAGAGGGAATAAGGTTAGTGACAGGGGAAGGGGAAAATTACGAGATTGGTAGAGAAAAGGGGGGAAGGGGATGGCGGGAGACGAGGGGAAATAAGGGAAGAGGAAGGAAGAGGGATGAAGGGACATACAGGACGGGAAAGGCAAGGAGAAGGTAAAATGAGGAGGAAATTGAGAAGGGGAAGGGGATGTGGGAAGGGACGAAGATGCCTGGAAAAGGGGAAAAGCGAGGGGTAGGAAATAAGGGAGATAGTCAGAGAAGGGGAGAGCAAGGATAGGGAGACGGAATGAAAGGAATTTTAGGAGTGGTGGAGATGGGGATGGGGGGGAGGAGAGAAGGAAGGATGGAGAGGAAGAGGAGGAGGGAGAAGGGATAGACTGGGTATTAGGAAGGGATAAGGGAGGCTAGAAGGAGGAATGAGAAGGACAGAAAAAAACAAAACAAAAAGAAAGGAATGTTGTGAGTGGAGGGGAAGGGAGGGGAGGAAGGGACAGGGACAGGAGTAGGGGGAGAGAGAAAGGACAGAGGTGTAGTAGGAGATACAGAAGAACAGGAGGAAGGTGGGAATGTTGTAGGGATTGAAAGGAGGAAATGAGCATGACAGAAGGAACGATAGAGGCTGGGAAGAGAGAAAAATGGGAAGAAAAAGGCAAATCACAAAAAACAGTTGATAAAAATAGACAGGACTGATGAGGGTAAGGAAGATGGGGACAACAGGATGATGATGATGATGATGATGTAGGAAATGAGTTGTGAAGAAGGTGAAAGAAAGAAAAAAAACGGACAGAGCTGATAAAAACTAAATTGGTGTAGAGGAAGGAGAGTGGAAGCGAAGGATGATGATGATGATGGGAACTGAGAAGATGGAAAGAAGAGGGTGTGGTGAACGTGGCCACTGGGGTGTGAGTGATGAGGGTTATGATGGGTGCAAATGGAAGGGGGTGAAGGGAGGAGGGGAGGAGGAGGAAGAAGAGAAAGAGGAGGAAGATGGGAGGAAGGTCGGAAATGTATTAGATAATGGTGTGTAAAGTGGAGGGAAGAGAAAACAGAATAGGGGAGGAGGAAGATGAGAGGAAGAGAAAGGTTAAGGAAGAAGGAAAGAAATGTAAGGTGATAAACGAAGGCTGGAGGAAGAGAGAAACAGGTGCCTAGGAGGACAGGAAGACGAGGTAGTTTTGAGGCGAAGGTAAAGGAAGGAAGGTAATAAGTGATTAAGAAAACAGGGAGTGAAGGAGAAAGTAAAAGGCAGAGAAAAGATATGAGAATGGAAGATAATATATACTGAGTGAAAGGAAGAGCTTGATAGATGAGGAAAGAAGCAGAAAGGAAGTGATGGAAGAAGCGAAGGTCAAGGAAGGAAGGTGAGGAGGTGATTAAGAAGAACAGGGAGTGAAGGAGGAAATGGAAGACAGTAAATGGGGAGAGAGAGAGAGAGAGAGAGAGAGAGAGAATGAAGGAAGAAGTAGAAAGGAAAAGAACGAAGAAATGTAGAGGGAACTGAAAGAAGCAGCACACACACACACACACACACACACACACACACACACACAAACCACTACATCCCTCCGTTGTTTGCAGAGAAATAGTTCATGATAAAAATGTCCCCCAATTTGTGTTTTACAGTTTGCAGTCCGTCTAGAGTAAATTGGAACTCACTTTTACAGCCTTTTTGAGTATCCCTGTAAGTACTGGCCATGTGTTAGTGATATCTGATGTGTGAACGACGTGGGGAGGAGACCAAGAAGAATTATGAGGAGTAGGTAAGAAGGAGGGGAAGGAAAGAAGTGTGAGTGATGAGGAGAGAGGGAAAGGGGGGAAAGAAGGAAGATGTATGAGAAAAAGAAGAAAAGGATAGGAAGGAAAGAAGTGTGAGTGATGAGGGTGATAGGTACTGTGAGAGAGAGAGAGAGAGAGAGAGAGAGAGAGAGAGAGAGAGAGAATGCAAAAAGAAGAGGCAGAAAAAGAAGTGTGAAGTGATGAGGGTGATGAGGTACTGAGAGAGAGAGAGAGAGTTACACACCACACATACCTTAGAGAGAGAAAGAGAGAGAGAGAGAGAGTCACAGTTACACAGACCACACATACCTTACTACTCCAGCGTGGCGGTCTTTAACAGTACCATATTCCCAAAGGTTAAAATAAATGAATAAAAATAAATACATAAAGCATACAGCAGAACGCGCTGTCCCGCACCCTCCAGACCCACCGAAAATACTCTCAACTTAAAACAGTACCGAGTATGTGAAAGGCAGCAATATACAGGACTGAAGAAACCTTAAGGAAATTTCACAGGACCGCAGGAAAGTAGTACAGTATTAAGAGTAGAAAATGAAGTTTCGTGTTACAAATTAAAGCTTTACACGCCGTTTTTCGTGTTTATTTTGGTTATTCATAGGGAAAGAGGATGGAGATAGGTAAAAGAAAATGAAGATGTGTGAAGTGATGATGATGATGGGTATGAGGGAAGGAAATAATGAGGAAAGGAGGAAGGGGAGAAAGGAGGGAAAGAACAATGGGAAATAGCTAAAAGGTACGTGATGTTGGTGAGAAGGAGGGGCAGAAGAAAGGAATGAAAGTGGAAGAAGGGAAAAGAAGGGAAAGAAAAACATAAGGAGAAGAGAAACAGAAGAGTAAGAGAGGGAAAAAGGAGGAGGTAAGGAAGAATAAAAAAAGAAAGAGGAGAGGGAGGAGGGAAGATGTGAGAAGAGGAGACGCAGGAGAGAGGAAAGAAAGAGGAAGTAGGTAAAAACCCTGAGAAATGAGCGTCATAATGTGGAGGATAAGGAAGAAAGAGGAGTGGAGAGAAAGGGAAAGAATTGTGAATAATGAGAGAGAGAGAGAGAGAGAGAGAGAGAGAGAGAGAGAGAGAGAGAGAGAGAGAGAGAGGACATAAGAAAGCAGAGGAAAGAGTAAGACAAAAGAAACAGCCTGAGAAAAGTGGAACGAGAAACGAAAAAATAAAGACAAATCAAAGGAAAAAGATGATCATTTAGTGATAAGAGAAAGAGAGTAACTGAAATAAACGCGAAGGATAAAGAAAAATAATAAAAACAGCCGGAAGACGTAAACGGAGACTAAACGGCAAATACTTAAATGGAAGAGAATGATAGTGAGAAGTTAAGGAGAAAATTTAGACACGAAGACGAAAGAAAAACAATAAAAACAGTGGTAGGAAGAAGAAGAAGAAGGAGGAGGAGGAGGAAAGCTAGAAGAAGAAGGAAAGGAAGAAGAACAAGAGGGAAAAGAGGAAGAGGAAGAAAGAGGAGGAGGAGGGGGAGAAGAAAAAGAACAATGAGAGGAGGAAACTTGACTTCACTGAACATGAAGAATAAAAAGGAAAAGATGTTGATAGTTGTAAGAATAAGAGAAAATTTAACAGGAAGAGAAAAGGATGATGATGATGATAGTGTGAAGGAGAGTGAGTGATGAGGGTAATAATAGGTGTACCCTGAGTCACATTTCTCAGATGAGGAAGGAGAAGGGGGTTTGAAAGGGGGTGAAGAGGGGGAGGGGGGGTCAGGGGAGTCTGATGATAAAGAGATTGGCTGATGAAAAGGGAGTGTAGATGAGAGAGAGAGAGAGAGAGAGAGAGAGAGAGAGAGAGAAGAGGAAGAAATAGGAGATCGAAGATGGTTATGAGGAAAAAGAGGGGTGGAGAGAGAGAGAGAGAGAGACGAGGGGGGGATAAGAGGATTGTCCCTAGTAAGTCTCCAGTTACAACCGCTTCTTACGCAACCTGTAAACAAAAAATCACTTTAATTAACTATACCTCCCCGTATAAAGAAAAATAAATCTTTCAAAATAATGCGTGTGGGAGCTAAAGCAAAGAAAAATAAAATAATAAAATGATAAATAAAAACCCTTTGAAATCTCTAACATAATTAGCCCAGTAAGCTTTTGGATAATTAGTGGGTTAGTAAGCTTTTGAAATAAGGAAATAAGTGAGAAGAAATGGTTTTCTGAAATAATTAGTAATATTTTGATAATAAATTTTCACGTATATAATAAATAAATGAAATAAAAATATGTTTATCTTAATCATCTATTGTAATACGAAGAGACGTTAATAAATTCTTTCCCGTATATTTAAAAACGCCTTTCAAAACGACTTCATTATTTTCCCATTAAGATTTGAGGGAATGTCACTTTTTTCATTTTTATTTATCTGTTATACCGTCATCTTTTTTTTTTTTTTCCGAGTGAGAGGTGGTTTTATTCATATTTTAGTGCTGCTTTCCATTTTTTATATATTTTGTGTTTTATATATATATATATATATATTTTTTTTTTTTTTTTTTTTTTTTTTTTTGGAGTGAGCGTTTGTTTCAGTATCATGTTTTACTGCAGCTTCTATCTTCGTTTTTTTTTTTTTTTTTTTTTTTTTCTAGGATGTCGCCAATTGGGAGTCTGTTGTAGGTGGAATGTTCTGTGGTGTGTGTGTGTGTGTGTGTGTGTGTGTGTGTGTGTGTGTGTGTGTGTGTGTGTGTGTGTGTGTGTGTGTGTGCTATTCTATTCCAGCTAACGCCAGATGATATTATTCAGATGTAAGTCGTTCTAACCTGGGAATATTATCATACCTTTTCTATAGAGGTAAGTGGCAAGGAAGAGGCGATAAGGAGCACAGTAAATGTACATCCCAGTGTCTGTTTATTTTTACACACTACGCCTTAACATTATCATTTATTATTTACATCCTTCGAACGGCCGTATTCTGAATGGCATAGGAGGCTTGACATTATCTCTTCTTGAGCTGTTTATTTGCATTCTACACCTTAATATTCTCTCTCTCTCTCTCTCTCTCTCTCTCTCTCTCTCTCTCTGTCATCCCTCAACTTGGGCTAATAATATATATGAGGATTTTGAAGCGTAAAGAATAAATCGGTTTGCAAGGTGTGTTAAGAAATCTCCAAAGATCCTATTATCGACACAGTATTTATCAGTAAAATTAAGATAAGAATTAACAAGGAACCCAGTAATTCATCCAGTATATGGCCTTCTCCCAGCCTGCCCCACTTTCCCCCCATCCTGTATAACTGTAATTTGCTGCCGCTTCTCCCCTGTTTATTACATCATGTGGGTTTTTAGTGTAGAGGGCAGTGCGGGGTGACGGTATAGAGTGGTGTTAAAGGGGGAGGGATTACGTGGAGGGAAGGTTGAAGAGTTGTGTAATGTGTGTGTGTGTGTGTGTGTGTGTGTGTATGATGGAGAGAGAGAGGGGGGAGGTAAGGGGGATGCGTGTGCGTGAGAGAGAGAGAGAGTTGTGGCTTCAAGATGGTGTAATAATTTGGTAATAAGGATAGAATATAAGGGTAATACTGGAAGTGGTATGATGGTGTGGTGTTACGGAAGGTGATATGATGGTGTGGTGTTACGATAGGAATGTGGAGGCGGTGTGGTGGATATGGTGGTTGAGAGTGTGGTGTGAAATGTTAGGGTGTGGTGTGGTAGTGAAGGGTATGGAGGTGTAATTTGGTGTGGGGGTGGAGTTGTGGTGTTGTGGTGTGGAGGGTGGATATAGGGTGTTGGTGAGGTGGTGTAGTGTAGCTGTAGATGTGGTGTGTATTTGTGTGGGTGGTATGAAACTAATATGGGAGTGGTTAGGATGTGATAAGGTGGTCTTGGAGTGGTATAGGGGTGGTGTGAAACTGGTATGAGAATGGTAACTAATTTGGACATCATGTGAAATTGGTGTGAAGGTATTATAAGGTCGTGTGAGGGTGGTGTGAGTGGTGTAAAGTGGTGTAAGTGATGCTGGTGTAGTGTAAGGGTGATAAGAATGTGTGATAGTTTGGTATTAGTAGTGTGATGACGCAAGTATGGCTGGTGTGATGAAGTGATGGTGCAGGTGATAGGGGAACGGTATGAGTGATGAGAGTGGTATGAAGTGAGAGAGTGAGAGATGTGGTGAAGTGGTGTGTAGGTGGTGGTGGTAGTATGATGCAATGAAGTGTAGTGTGATGATGGTGGAAGTATGGTGTAAAAGTGGTAGAGGTATGAAAACAGTGGGAACGATGAGGATGGGATGAAGATGTAAAAGATAAATATGACGGTCTGATGAAAGTCGATTGAGTGGTTTGAGGGTGGTGGTGTGATGAGGCAAGGATGATGCTGTGATGATGTGTGACTTGAGAGCAGTATGAGTGGTGTGAAGGCCGTGGTGTGATGAGGCAAGGCATGATGATGGAGTAGTTATGGTAATGTGTGCACTGTCCTATTGGTCTCTCATCGTCCTTGTGAGGTGGTGAGACTGCATCAGATCACCGTCGTCGTCTTCACCTTCATCTTGATCTTCCTCCGATTTTTTCTTCTCTTTTTCTTCACCAGCGTCGTCCTTGGGTGATTACTGTGCATCATCATCATCATCATGGTCGACGATGTTCGATGGTGACTGTGCATCATCACCACCATTAGCAACAATAAAATGCGCTTTGTGAGCGGGTGATGAGCGAGCGAGCGCCATGTTGTCACAGTTTCCTTCTGATATATTATCACTTGATGATGGTAGCTGAACAGTGCAAAATATACTGGAACGAAAGACATTCACACACACACACACACACACACACACACACACACACACACACACACACACACACACACACACACACACACACACACACACACACACACACACACACACACACACACACACACACACACACACACACTCTCTCTCTCTCTCTCTCTATGCTGTCAGCCTGCTGTGTAAACTAAACTGAAACGATAAAGACTTGGTTATTGATGAGATGATTAAAACCAGAAATAGTCTGTTTCCCCTTGGTAATTTCACCATCAAAACATTACGAAATCAATAAATGTAAAATTATAGGCGAAATCTCTTATATTTAATTGCTAGAGTTAATGCCCCAAAACACTATGTTACGACGGAAAATCTTCTTTAATTTGATTTCATAATTGAGACGTTCACCGATTAGAGCCGAACACTCTCCTCGGAAAACTCCGGAGTCCAAGGGGTTCCTGCGCCATTATGGGTGAGTTTTTAGTTGATAGAAAAATTTATTGAGTTAATGTATCACATGCAGAAAGAACTTCAACTCTGCGTCACATAGGAGTAAAGTTATTAGCTTCTGCTTAGCGTGACGGCGGGGCCGGGCCGCATTCTTCCGTCCTGTATGGGTATTGGCCTCAACACCACAGCCAGCCACCTCAGCCAAGCAGTCCTAGTGGGATAGGTCAGGTTTGGACATGAGAGGAGCATTCTAGTAATTTTGCCTGGGAAACACATTGAGCTTATTTTCGAGAAGAATCTATGGTTAGTTTTGAAACGACGGGACGAGCGTCGTTCCTGGCTGAGGGTTCCCGGTGGTGAGACGAATGCGCATACAGAACAGAAATATGCGGCCGGGCCGCACATTTCCAAACTTAACATCCCTCGCTTGCACGTAATCACCATCGTCGTCGTCGTCGTCGTCGTTCTTGTTGGTTCATTACAGTGCATCATTATCCTCATCATAGTCGTCCTTGTTGTGTGGTTGCATCATAATGATCATTATACGAATTTTAGTGTAATGAGTAGAGTTCTCTCAGCTAAATAAAATCCTCCCAAAAGCCTGAATATACAGTAAAGTCTGAATGTACTTTTTTTTTTTTTTTACTCTGGACATTAAGTAGACAGTTCATTCCCTGAGGCCCAGCAGTCGCACGTGTCCTACCTTCATATATCACTAATTAAGCACCAGTACCCACCCTCCATCCTGAATACATACTAGAGCCGTCTCGTTCAGGACTTTGTGTGTGTGTGTGTGTGTGTGTGTGTGTGTGTGTGTGTGTGTGTGTGTGTGTGTGTGTGTAATGATACTTCTGTGGGTTGTGTAGACGATTAGTATAGATTGTTTTCACGAAATACTTCCTTACCCCAGCCTGGGATTGATCTCACGCCCTTTCCAACAGCAAACAACACCTTTATCATTCCATCTTAGTGAAGGAATTAACCTTTTCACGCCAGTGACATTTTTTAATTATGGCTGATGAACAGACAGTCTCTCTCTCTCTCTCTCTCTCTCTCTCTCTCCATTTATATATATATATATATATATATATATATATATATATATATATATATATATATATCAGCACAAAATTACCTGCTGAAAGGGTTAATGAAGGCTGTGTCTGATCCTCTCCTGTTCGGGAAAAAAAAAAAAATAATAATTTTATGGAGAGAGGAAGAATAAAACTTTAAAATACGTCATGGGATTGAAGGGGTTCAGTATCGTGCGGGTAATTTTAGGTGTGAGTAATGGAGCGGGTAATGGGGTGTGAGTAGTGTTAGGTATGAGTTGCTGTTGGGTAGCCCCGGTCTGTCTGGCCACTCAGACCTATCAGCCGCAGGCAAGCAGGCCAACTTGTGATGTAAGCCCATGTTCCCTTCCGGTAGTCAACGTCACACTACAGTAAGGCGCGGGGAAGAGTATGAAGGTTTGGCTCTCGGATGGACGCCGTATTTGCGTCACCATTCAGTTAACAGGAGCACCACATTACCCCTTTTTATTTGTTATATGGTTACTACCCAGCGTTGCAATTGGTTTCTTGGGTTGTAAATGGTTTCCTGGGTTACAGGAAAGGAAGAGTAGAAGGAAGAGTAATAAAAAAGTGTCAGGAAGGATTGGAGAAATAGGAAGAGAGGAGGACAGACACAGAAAAAGAATGATGAAGGTGAAGGAAGAAGTAGGCAGCAGTCCTTTACCTTTAGCATTCTGTTTCTGTGCCTGCCCTTCTCTCTTCCTATTTCTCCAATCTTTCTCGTTACCGGTATGAATAATGAAGTATTATTAGGCATGAATAATAAAGGGACAGTTGTGTGTGGGTATATTAGGTATCAGGGAAGAGGTGAACAGCGTGTGATTAATATTAGGCATAAATAATGAAGGGAGTAATATTAGGTATGAGTAATGATGAGTGAGGGTGCGTATGAAGGCCATCTGCTTACCTTATCAAGATGGGAGACTTACCTGCCTACCTACCTGTGCCTTAATTTGGCTTCACTACACTCCACACCTTTTTATTATTTTACCTATTTATTTATTCAGTGTTTAGTCTCGTTAATGATTTTGTATTGAATGTGTCCTGTACTTGTGTATTTTTATTTTGTCTCCTGTATTTGCATATATTTGTGAATGTCTTGTGTTTATATTTTTGTTGTACATTTGTTCTTGGTTGATTGTGTGTGTGTGTGTGTGTGTGTGTGTGTGTGTGTGTGTGTGTGTGTGTGTGTGTGTGTGTGTGTGTTTACTATTTGCCTCGTGTACACTGTTTTGCATAGTCTTTATTTTTGCGTAGGTTATTTTTCCCGTGTACTTATTGTTTGTATTATGTTCTTATTTGTCTTTGGCCTTTATTTTCTTTACTTATTCGTATTTGGTTATTCATGTATTTGTTACCTGACTCCCTGTACGTTTGTTTAGTAGGTTACGTTTGTTTGACTTTATGAATTCTTCTGGTGTGAGTCCATTGATTGTTCATCATCCTTGTGTGTGTGTGTGTGTGTGTGTGTGTGTGTGTGTGTGTGTGAGAGAGAGAGAGAGAGAGAGAGAGAGAGAGAGAGAGAGAGAGAAATGTAGGTGGAGCCACAAGTGTTGGAGTATGAGGAATGCTAGATCAGGGCAGAGTAAGGCTCCTCATGTTAGAGTAAATGAGGTAGGTTAAGGGACAGTAGGGTAGAGTTGGGTATGGTAGGGTAGGGTTGGCTTGGATGGGTAGAGTAAGGAAGAAAGAGGCAGGATAGCAGTTTGGTGGGTGGAGTATGGAAGGTGGAGGAAAGATAGGGCGGGGTAGGGAAGGGTAATGTAGGGTAGGGTAGGATAATTAGAGTAAAGAAAGGTAAACTAGGGTAGGGGTAAGTCGAGTAGAACAGGATATGGTATGGTCAGACAAGATCATGTACGATAAGGGTAAAACGGGACAGGGCAGGGCATGGTAGGGTAGGGTAGGGTAAAGTAGTATAAATTAAGTTAGTAAAGAATAAGGAAAGGTTGGACGGGATAAGGTGGGGCAGTGCAGAATATGATAAGGTAGGGTTGGGCAAGATCAGATATATCATTTAGGAACAGGACAGGGTAGGGTGGGGTAAGGTAAGCAATAGGGTAGAATGGGACAGGGTCGGGTAAAGTGGGACAGGGTAGTGTGTAATAGGATAGGGCAGGGTACGTAGGGTGGGGCACGGGCTTGGTGGGGACGTAGGGGCAGGGTGAGGCAGAGCAGTGAAAGGCAGGTTATAAATGAATTAGGCAAGGCTTAGTGATGGAGGATTGAATGCGAGAGGGTGAGGTAGAGCATAGAAGGGTAGGTTTTAAGTGAGGGTAGAGTAATTATCATCATTAGGGTAGGGTAGGGTTTGGTTTGGTAGGGTGGGATTAGTAAAGTAAGATAGGATTTCGCAGGGCAAGACAGGGCAGGATAATAGGAGAATAAGGTTGGGGAGGGCAAGGCAAGAGAAGGATGGGTAGGGTACTGTAAGGCAGGGTACAGTGGAGTAGGGCAGGGCATGGCAAGAGAGGGATGGATAGGGCATGATAGAGTAGGGCAAGGCAAGGCAGGGCAGGGCAGCATAGAATAGAGAAGGTGTGGCAGGGCACTATAGGGCATGGCAAGAGAGTAAAGGCGAGAGAAGGGTGAGCAGGGCGGGGCGGGGCGGGGCGGGGCAGGGCAGGGGAAGGGAGGGATGTGCAGGGAGTACACAAAGCCACAACAAGAACGAGGCACCTGAAAATAGACCAAGTTACCCAAGCTGGACCACGCCAAGCCTCACACTACCTCACACTCGCTCACTGTCACACTTCCTAGTACTACACACTTCCTCATACTCTGACATTTCTTTACTGTCTCACTTCCTGACTCACACTTCCTCATACTCTTACACTTCCTCATACTCTCACACTTCCTCATACTCTCACACTCACTCACACATCCTGACTCACACTTCCCCTACTCTCACACGTCCTTACCCACACTTACCCCATACTATTGAACTTCCTCATACTCTGATACTTGCTCCTACTCACTCACTCTCTCTTGCTACCTCGCACCTCACACTTGCACACACTCATACTCTTCACTCACACACTTCCTCGCTCACTGTTCCTCGCTGACTGTCACTCTTTTTACTCGCTCATACTAATCTATGCACACGAACATTATTGCCCATTAACACACATTCACACTTCATCATTCTCACACTAATTTAATTCTTCACGGTCCATTCATTTTCATACACATACATACAGACGTACATACATACATATACATTCACACACACACACACACACACACACACACACACACACACACACACACACAAGTATTATTCTCTCTCTCTCTCTCTCTCACAAGGCGAGGTAGGAGGAGATAAGGCCTTTATGAGGAGGAGTGGGAGGTTATTATAATTACTTAGAGAGAGAGAGAGAGAGAGAACTGAATGTAGGTTAATTGATCATAGAAAATTTGTGTGTGTGTGTGTGTGTGTGTGTGTGTGTGTGTGTGTGTGTGTGTGTGTGTGTGTGTGTGTGTGTGTGTGTGTGTGTGTTTAAATCCTCAGCTTCTCTCTGTGTGTGTATATACTTAAATCTCCCTCACTTACGGTATATACAAAGCCTTTATCTGTAATTCTTCCGCCAGTCTCCATTTTCTCCTTTTCTTTCCTTCATTTTCATATTTCTTCGTCTCTTTGCCTGTAGTGTTTTTTTTTTTTTTTATTCTTTTTTCGTGGCATCCAATTTCCTTTCATAAATTCCCATATGTGTGTCAGTTCCCAGTTTTTCTTTACTTTTCAACGCCTGTAAATTCCAAGATTCTTTACATCAATTCTTTGACTAATTCCCAGGTTGTCGATTCATTCTTAGCTCTTGTGTGTTTGTGGAATTTGTTAGTTTTAGCTTCTGTATTAATTCTAAGCCTCTCAATTCTCACCTCCTACCAAACCTTAGCCTGTGTTTGACCCCTTCACACCGATGACACATTTATATATTTATTTATTCTTTCGTTATTTGCTAATTGAAGATTTTTGCATTGAACTTGGACCAGATCTAGGCTACAGTAACTCCACAATTTCAGGAAGTCTTAATGTAAATACAGTAATAATAATAATAATAATAATAATAATAATAATAATAATAATAATAACTAAATAAATAAGATAGTATTAAGATGGTGAGTGACCTAGAATAACAAGTCACCTGTTGGAAAGGATTAATTAATGTGATCCTGGAGGTAAATGATTGTGTTACACTCATCCGTTATCAGAATCTCTCTCTCTCTCTCTCTCTCTCTCTCTCTCTCTCTCTCTCTCTCTCTCTCTCTCTCTCTCTCAGTCCTCTGCATGAGATTGTCATATATAGTTTAATTTTCCTTATTACGTTTTCTGTCTGTCGGTCTATCGCCAGACGCCTTAATCCCGTAAGGGGTGGCCATAAACAAATCGCCTCCATGTCGCCTTCTCCCCTGCCATTTCACTGCCCTCTCCTCAGCACACACCCCTCTCTCATATACCTCTCCACTCCATCCCTCTATATCATCCTCGACTATAACGCTGTATTTTCTTTATTGATTCTTTTGTCTGTCTGAATAAAATCGTCTGGAAGTGACAATAATAAAACAAAAACGACGTCATCGGGCTGAAGGGGTTAAACGGGGATGCACTAAAAAGAAGAAGAAAGAAAAAAAGAATATACATAGATGTCGTAGTACCTTCTCCGTAGCGATTTTTTTTGCACATTGCTCTTCAGTATCCCCTTGAATATTACTGGTGCACACAGCGTCACTACTAAAGCTGTAGAAATGGCAGGGAAGAGAATGTTAATAAGTAAATAATAATAATAATAATAATAATAATAATAATAATGTCAGTAATAATAATAATAATAATAGTAATAATAATAATGTCAGTAATAATAATAATAATAATATAATAAAAAATAATAGTAAGTAAAAAATAATAATAAATCGCCGAGGAAAGGGTGTTGCGAAGCGTCCTGCAGCTCGTAGATAAGGACACCTTAACACGGCGAGGCAGGTGTGTCAGTGTGTGTCGCCCAGGTGTTCAAAATATAGAAGGCAGTGAACGAAGACGAATTGTGGGCGACATAATGATGGAAGTAGTTCGTCTCTCTGCCTTCTTTCCATAGCACTTCTTCGTGACTGGCACCATAATGTAGTGTTCACGTTACAGCTCAGCGTTCAAGGTGGAAAGAGGTCAGATTTAGGCCAAGTTGAAGTGGATGGAATATAGCGGTGGTAATGGTGGTAGTGATGAAGAAAAGACATGAGAGAGAGAGAGAGTCATTTCGTTTCGCTCACCGTTTCAAAATGTTTAACGCTAATTGAGTGTTGGCCTTGACCCTAATTTTTGGGGGATCGAGTAAATGGTGTGTCCAATTTTGCCTGTGGACGTTTTCTCTCTCTCTCTCTCTCTCTCTCTCTCTCTCAGTGTGTGTGTGTGTGTACCTTTTCTATATCCAAACCATCCTTTACCCATTTTGCTCTAACTTGGCCTAAAATTACCATCTCTCCATCATCACTGCTGATCTGTAGCAGTAGATTAACACTAGAATATGGTGCCAGTCACGAAGAAGTGCTATGGAAAGGTGGTGGTGTTAATGACGATGATGATAATGATGATGGTGGTGACGACGATGATGATAATGATGGCGGTGGTGGTGTTAATGACGATGATGATAATGATGATGATGGTGGTGGTGGTGATGACGATGATGATAATGATAATGATGATGATGGTGGTGATGACGATGATGATGATGATAATGATGATGATGATGGTGGTGGTGGTGATGACGATGATGATAATGATGATGGTGGTGGTGGTGGTGATGCATTATTATTAAAGCGACCTTCATGAATTTTTTGGAGATTAAATTTCAGATGCCGTTAGTGATGCACGTTGTTTGAATATATTTAGGCTTGCTTACCTAGGCTACGCACACAACACGCACACACGCACATAGGTAGGTGTACATGCATAGATCACCGTGACCTTGTCTGTTGAGGGACGTCACACACACACACACACACACACACACACACACACACACACACACACACACACACACACACACAAAACCACTACCACTAACATCTTCATAGTCCTTTCTGCCCTTTCTGTGTGTATGTGTGTGTGTATGTATGTGTGTGTGTGTGTGTGTGTGTGTGTGTGTGTGTGTGTGTGTGTGTGTGTGTGTGTGTGTGTGTGTAATCTTGCATAATCCGTGCAAAGCTCTACCATACACCGGCACCATCATTACCACATATCACATCCCTAATTACTCCTCCCCTTTGTTCACAGTAACTCATTTCCCCTTAATCTGACACCCTTATCTTCCTCACATTCCCTCCTCACTCAATTAATTAAACACAACAATCACATTCACCTCTACCCACCACCGTTCAACCTCACCATCATCACCTTTTTTTTCAGTATCATCATTTTTGTTATCATCATTTTTTATTATCACTGTCATCTTCATCACCATCGTCCATACTGTCGTCGTCATCATCATCATCATCACCTAAATTTACTTCCTCATATTCTCAGTCATTCTCATTTCCTATTTACCATACTTTCATGTTTGCGTTGTTTGACCCTAACTTTCACTTTCCCTCCTCTCTCTCTCTCTCTCTCTCTCTCTCTCTCTCTCTCTGCTCCTTTTACGGCCACGCAAAAGCGGGAATTGTGTTTTGCTCGACGCGTGTATAAGCTGGTGGAAATGTTGAGGATAAGGCAAGGAGCTAATCTGTCGTATTGTTTTTGAGAACAGTAGGTCACAGTTCAAGGGCTAGGTGAAGGTCTGATCCAACAAAATCGATTAAACCAGTGTTTATCCGAATTAGACCAAACTTGGTGGAAGGGGTTCAGAGTAAGGCAAGGGCATAGTGAGTTGTCAGTTTTAAGAACAATTGCCGAAGCTCAGTGTTAACGCGCTAAGTTTAATATTCAGTTCTTTAGATACTGGTGGGCGCTCGGTTATTGCACTCTCAAGTTCTTGTTTCTTTCTTTATTTTTGTGTTTATTTACCCCGCCGGTGTATTGCGGTTAACCAGTGTATCGTGGTTAGCTGAGGAACAAACATACCTGGCGACTGGACAGAAACAAGTAGCATTTGGCAAGGTGTTACATTTTCTCCTGGTTGAATGAATGTTCGCCACGTGTTGCCTGCGTGTTGAGAGGTGTGTGTGTGTGTGTGTGTGTGTGTGTGTGTGTGTGTGTGTGTGTGTGTGTGTGTGTGTGTGTGTGTGTGTGTGTGTGTGTGTCTAGGGCCTTGTGTTGACGTATCGATGTGCCAACACCACCACACACTATACTCCCTTCACATTAACCTGGCACACATTTCCGTCCTTTCGAAGCATATTTCACGCAGCTCAGTTATGCAAAAAAGACACTACTATGACTACATCCCTTCTATAGTACTTTTTCGTGACTAGCATCATATCCTAATGTTAAAGTATTGTTACAGCTCAGCATTTAAGTTGGAGACAGGACAGTTTTAGGTCAAGTTAAAGTAAAGAGAATAGCTGTCGTGTAAGCAGCTACCACACGTAAGGACGAAGAGGTTTAAATATCCCACTCATGACTTCTGTTCAAGGTAGATCATACTGCTTTACTTAGGCTCTGTTCACACGGTCGACACGTGCACAATAAAGGCCACTAGTTCGCCAAGTACTTCACCTCCTTTGCATCTCATTAACGCTACTTCTGTTTGCACTTCTCACTTATACTTCAGCATCTACTTTTCACTTCTGCTTTCTCCTCTCACTTTTGTCTAGTATCCCGTAGGTGAGAGAAGCTTGGTATGTTTCTCGGGCCGTTGATAATTCTCTTTGTTATGATGCATCGGGGAGGAAGGTGACGGACATGCCCCTAAGTGTGGAGGTGAATTCTTTCCCTTGCTGTACAATGTCCAAAATAATAGCCATGCCCAAGTGATCCATGGATTTTGTACTGAGCGTAGTTGCTGTTTTCGTAGTTTTCGTAAGGGAAATATTCTATGAATGTACACTAATTCATATGTTCAAGAGAGTTGCATCATTTTGCTATATTAGCAGAAGTATCAAACTACATATAAATAAGAATTTAGTATAGAATAAGTAAGAATTTCATCAGCTTTAGTAATGTGAAGATTGAAAAAGTAAGGATACATTTTAGCGGTATTGTATAGTCTCAGACAATACTATCTATCTATCTATCTATCTATTTATCTATCTATATGTACAGTATTGTCGAACAGTTATGAAATTCTTACAGAATATTCTCCAGAGTCTTTTGTTAGTCTTCGAAGATTAGAGTACTGAGTTTGGACAGTCATAACTCGCTACTTTGGTGTGTATTGATTCGTAGTGGATCAGTATTTATGTCCGCTGCTGTACACTGCATAGGGACGGGGATTTGAATCTACTCTAAGCTCTGACCCTGGTGCCTCTGTACCTCCCCCCTTCCCCCGCCGCACTACTCCATCCCCCTCCACATTACATCCACCTCCCTCCCCCCCCATCCTCATCCCCGTGTTGTGTTGGCACCCATTGGCACCGTACCGGCACTGGCCACGCATTGTCACCTTAGATAGCGGAGAGAGAGAGAGAGAGAGTTATGTTTAGTGTTCCTTATACGCTGTCATTATTTTTATTTACCTCTTTTTTTTCATGTTCGATCATCACCGCTTGTCCTCATCCCCTTCCTAACCTTTATATTATAGCTTAGAGAGTACAAGTAGGTGGCTAACACACACAGATCTAGTATACGTGTACTTAAATTACAGCTTAAGGGAGTACCAGATGACTAACAAATGTATAAAGCTAGCATACTTGTACCTATAATGAGCAGGTGAGAAACACACACATACAGATGTATTATACGTGTTGTTAATTGTGTTTATCTGTCCGCAGGTGAGTAAGGAGGCTGGCACCTTCTGTTTATACCTGTGCTCATCGCTTGCTGTATAGGTAAGAAGGCGTTTCCTGTGCCTTCATTATTACTGCTGTGTTTACGGCATACAGGTGAGCAAGATAAATATGGATGGTTCAGGTGTTGTTAGTGTTGTCTTCATTATTTTTATTATTATTATTATTATTATTATTATTATTATTATTTAGTAGTTATTAAGGGTGGCTTCATTACTATCATTGTTGTTATTTTTGGTGTACAGGTAAGCAAAGATGTACGAGATCACTCTGTTGTTGTTATTGATTTTATTTTTGTTGTTAGGCACTGTGGCACTCCTGGGTGTACACGTGGCCAAGGTTGTGCAAGGTTAGCTGAATGTTGTTGCAGCTGCTGTTGTAGTTGTTAGCACCCATTTTACCACGTGTTTTGAGGTGATATCATTGAAGCGAGTATGTGTATAGTGTTTTGTAAGCATTGTCTATCTATATCTGTCTGTCTGTCTTATCTACCTGCCATCCGTCTATCTATCTTTCGCTTTATTCATCTGTATCTCTCTCTCTCTGTTTATCTGTCTCTTTGTTTACCATTTTTTTTCAGCACCAAGCACGTTTGTATTGTGGCAGGATATTTTTGCTGCGTATATGGATGATAAACTGAAGACAAATGACATACAAGAGAACGTTAATCCATTCAGCCCTGGGACGTACAGTATTCATCACCGTCGTCTTCGTTTTCGTTTGCGTCATCAGTCATCGTGTTTTTTGCCGCTACTGGGCGATGTTATTCAGATTAGGAGGGAAGCTTAGTAGTGAAGGGGTTAGTGAAGACTGTATCTAACCCCTCTCGAAAATCGTCTACTGAGCTGAGTGAAATCCCGTAAAGAAACACCATAAATAAACAAACATCAATATACTGATAGATAACAAACAGGGGAACATACACAGAAAGTATATCTCTGTCAGAAGAAAAAAGCATACGAGAAAACATTAAGGTGTCCTAATGGAATAAATCGCTAAAGAAGAGGTGTTAGGTACCCTCCTTATCCCACGAGAATATTGCCTCGTTATTTCTTCAAGGTGCACCTTTTAAGTCTTCAAGGTGCACCATTATGTCTTCAAGGTGCACCATTATGTCTTCAAGGTGCACCATTAAGTCTTCAGCTTCATCCCCTTCGATAAAAAGCTCCTTAACATCTGTCCCTCACCGATTTGTTTCTGCATATGCCATTTTGATAATCACATTGAATTTATTTATGCAATCTGTGTTAATAATACAAAGAATTAAATATGATACAAGAGACTAGTAGGATGTAACATAAAAAAATAAATCTCTAAGGAACAGGCGTTAGTAAGCTTCCTAACCGTACTAGAATACCGCCCCCAGAGTTCTCCCGCCCATGTGAGAGTTAAAAAGCAGGAAAGAAAAGTTTTCAAAGCCGTGAAAATGAAAAACAAAAAACAAGGACATTTCAAACCTCTTAAGCGCTCGTGACAAGGGTGGAAGTTTTGTTTCTCTCTCTCTCTCTCTCTATCTATCTGTCTATCTATCTATCTCTATCTCTTTCGTTTACGTCTGTGCATTACGGACACGTGGAAGGATTTAGGTTATGAATTTTAACGCACTTATGCCCTCTCTCTCTCTCTCTCTCTCTCTCTCTCTCTCTCTCTCTCTCTCTCTCTCTCTCTCTCTCACACACACACACACACACACACACACACACACACACACACACACACACACACACTGGAAGAGGGGAAAGTGCCACAAGAATGGAAGAGGGCAAATGTGGTACCAATTTACAAGGGAGGAAATAGGGAAGAACCCCTGAATTATAGACCAGTGTCTCTAACCAGCATGGTCGCAAAATTGTGTGAGAGAATCCTGAAAGACAGATGGATAAAATATCTGGAAGAGATGAATATTTTGGCTGAATGTCAGTTTGGATTCAGAAGTGGAAGGTCATGTGTTTCTAACTTGTTGAGCTTTTACTCAAGAGCGATTGATGTGGTACAGGAGAGAGATGGTTGGGTGGATTGTGTGTACTTAGACTTAGAGAAGGCCTTTGACAAGGTACCTCATAAGAGACTAATGTGGAAACTAGAATATATAGGAGGACTAAAGGGGAAACTTCTGGAATGGATGAGAGACTTTTTGAGAGACAGACAAATGAGGACAGTAATAAAAGATAAGATGTCTGGATGGAGGGAAGTAACAAGTGGAGTCCCTCAAGGCTCAGTGTTGGCGCCAGTAATGTTCCTGATTTACGTAAATGATATGGTAGATGGAGTGAACAGTTATGCAAGTCTGTTTTGCTGATGATGTAAAGATCTTGAGGAAGGTAGAGGTTGAGGAGGATTGTAAAATACTGCAGGAGGATTTGGATAGGATACATGATTGGAGCCGGACGTGGGAAATGAAATTTAATGTAAAGAAATGTAAAATATTGGAAATGGGTACAAGTACCAGGAGGCCATCACTGAATTATTTGTTGGGTAATGAATTAATCACAAAAAGGAGAGAAGAGAAAGATTTGGGAGTGCTGGTCCAAGATAGTTTGTCATCTGAAAAGCACATTAACAAGATAGTTGGAGAGACTTATAAACTCCTGACTAACATAAGAGTAGCATTTCATTATATGGATGAGGAGATGATGAAAAAATTGATAGTGGCCATGATCCGCCCCAGTTTAGAATATGCAGCGGTAGTGTGGTGCCCACACAAAAAGAAAGATATAAACAAGATTGAGAGAATACAAAGAACAGCAACCAAGATGGTCCCCAGTCTGACAGACATGTCATACAGAGAGAGGCTGGAAAAACTGGATTTGCCTTCCTTAGAGGAAAGGAGAAAGAGGGGAGACATGATTGCAGTGTTCAGGACCATGGTGGGAGTAGATAAAATTGACAAAGAAGATCTGTTTTTATGGGATAAGAGAGCAACAAGAGGACACGGAATGAAATTGAAAAAGTCAAGCTGCTTGAAGGATATCAAGAAATATAGCTTTCCTTACAGAAGTATAGACTTATGGAATAGCCTGGACAAAGAGATCGTCCAGTCTAAAAACTTAAACGAGTTTAAAGCTAAATTCGACTTATTGAGAAACAGCGACGGAAACCCACGAGCATAGTACATTCCGTGTATATCACAATTAGGTATATTAGGTAAATACTTAAATATTTGGAACGACTTAGACAAAGAGGTGGTGCATGAGAAAAACATTCATGTGTGTAAAGGTAGACTTGATAAATGTGGATATGGAGACAGGACAACACGAGCATTGCTCAATTCCTGTATACTACAAATAGGTAAATACAAATAGGTAAATACACACACACTTCCTTGCTCCATTGTTAAACCCCTTCACCTCGACCACATAACTTACACTATTCCTGATTGAAAACCCCAGACGATTTCCTTCAGGTGTGCACAGGTGTTTAGTAAGCAAGAGAAGATTGACACACCTGTAATTAACCTCTTCACTACGAGAGGTGTTCCCAGGCTGAGTAAAATCGTCAGGTAACAGGAAGAAATCAATAAGAAAAAGAAAAAAAAACACTGTAGCCAAGAATAATATAAGAAGGAAAAGATCACTAGACATGGATTTAATTAACGTCTGTCTGATTGAGGTGGAAATATAATCATTGGTTTTAGTGTCATCCAGGAAACGGTAATTTTCTTCCTGGTTAAACGGGTTGGGTGGTGTGTGTGTGTGTGTGTGTGTGTGTGTGTGTGTGTGTGAATAGTAGTGGTGGTGATGTAATGGATATTGTGTGTGTGTGTGTGTGTGTGTGTGTGTGTGTGTGTGTGTGTGTGAATAGTAGTGGTGGTGATGTAATGGATATTGTGTGTGTGTGTGTGTGTGTGAATAGTAGTGGTGGTGATGTAATGGATATTGTGTGTGTGTGTGTGTATGTGTGTGTGAATAGTAGTGGTGGTGATGTATTGGATATTGTGTGTGTGTGTGTGTGTGTGTGTGTGTAGATGATGTGGTATATTTTAGTAGCGGGGTGACCTTCCTCGGGGCACTGGTGTGGGGGGGGAGGGGAAGGGGGTAGGCGTACTAGAGAGAGAGAGAGAGATTTGTAGAATATAAAAATAAGTGAGATAATGCAGGTGTCAGGATGAGTAGGAAGGAGAAAGAGATGATGATGATGATGAGGGGAAGGTGAGGAAGGAGTGATAAGATGAGGTTTAGGAGGAGGAGGAGGAAGAAACGAGGCATCAGGAGTATAAGGAGGTAGAAGGAAGAGGATTAGGAAGAGGAGGAGGGAGAAGATGGGGGGTAAGAGGGTGGAGAAGGTGAAGGAGAAGGAGAGAGATAACGAGGAGGAGGAGGAGGAGGAGGAGGAGGAAGATTACGGGAGAGAGGATGAGACGATGGGTGAAGAAGAAGGGTAAAAGGAAAGAGATGGAGAAGGAGGAGGAGGAAGAGAGAGAGAATGAACAGTATAAAGGTGAAGGTGAGGGAACGTAGAGTTAGTGAGATTAGATGGGGAGAGAGAGAGGATGAGGGATGGTGTTATTAGTGGGATTGGGTATAAGTGGGTAGGAGTAGAGGGGAGTAGGTCATTTGCATATTCATTTGTAGTTAGGCAGCATCCCAACCCGCTCATCAGCCACTCACCTTCATGTCAAACGCGGTCTAGCCCACCTTCTCTCTCTCTCTCTCTCTCTCTCTCTCTCTCTCTCTCTCTCTCTCGTGGCCTGCAGCGCCCTAAACCCTTCTGCTTAGCGATTTATTTGACTTTACTCGCATGTTAGTATTCCTTTGCATGCTTGTATCTTTATTAGGACGTAGGAGGCTCCCTGGACCCTCTTCCTTTATTATTTATTGATCATTATTACACGAGTACCTGTTTTGTTTTGTTTAATCTTTTTTAGGTAGGTAAAGGAGACTCCCATGCACCTCTTCCCTTGCGGTTTATTTGGCCTTATTACACCTTTGTAGTCTCTTAAATTTTGTACATGTACCGGGTGTTATTAGTGATATCACATAATGGAACTAAGTATTATAAATGGAGAAATAAAGTGGTAAGGGACAAGTGCTTTATTTGTAGCCTGTTTGTCACTTGAACACGGCTACCTGTGTACAAAGTTAATTTACACAAGGGCGACAGGTGTTTTATACATAGAAAAGGGACTCAGAAGTTTTTATCGTGCTCACCTAGACCAAAAATCTCTCTGGCATTCTCTCAGCTTCTCTGTCTTTTCTTTATCACACAACACTTGACGAAATTGCTTTCTTTTATACCTCCTTTAGCACGCGAAATTATGCCATCACGGTTTAGGTCAGCCGTTCATTTTACACTGACCTTGTAACTCTTGATCTGATGCCTGCCCCTATAGCGAGGAGGTCATGTAAATTGCCTTTTTGCTGCCTCCAGACGACTTTATCTGTCATAGGAGAGCAGTGTAGGAGTTACTGTAGGCTGTTTGTAACCTCCCCAGCTCCTAAAGTTTGTACAAAGCTCTGTAAAAGTTTCTGAAGTCAGTAAGAAGAAAATAAGCAGAGAGGGAGAGAGAGAGAGAGTACACACACAACCACCCGGCAATAATAGGCTGACAGTTGAGTGAAATATATGCCACCCTTCCGGATACAGAGCACCGCTGGCTTTTGTTAATGTATTCACTTATTTTCCTACTATTATGCATTTAGGTCAGGGGATTTGTATTTTGGCTTAGATCCACCCGAGTCAGAGATGAACGGCGTCGTTCAGACACCCCCAGTTGTGTGTAATATTATATGCTGGATGTGGGTGAAGGTGATGTGCTGTTGGTGCTCCTCTTGCATGCCTGTTACCAGGGAGTCATGTTCTCTAGGATGACATACTTTTACCTGTGTCGCAGTGGACTGGGTATGTGCCCGAGACCTGGTAACTTAACTCCATTATGCCCCGTAGAATAAGCACATTATATATATATATATATATATATATATATATATATATATATATATATATATATATATATATATATATATATATATATATATATATATATATATATAAATACTACAAGACATTTCCTTCAGCTCAAGGGATCTTTCCTGTAATGATGATTACGTTGTGGAACCAGATGGTTACCGTTGAGTTGTTCTCAGTTTTTGGATCATGTTCGTCTAGTTTTTGTATTTGCAGTGTGTCCAGATTTCATTTCGAAATAAACAGATCGTGATTTGATTTTTTTCTTAAAAAAAAAAAAAAAAAAAAAGTCTTTTGCAGGTTTCAGGTCTTTGATCCTTTCTTTTTTGCCTAAATGAAATGCACAAATGAATGAGGTGGGCAGGGTCCACATAGGAAAATGCCCATTTAGAACTCTGCAGTGTCCATATGCAGATATGGTGGGTAAATAATTAAAAGCATCCGGATATTACTGTACTCTTCGTTAATATTCTTCTTAAATATTTCATCTTATGGCACAGCAGTGTTTTTATCATAGTGCCTGTTAGCCTGTGTATTATGCAGTGATAAACAGTGTTCAGCCAAGTGGCCAGGAAATACGCCGAATAACAAGTTTGCCAGCTGTAGGCGATTTGGGCAATTTGTTTGTACAGGAAGGCAAGTTTTCGCTACGTTAGTCTGTATAAGATAGATTTGATTAGATCTGGTCAGTTTTGGTCGGGTTAGAGTGCTTGGGATGTCCTATGTTAGGGTAGGTTAATCTGCTATGGTTAGGCTAGGTTAGGCCTGGTTTGGTTAGTATGTTCGTGATTAGATTTGGTTTGGTTGGGTTAGTATGTTTGAATTAGGTTAGGTTAGGTAAATTTGTTAGGATTAGGTTATGTACATAAGGTTAATATGTTAGGGCAGTGGTTTTCAAATTTTTTTGGGTATTGACACTATTTGAAATGCTCATATCTTTGCGACTCCAGGAGGAAATAAAAAATCAAGCTTGCACAGTGAAGCAACACTTTATGTAAAAAAGAAAACAAACATCTATTTATCAATACGAAGTTTATTAGATCCATGATAATAAAAGTAATAATAATGCCAGGGAAGGAAACAAAATGCATTGAAACCATCGGGCCTATTTTCTCTGCGATTCACCGACATTCCCCTCGTCAGCCGCCGTTGTTCCCGACCCGTACCTTCAGAACCATTGTGTGAGGGGTTAGGTTTGTTTGATGGTAAAATTAGGTTAGGTTAGTTTGATAAGGTTAGGCTGTACAAGTGAGAGCGATCGACTTCGGGAGAGAAACAACGCGAAGTGTGAAATGATTTGCAGTACGGAAATATGCTGCTATTCTTCGTCTACTTGAACCTGGCTAAAAATTGCCGTCTCTATCTTAGCGCTAAATTGTGGGTATAGGATAACACTAGAATATGGTGCTAGTCACGAAGAAGTACTAGGGAAGGATGTAGAGCCATAGTATTGTCTTAACCTGCCATTGAGCTACGGGAAATAAGCAGCAAAAGGACCAGAATTTCCACGAGGTAAAGGTGAACGGATATTAGTATGGTATTCATTGTCGTATAACATCGTTGGAAAATCAAGCCAGTGACTGCACCACCAATGCCCTGTTAACCTGACACGTGAAAACCCGTGTCATTTAACTCATTAGTGTTGGGGGGATACCACAAAACGAGTATAATAGAGTATATTAATTTGTCAGTTATAATTAGGTTATGTATCTATGTGGCACAGAATATTAAAGTGGGAATTTATTATAAGCTTTATAGTACATTTAACTCCCGCATATTACGAAATTTTGTACCATCCTTAACCCCTTCACTACGGGGATCTATCTTGAACTTAACCCTATCTTGGTCGGGTCTTATTTCTTTTTATTTATTTATTAATTGTAGGTAACGCTAGACTATTATTCTGAGTGTGGGTCATAGGAGCTTGAGATTTTTGATAGCAGTACCCATCTCATTTCAGGAAAACTTTTGACTTTTTTTTTTTTTTTTTTTTTAGTTAATAACAGAAGATTTCCTTCAGCCGAGTGTGTTATAAGAGCGTGAGTGTTAATTAAATCGTCCAGTAGCAGCAAGAAAGAAAAATCGTCCTTGTGAGGGGGTATGGAATTTTTCAGTCAGATATTTTAAGTGGTTTCAGATATTTCGTAATACCTCTTCCATAGCGATTTATTCTTGACAACATTCTTACATTTTCTTGAATATTACTGATGGAAACTATGAGATTAAAATTATACGAATGAGGTAGAAGGGAATGTTAAGGTGTGATATGGAAAATAAGTCGCTTGGGAAGATTTGTTACGAAGCTTCCAGTGCCATGAAGCGTCATATTTTACTCTTGCTGCTGTTAGGTGATTTATTCATCTTGGGAAAGGCCTCGTACTGAAAAGGTTTAAGGCTCAGAAAGAGTCCGTAGTTGTGTGTGTGTGTGTGTGTGAGAGAGAGAGAGAGAGAGAGAGAGAGAGAGAGAGAGAGAGAGAGAGAGAGGGTAATATCTAAATTCTCTCTCTCTCTCTCTCTCTCTCTCTCTCTCTCTCTCTCACACACACACACACACACACACACACACACACACACACACACACACACACACACACAACCACTCTGTTTGTGTAAGCGATCCTGCATATGAATGGTCACAAATTGCCCTCGTTTGAGACACGTTGAATAAGAAGACTGTGTTACCCCTCAATTTAAGGCGTTCATATGATGCCAGATAATATGTGGTGTGTGATGAACGAACCTAGTCAGTGAGGAGATATTTTTACCTATTCTCTAACTTAAGACTATGTTGCTTGGGAGAAACTTAGATCTATGGAAGGTAGTTATAGCATTCATTAACCTATACCTGCTTGAGATTACCTTGAACTGAGTAAAATCGTCTGACGTCTTACAGGTGAAGGGATGTATAAGAACCCACTGGCGATCCTTGTCAGTGGTGTGAGTTTGTGTTCAGTGCGTAGAGGTGTAAATTCGTGTGTTTTGTGTGTGTGTGTGTGTGTGTGTGTGTGTGTGTGTGTGTGTGTGTGTGTGTGTGTTACGTAAATTCCCCGTCCTTGTAACCTGACAAACAAGATGCGTTGGAGCTGCGCAGAGAAATATATAGAACAAAGGGAACTATGTAAAAACAGTAGGTCCTTGACGGGGTGTTGAGAAAAGGCAAGAGAAAAGGTATGAGGCTTAAGGACTCATTATGCGCCTCTCTTGGCACCCCCTCGTGGACTTGCCCCCTCCTCTCCCCCCTCCCCTCTCTCTCGCACTGCCCTCCTCCCCCTTCCCCCTCTCTCACACTTCCCTCCTCCCCCTTCCCCCTCTCTCATACTGCCCCTTTCTCCATCCCCCTTTCTCACACTGCCGTCTCCCCTTCCCCCTCTCTAACACTCTATCTCCCCCTCTATCCAGTCCCCCCCTACCTTGACACTCTACCCCCCTCCCCCCTCCCCCCCAGTACTCTTGGGGGTCAAATTTTCGTCGGCTTAGAGGGCATCGAAGCATCTTTTCCTGAGCGATTTGTTTTGCTTTACCTTATTATTCATTTGCATATTATCCCATATTTTTGTTTTGCAAATTACACCTTATTATTGTTTTGCAAATTACACCTTATTTATTTTTTTGCATATTACACCTTATTTTTTTTTTTGCATATTACACCTTATTTTATTTATTTTTTTTATATTAAACCTTTTTACATATTTCACTTTGTTTTGGCATAAAACACCTTGGTTTTGCATATTACACCTTATTTTTGGATGTTACACATTATTTTTGCACATTACACCTCATTTTTGCTTATTATTAAGTGTACACCGTATTTTTGCATATTACACCTTTTTGCATATTACACCATATTTTTGCATATTACACCTTATTTTTGCGTATAACACCTTTTTCCATATTACACCTTATTTTTTGCATAATACAACTTATTTTTGCATATTACACCTTATTAATCTCGCATGCCATTATCTTCCCTGCATTAGCATAGACAACATAAAAATTAACGTTACATGAGAGAATGAAGTACGTGAGAGAAGGAAATAATTAAGGAAGACGACGACCAAGAATAGGAACAGTGTCTCATATCTCCAGTACTTCTTAATTTAGCGACCACGGCGTCTTGGCTCGTAGTGGGGTGGTTGACTCTTGTTTTGCGATTAATTGAGTTGTTGTGTGTGTTTTGGTGGGGTTGTTTGGGAGTCGGTTTGATTTATGTGTTTGTTTATATGTCTGTTTATTTATGTGGTGTTTTGTTGGGTTGTTCTGAGTTTGTCTGTCTTATTACTGGGTTATGTGCAGGTGGTTGTAGTGTGTGTGTGTGTGTGTGTGTGAGAGAGAGAGAGAGAGAGAGAATGTTGGGTCTTGTTGTGAGCCCCTTTGTCGCATTACTGGGTGTTGTTGATGTGTGTGTGTGTGTGTGTGTGTGTGTGTGTGTGTGTGTGTGTGTGTGTGTGTGTGTGTGTGTGTGTGTGTGTGTGTGTTTTATTGCTGAGTCATGTTTTGAGGTGGTTTTGGTTTTGGTTTGTTATATTGTAGTTTTGAAGCTGTTTTTATTGCCTGTTTATTGTTGGGCGTTGGCTCATGTTTATTATTTTATGGGTGAATTACCGCTCACGTGGCTGCTTGGTAATGTTTTTTTTTTTTTGTCTGTCTCTCTGATTGTCTCTCTGTATCTCTCTGGCTGTCTGTCTCTCTGTGTGGTTTCCTGTCTGTCTCTCTGTCTGGTTGTCTGTCTGTCTGTCTCTTCAGGACCTCTCCATTCTTTGACAAGCTTGCCCTAGAAACCATATTACTTAGTAGGTTCTCTATTGTTCACACCATGTAGGTCAAGGTCACCCCTGTACATCATTAGTGTAAGTGGCGTGGTCTGAGGAGGGATAAGACATTTACCCCAGGCTGCCACTTGGACCCCTTCTTGGAGATGGGAAAGGGCAGGGGAGACAGTAGGGAAGAAGGGGGAGGGAAAGGAGCGGGAGAAAGGGGAAGGGGCAGGCGAGAGAGTGGGGAAGAGGGGGGAGGGGAAGGTGCGGGAGAAAGGGGAAGGGAAAGAGGGGAGTCTGGGTTATGTGTTTCATTGTTGCCTCCTTGTTTTTTTTTTTTTTTTTTTTTTTTTTTTTTTTTTTTGACTGGTTCTTATTTGGCGTTTGTTTTAATTATCATTTTGTGTATGGTACCTATTTTGAGTATGCAGTTTCCATTTCTGTTTTAAATTCACTAGAAGAAACTGCACGTCGATATTTGGGTGCATGACTCCCTCTCCCCTGTGTTTCTTGGGGTGGTCATCCCCCAGCAAAAATAAATAAATAAACAAACAAATAAATAAATAAATACGAGGAAGATTTGAGTATAATTTCCCGGGTGAGTTCGTCTGGTTACTCCGAAGATCTTCCATATACAATTTTCCATGATTTTAAGGGGGGTCAGCCCACTCACCGTATTAAAGATTATCAGAAACAGTGAAAAGAGGGTAGTTATGGCTTTGATATCTCACGACCGTAATGCGTTATCTGGGGAACATTCCTGGAGGAGTCAGTACCCGTCCCAAAAATAAAGACGAATAGAAGTAGGGGAAAGTGAGCACAAGGCCTTCAACAAAATCGGCATACATATCGCAGGATTGGGTATGCAGTTTCTATGTTTTCTCTCCGCAGGAAGAAACAGAACGTCTGCTTTATTATTCTGAGTTTGCTTTAAGTGCTTGTGTTTGTAAATTATTATGTGGGAACGTGTACCTGTCAGAACGAGAGGCCATTTCTGAGTCGAATGAAAGTGCCTTCTAAGTGATAGGATAAAAGAAGTGAGATTTTTCGTATCCTAAAGGGGTTAATAGTTCAGAATTCTCGCTGTTTAAACAGACATAAAATCGTCGGCCAGTCATGACAGTAAATTAGTTATGATTTATAGCGTTTTGAGAGTTCCAGTAAAATCGTCTGTCTGTAGCAAGCATTTAACACTTAATATTTCTCACGACCTACAAGGGTTAAGTCGTATATGAGCCGCAAGAATGAACGTTTCCTGATGCTAAAAAAGTACATAAAAAAAAAAAAGTTAGTAAAAGAGAACTGTAGTATTCTTCGGCGTCCTCATTAACATAACATTGAAATCCTTGAAGACGGGGACGGAGTGAAGTAGTCTGTTGGTGGTTTAGAGTTAAGGGTATTGCAGTGGTTAATATTGCTTAGGCCAGGTGTGGTTTTAATAATAGATGGGACGTACGAGATCATGGCTTCAGGCTGTAGATAGATAGATAGATAAATAGACTCGCTTTTGTTAGTGTTTTAATGGCTCGTGTTTGTGGCGTATCGTGTGCTTGGTAGGATGGATGACACTTGCTTTGATGATGATAATGATGATAATGATGATGACAGTGATGGATGATGATGCTTATGATGATGAACCCCCTTTGTCTCTAGCTATCCCCTGACGATTTTATTCAGCTTACGAGAGATCCCCATGAGAGAGGAAGGCGTATTGTAAATCTAACACCCCCAACTCGAAAAGCCTCCCCAATGCTGAGTAAAATCGTCAGGAAGTTGCTGAATAAAATAGAAAATACTGAAGGAATGAGTTAATTGTTTGTGGTTGTTACGTATCTTGGACAGGACTGAATGAATGGCACTTGTACTGTTTTATGTGTTTATTTATGTATTATTTTAATTATTTACATTGGGACGCTTCAAATGTGGGTCTTTTATGTTGTGTTTTTTTGTTGTATGTCTGAGAACTTTTTTGCTGGACTTGAGAATTTAATTTTGTTTGGGGGTGTTTTAATTGCCCGTGTTTTTTTTTTTTTTTTTTTTTTCTGAAGATTTAACGACAGCGATTGAAAAGATGTTTAAATTGTTTGTGTTGGATTATTTTTTGGGAACTGTAATTTATGTCAAGGGGGATTTGCAGTGAAAATTTTGAATGACTGTTTTTTACATCCCTCAATTGTATGACTTTCTTTTTATTTGTTTGACGTATTTATTTACCTTAAGAGAATTTTCGAACGGGTTAATTACATTTAGCCTTAATTATTTCCATTACTACCTGAGTGCACACCTGAGATAACTATTATAATGTAACAGTAATGAGAGTGAAGTACAATTTACGTTCTATGGTTAAAGGGATTGAGATCAGGAATTTACATCAACATACAGAACACCTGAGTTATTTTTTAGGTATCTTTAAGTTGCGAGATATTTGTGGCGATATTAAAGACGGGGTGTCGTAACTGCTTTCTTTCTTTATTTCTTTTTTTCTGTATGTTGTAAGGGTTGTGAGGGTGTCTGTAATCGTTTGTTATTAGTTTGTATTTTTCCAGTGTTGTTTCTCTCAGTCGTAGGTAAGGATGCTAGTTACGGTACCTTTCCTCTTGTCGAACTTACCACTCCTCTTTCTCCTTACCCATTCCGTCCTCTTTATTCCTTGTTGCCATCTCATCTTAAGATTTGCCCTCTAATTTTGTATCATCCCTCCCTCCTCTGATGCCTTTTTCTTTTTTCTCCCTGCCTACCCTCTTATCCTGTCAATTTCTCCTCTCTTTCCATCTCTCTCTTTCCCATTCCCGCCCTTCCCCCCGATTCTTTACTTTTCTCTCCTATCCCCTCTCCTCTCCTCCCCTCCCCTCCCCTCCCCTCCCCTCCCCTCCTCCCTCCCCTCCTCTCCCCTCCCCTCCCCTCCCCTTCCCTTCCCTTCCCTTCCCTTCCCTTCCCTTCCCTTCCCTTCCCTCCTAGTTCACTTTTCCTCTCCTTCTTCCCTCCTTCTCTCCTCTTTTCTTTCGTCTCTTTGTCTTTCTCTATGTCAGTCTATTGCCAGACGCTTTAATCGCGTAAGGGGTGGCCGCCATTTCACTGCCCTGCTCCCAGCTCACACACCCCTCTCTCATATACCTCTCCACTCCATCGCTTCACCTCATCCTCGGCCTCCCCCTCCCTCTCCCCCGCCTCCACCTCACTCACATACAGTCTTCTCGTCAGTCTCTTGCTCTCCATCTTCTCCACATGGCCAAACCACCTCATTGTGTTTCTCCTAACGCTTCCTATCACATCCACATCCATACCACAACGCATTGTGTTTCTCCTAACGCTTCCTATCACATCCACATCCATACCACAACGCATTGTGTTTCTCCTAACGCTTCCTATCACATCCACATCCATACCACAACGCTCCTTCACTTCCTCATCTGTCAGTCAGTCTCTCCATGTGGCTTCACATGCTCCTCTCAGGTAACTCGTTTCCACTGCTCTCGCTCATGGCTTGTGTCCTTCCAACAAGATCCACGTTTCACTTCCATACGTTAGAGTTGGTATCACAATACTGTCAAGCAGTAACTTTTTCACTTCCATGCTCACTTCCCTGTTTCTTATCACTGCCTTCAAGGAACCAGCAACTTTTCTTCCTTGTTGTACCCTTTCAAGCACTTCACCCTCTAAACATCCATTCTTACTCTTCACACTACCCAAGTACTTAAACACACTCACATTTTCCATTTCCTCCTCATCCAACCTCACTGTACATTCAGTGACTTCATTTCTCTCGAGGACCATGACTTTACTCTTCCCTACATTTACCTTTAGAATCCGTTTATTACACAGTCTCCCAAACTCTTTCACCAAGCCTTGCAGCTCCCCTTCGTTTCTCAACCTTTTTATTTCCCAGTCCTTTCTCTTTCCTTCCTTCCCATCATTTCCCTTCCCTCCCTTTCCCATCCGTCCTCTCCTCGTATTTTTCTTTCTCCTTTTCCTTTCTACTCTGTCCTTACCTCTGCTCCCCTCCCCTCCTTTTCCCCTTCCCTCTCCCTCTCCCCCTCCCCCCACTCCCCTTTCCTCCCCACCTCTCTCCTCCCCTCTCTGCTCCTCACATCTCTCCTCTCCGCGCATCTCCTTGCCTCTCCTCTCGGTCCTTTTTTCCCGGCTCTCCTGCTTATTCTTGCCACTCCTCCCCCTCACCTTTCAGCAGGGGATGGTGGCCACTGACTCCACCACCCCCTGCTGAGATCTCTGGCTGTAGATTGTAAACATGCACGCACGCACGCATAAACATACGCACGCGCGCGCACGTAGAAATACACACACACACACACACACACACACACACACACACACACACACACACACACACACACACACACACACACACACACACACACACACACACACACACACACACACACACACAACCAACCAAATACCCCACTAGTAACCCCCACCACCACAATCACCACTACACAAAATGATCACCACCACGTCCATCCACACTCCCTCCCCTCCTCCTCCACTTTGCCCTCCCCCTGACGCACGAGTGTATGGCGTCACAAACCACCACCTACAGCGTCATTAGCCCAATATATCCCCATACGCCCACAACACCCCGGAAGTGACCTACATTATTAAAAAAAAAAAAAAAGAGGAAGACAAACCAAGTGCAGCGATTCCAACACCCACAGTGGTTTAACGGGGTGATAAAACAGGAGGCGGGATCGTAAAACATGTGGTACTGTCCATCGTTAACTTTACCTCTCATCATCATCATCACCACGAACGGCTATCACTGCTATCGCTGTCGTATCAAAGGCCTTTTTTTCCCCTCATGGTCTTCTATGGGTTTATATTTCTCTTCCTTATCAGTTTGTTTTTGCATATGACAACTTCAGACATTAATCTTTTGACCAAGGGTGTCGTCTTGTTTAGGCCAATCCTCCTGCTTCCAGACGATTTTGTTAACTTGGGAAAGGCCTCTTATCTGGAGAGGTTTATTAAGGATGTACCTAACTCCTATAGTTCATTAAAGAACTTTCTTGTGCTGATTAATACCGTCCGGAGATGGCAAGATTAAAATGAGAAAGACATCCCCGAGTTCAGAGGGTTAAGTGTTACCGCCAAACCATTGTACTGTACAGTATATGATGGAGGAAATACGTAATGTTTGTTGGTATTTCGGCAATGAATTTTGGAGCTAACTCGACCCAGTAAAGTGTGCTTTGTTAGCGCGTGACGAGCGAGCGTCTTGTTACAGTGGCCCTCATATAAAATTATAGGCGGAATCTCTTGTATATAATTGTAAGAGCTGATGCCAAATAACAGTGTTACGACGGAAATTATTTAAAATTTGATTTCGTAATTGAGGCGTTCACCGACTAGAGCCGAACACTCCCTTGGATAACTCGAGATTCCACGGGGTTCCTACGCCTTTATGGGTGAGTTTTTAGTTGATAACAAATTTTAATGAATGAATGTATCACATGCTTAAAGAATTTCAAATGTGCTTCACATAGGAGTAAAGTTGTTAGTTTCTGCTTAGCGTGATGATCGGCTCGGGTCGGCCGCTCATTTCCAAACTTACCTGAGAGTACCTGTTCTGCACGGTGACGTCACTCCTCTCAGTTCTTACTGTTTAATTCCTTCTGCTCGATAACGGATTTTTAATGTTCTGTTCCCTGATGCGATTTTATTTACATTCGGAGAGACTGTACAAAATTGAAGGGGCTGGATATGGTGTTCCTTTAACCCCTCCCCCCCAGTTGAGTAAATCGTCTGGAGGTAACAAGGATAAGAAAATCGTCATTGGAGTGAAGGATTTAAAGACGATTTCATTCAGCCTGGGATTTTTTTTTAACCGGATAATTAAATTAAGCATTCATATACCTTAAGTACAAAAGGTCTGGCGAGTGTAGATTTTTTTTTTTTTTTTTTTTTTGAGCTGGTAGAAAATGTAAAGAGAGAGAGAGAGAGAGAGAGAGAGACTTGATACTGGAGAGACTAATGCCATATAAAACCGTCAGCACCATACCACGTAACCATCTTCCTCACCATATCCAGCTACACTATACTCTGCTCACTTTAACTTGGCATAACGTTGGCATCTCTGTTTCCCGAATGCTGAGCTGTAACAGAAAATTAGCTTTGAAATATGGTGCTAGTCACGAAGAAGTGAAATAGAAAGGAGGTGGAGCCATAGTATGATTTTGCCACTTGAGCTACGGGAACTAATCAACAGAAGGACCATGATTCAGAATAGACTTTTAGAATTGAATATAACATTAATTAATATCTTTCTCTGCTTCAAGGAGTTTAATATCACCATCACACCACACCACACCACACCACCACCACACCACCACCACATCACCACCTCCCCCGCAGAGCCACCTGGCGGACGCACGTGGGTAGACGAAAAGGTAAACAAACAAGATGGCGGCGCTTCCTTATCGTGACGTCACTGCCCAAAAACATTGACTAGATAGCAGCATTTTTTTTTTTTTCCTTAAGGGGAAGAGAGGTGATGTAAGAGTGGCAGTGTTTGTTTTGAGTACAATTTCCGAAAAAAATGTACCTGGATACCCCCCCCCCAAAAAAAAAAAAAAAAAAGTGGGATGTAATGTCTTCCAGGTTATTAAAACAAAAAAAAGTCATAAAATTGGAAGTTCTCATTTGTTTAACTACTTTAGAATTTTGGGGAAATAGTTAAGTGTATTTGTATGTAATAAATAATAATAATAATGATAATAATAATAATAATAATAAAAATAATGATTCTGAAGAACAACAGCAACAACAACAAAGATGTGTAGACTTTTTTTAAGAACCAACGTTTGCATTTGTAGGTGTAGGATGCATGATGTCACTGCTAAGGATGTAAGTTCTACATGTTATATATATATATATCATTTCATTTCATTTCAGTTCATTTGGCTGGATAATAATATAATGAAAACCAGATACATACAGTTATTATTGCGCTGTGCGTATAGCCATATCTTACACACAGTGGTTAAAGGCCAAGAGGTGACTATATATTTGTCCTTCTTGTAAACTGGTACTGTACTAAGGGCGTAGGCTGGTCTTGGGTGACTTAAATGTTCCAGACTACAGCTGCTGCAGCCTTGCCTTGGCCCAGTACGCCTTAGCGGGATAGTATGGCAGTGGAGTTTTCAGTTATTATTATTTTATTACTCATAATTATTATTATTATTATTATTATTATTAACAAAAAGAAAAGAGATGGAATATAGTAAGGGTGAAGTAGAAACGGGATTAAAGCTCAACACCACCCATATTTTGTTGTTGTTGTTGTTGTTGTTGTCGGTGGTGGTGGAGGTGTTTTTGTTTGTGTTTTTATTTGCCTAGCAGTGTGGGATTCTGTAGTGTTTGGTTAAGTGCACCATAGTTACCTAACCATCCCAGACAATAGTAGTTGGCTCCCGTTCGTATGTGTGTGTGTGTGTGTGTGTGTGTGTGTGTGTGTGTGTGTGTGTGTGTGTGTGTGTGTGTGTGTGTGTGTGTGTGTTATTGATACTCTCTCCGCTGGACCCAACAAACACCGTTGATAATGGCCAGTCTGTCTCTTATCATACGCGGAACACCAGCCACTACGGAGCACTTGAAGGCTGCCACGATGATAAGGGGTGAGGGGGGGGGGATGAATATGGTCGTGTAGGCTACTGTGCAGATAAGCAAGTCTACACCGTACCACTGATTTCACCGTCTTTAGCACCTTATGCCTGTCCTATCCTTCATCCTTCACTATACCCATGTCTGGTATCACTATCTCCTATTTCACCGTCCATGTCTTGTCACTCCTCCACCCATCTCCCAACCTTCACCATATCCTTCTCTCCTGCTGCTCTCTCCTATTTCACCACCCATGTCCAGTACGTCGTCCTCTCCTAACCCACACCATACCCATGTCCACAACCAGTCTTCAACATCACCGTCTGTGCTTTGTAACTGCCCTAACTTACTTAATTACTTTGTACTGTACTGCCCTAACTTACTCTGTACTGTACTCGATGATGCTGTATGAACCAGGTGTCTTATTGCTATGGATTTTAGTGGCTTCTTACATCTATAGCCAGTGTGTTTTCATCTGATGGAACCAGGTCACTCCCATAACCTGGATAAAGTCGTGGGTGAGTGAAATTTGGCGAACTTTAGCTGTGAGGCAGGAACGAGTCTCCTTGGTTGCATGTCAAAATTATCTCCCCATCTGGGCATCATTTGAGCTAGAACGGGTTAGGGATTTTTGTCATATAGAAAGAGATCGGCTATTTTTTTGTCAGTCACACCCTGAACACTGATTACCACTAAGCCATCGAAGACTGCCGTGGTGATGGGGCAGGGGGTGTGTTTGTGTGTACTGTACTGCGTGTGGATTAGTGTGGCATGAACCAGGGCATTGATATTAAGGCCTTTGCAATCACCTCAGCCTCTGCTGCTGACACGTGCATCGCCTGTGATGGTCTAGTATCACGCTTCATGCAGCGACTGATAAGGAGTTAAAACCTCGTCAGGCTATAGCAATAAAAATAATGTTAACAGTAACAACAACAACAACAGTAATAATAATAATAATATACTGCTACTACTAATAGTAATAATAATAATGATAATAATAATTAATAATAATAGTAATAATAATAATAATGATGATAATAATATAATGGTAATAATAATAATAATAATCCATCCATCCATCATCCAATCCTACGTTGCCCCATGAGGAGCGTAGGAGCCCGGTGCTAGGCAGTTGGTTCTGACATTTAAGTTGAGAGTAATAATAATAATAATAATAATAATAATAATAATAACAATAATAAATAAAATCCACCTCTCCAAAGTGACATTGCCATTTTAAGACTATGACTAAACGTGCTCCGTGCGTGGGGTTTGGTGTTAAAGAAATCCTCTGGAGATAAGAATAAAAAAATAATATCGTAAGCATTAACAACACTTTAATTTTACGAAACCATTTTTATTTATCCGTCTAGAGGTGACAATAAATAAATAAATAAATAAGTAAATAAATAAATATCCCTTTTAGTTGGGTGGCTTTTTTTATTTTTATTTTTTACGTGTTATTTTCAGTCGGTTCTCTTCAGCGTAAATGGCAGCGTCTTGTAGTGAGGGGTGTTAATGATGACTGTTATTTACTGGTTATAAGAGTCTCTGTAAACTAAGGAAATTCGTCTGAAAACTGCCATTATCGTTATTGGATTTAGGGGGTGAAAGTAGGAGTAGCAGCAGTAGTGGTAATCGTAGTAGTAGAGTAGTTGTAGTAGTATTATAGTACAGTAGTAGTTGTAGTAGTAGTAGTAGAGTATTATTTATAGTAGCAGTAGTAGTAGCAGCAGCAGTAGTAGTAGTAGTAGGAGTTATTATTATTATTACTATTATTATTATTATTATTATTATTATGGTATTCGTAGTAGTATTTGCAACCCCAGGCTTATCTCAACGTGAACCCAGTGGACTGAAGGCTGAAATTACCACCCTCCTGCAGTCCACCATCATCCTTTTGGGGGACAGGGAAGGGAGTTGAGGGAAGTTTGAATAATCAGGCAGGGGAGTAACCACATTTATTTTTCTTTTTTACATATATTTTTCATGAGTAGATTTTGGTGTTAATATTATCACTATTTTATGAAGAGACTGATAAGGAGAGCAAAAACTGAGGTAGAGGAAGGGGGAGGGGGGATTTTTAGAGGCGTGAGGTATCGCTGAGGTGAGGTTCAAAGGAAGGATGTGGATATAAGGCTTGATTCCCACACTGTTTAGCCTGGTCGTCGTCCTTATCG